>NW_015150542.1:508703-515653 GCF_000732505.1 Cyprinodon variegatus | reverse complement strand
GGAAGGAAGGAAGGAAGGAAGGAAGGAAGGAAGGAAGGAAGGAAGGAAGGAAGGAAGGAAGGAAGGAATTTAGCTAAAGGGTGCTAATATAAGAAAAAGAATTTTGTTTTAATCAGATTCACACTAACTGATTATAAATACAAACAGAATAGTCTAAAATATTGAAAGAAAAAAAATGCACAGTGACAATATAAGACTTTTTGCTCCAGGCCAGGAGTTCACAAAATTTTGCCCCCACAATAGTTTTAACTTCTGACCAGGGATCCCATTTGCAAACTAATAGACACTGCTACAACATGCATAAAGAAAAATCCCCTTTTAGAATGTCTTTCTAACTTTTTTGTATTAGCGTATTATATTACATTGCTTTTTTTAGAAGAAAGAATATTAACAAGCATATTTTTCTATTTGTATAGTAATTCCAGTGAATAACAAACTTTTTAACAAACTGTCTCTTTGGGGATAGAAAGGCAGACCAAAGCAATTATATTTGTGCCAAAGGTAAAACCATTGAACTGCCAGTGAAAGTAGGATAATTTTCTCACATATTTAGACAGAGGAAGAGCCTCAAAGTTCACATGGTTTTCATGTTAAAGTGATATATTACTACAAGTTATAGTTTATAATGATTTATAAAAGCCGATTTCATGATATTGGAAAAACTGTCACAGTTTTAATGTATATATATTATTATTACTATTCACCTACCTTATTTCAAACATACATACTCCCCCCCCCGGTGTACTCCCATGGGGCCGCAACCCCCCATCTAGGCAACCACGTACCTGCACCTTTTTCTGTTTATAAATTTCATTCTAAATATATATTAGTTTGACTGAACTGAATTCAGAGCTTATTTTTTGCTCTAAAGGTTAACATTTTTGATGAAAGTCTAAATTGTTAACCAAGCAGAAACCTTATATTTTAACAGGGATTTGGATCCTTGAGAGATCCACCATACATGGCTGCTTCACACACACACACACACACACACACACACACACACACACACACACACACACACACACACACACACTGCTAACCTAACTGCTCACTGACAGCCTCATCAATTCAACTGGAGTCTCAAAACAGGATTAATTAGCTGATTAGGAAACCGATTATGTTTATACTGAAGAGAGAAAGAGCAGGCTGAAGGCTGTGATGTTTAATTTAGATGAAGTCTTTCTTAGAGCAGGAAAGATAGATGATCAATTACTAAAACTTCTAACATTGGAAGATGTGTAAGGTAGTACACAATACTGGATCTATGAGAACCTCTTAACAAAAACAACAAGTTAAAATCATTCAAAATGGTTTAAAAGTAGCTATAAGATCATGTCTGTAATTTGGAGACTTTGCAAACCTGTGCAGCTCCTCTATTTAAAAGTCCCGACCATCCTTTAGCGTGAATTAGGAGCTTTTGCTGCTTCTTTATTATTCAAGACTTAAATAAAAAATAAAAAAAAAAAACAGCAAAAAGTTATTTGGATTCCTCTGTTTTCCTAAAGCTCTGACTTTGTTTTTCTTTGGATTTTATAATAATGTTAAATTTATCAACTAAACTTTCTTTCTTTAAGCCTTTCAACTTTTGATACTTCAATTATTTAGAGTAATAAGGGTCTTAACTAGAGGGAAGGACCAGCATTAGTTTTATAACAGTATTATAAATTAGATATATCTCAGTATTTCGATAATTCACCATGTGTCCTGATGCCCCAATTAATGAATCATTTGACCTGGCCACTTGTCTGAACACCATATAAAAGGTGGATTCTAAGTCATTTCAGGTGGGTCGACACCTGGATTTCTGTTGAATGTTATATGATTTACCATTAGGCGATTTACCATTAGGCAAAACTAGGCAGCTGCCTAGGGCCCCAAATTCCTGGGGACCCATAAACCTCCTTTTACATGTATGGTTAATACAGGTATTACTCATTTGTGCACATTAATTATGTTTTTGATAGAAATCCTTTCTCTAAAATGCTATCAGAATGCTTTAGTGTCCGCCACATTGGATCAGTCCGTTTGCCGCGCAAGTGAAGAAAGGTCCAGTCAGCTGCAAACCATTTGAAAACAAACGGTGCCAAGTGCGCGTTTGTTGCTTTATTTAGCAACTATTCAGACCCCTCTAGCACTTTTTTTTAAAAAGTGCTTATTTATAAATAATAAAATTTAAGATAACATTTTGTATCTGTATAATGGGTCTGTTTTAAGTGTTGTCTTTTCAATTCAGAGGGCCCTATGCATGTCTTTGCCTAGGGCCCCAAATATCCTGAATCCGCCCCTGGTCATAGTCATTCCTAGTTAAGTTAAAAATCAATCCACTGGACTTTGTTTCCAAGTTTGAAGACATTTCACTTCCCATCCAGGAAGCTTTTCAATTCAAAATGTCAGAATTAGCATTGAGTTCAGAGCTTAATAAAGTAGACCAAAACAAAACCTTTTTTTGGCTTAGAAAACATGCAAATTGAACCTGAAGAACCAGGACGTTTTTCAGGTTCAACCTGTCTGAATTTCAGAAACAGATTCAGAAACAGATTCAGAAGCAGAACTCCTCCATGCTGTTAATCTGCTGAGGCTATGAACAGGCTGCTGAACATACCAAATTAAAATAAGACAACGAAAATGTTTGGAGGACCTTTGCATACTCTTAATGCTTTTATTAACAATAAAATGCATTGGAAACAAAATGAAATCCTTGTTCCTTGGAAGAAAGATGGTTTAATGTTTTAATAACAGGTATTATACTTAATAAAAGACTTAGAAGCATCACATTGATGGTTGAAAATCATCCCTTTAAAAATATGAATACTAAAAACAAATTCTAAACCAATGTATCATCTTTATAGGTCAGAAAATGTATTTTGCAACAGAAAACACAGAACAAAGAGTTAATCAATAGCTTTCACTACTGATCAAACACTATCAACTCTGAGCCTGTGAGTTTGTCTATTGTCACCCATTGAAAACTTCCTACCTGGATCTCGATCTCCACAGTGAATGCTTCCGTCTGGCTGTATCCGTCACTGATGTATAAGCTGAAAACATCCCTGTTGGCCTGAGGTTTCTGATGGTTCTGGACGTAGAAGATGTGATCAGACACCAGGTCCTCCACAGAAAAAGGAACATTTGGAGCAACAATGTGTGAACCCCCGACTGAGCCGCCTGCAAGAGGAGGAAACAGACACAGCTGCTGTGAGGGTAGAGGTATGGTACAGGAAGTCCTTCAAACTCTTACACTCATCATAGTCTGACCCTAACCTAATATATGGAACGGAAAGATGCCCTTTTTCCTGCAGCACCAGGACAGTTAATGGGGAAGTCATCAAACATGCCGGCTAAAAAAGCTAAGATGTTGTTCTATCTGCAGATATTTTACCTTTTAATCGTTTAAACCTCATTTAAGACAAACGCTCCCAACATTTAATATTTCCATATAAGAAGGGTGCTTTGAAGATTAATCAAGAGCTGCATTCAAACTTTAGAAACTCGGCTTCATCTAATAACGAAACTGATCCTTTGCAGACATCTTGGATGTGGTTGAAATAACTTTCATCCACAGAGTGCCTGGACGATCTCTTATGGATAGGGAGAATATATTACTCAGACACAACATGTGAATAGAGAAGGAGAAGTAAAGTTAATATTTATATAAATCCAAAAGACACAGTTAAAGTGGTTTGGGCATCTGATAAAACACAAAACCTGGTAATGGATGGGTTCTGGAAATTCTGAACTGAAAGGAGGCCTGAAGGGTGTCTAGATTTGTCAAAAATACCTCAACACTTTGTAAACATGAATAAATGACCAGATCTTAAAAAACTGTAAAGCATTCAGTTGCCTCAAAATGTTTAAGGTTGTGAACTTTAAATTACAAATTAATAATCAGTCAGTCCTACTTCTACATTTAGATTTCAACTTAATTAGAATGGTTCATTAAGCCAAATGAAAACATTTACTTAATACTGTTTAAGGTATTTAGATATAGGAACTATATATAGGAAAGAGTTTTATTTGCAAAGAGTTTAAGATTTTTGTTCAGTTGTTTCTTTAGTCCAAAAACAAAGACAGCAACAAATCCAACGACTACCTATAAACCTGATGTGCTATTTATACCCCGTTGGTACTATAATACCAAACAACAATTGGCATAATTGTTATAGCCCTATATTATTAACATTTTAAAATTTAAACAGCATGTAAAGAGAATTCCCCTATTTTCCAAACATAAATGTATTTTTCTACACATGTAAAGAGCCTCCCAACCTTTTAGGATTAAACTGTGGCACTAGCAGTAAATTTGTGTTTGAATTTTGCTGGGTGTGTCTAAAAGTGTGGCCTCGTGTCATCATGCAGCTGCCTCCAGCATAGGTCCGCCCCCTGCGGGCCCAGCGGTATAAAAATGAAGTCAGGCTGCCTATGCATTGTTGCCACTTGTTGTGACTTTGTTGTTATATTTTTAGACCCCTCTAGGGACTTTTTTTTCAAAAAAGCGCCTAGCAACAAATCTAGCAACTTCTTCCTGTCATGTTGGATATTTTAGTGACAACACATAGAGTGCAGATCGCTCTGAGTTCACGGTCTCTATTGAACAGTTAGTGAGCGAGCTCCTCCCTCCTCTAAAACACAGGGACTCAGAGGCAGCAGCTGAAGCCTGTGTCTGCAGTCAGAGAGCGGAGTGACTCTGTTTCCCTATTGCACATCAGTCACATATGCAGGAAGCTTCCACTAATCCCAGCTGAATTAAAAATAAGAATGTACAGATTATATTTAGCATATTTTTTCATTGTGACTGTTGCAGTGAAATAGAATAGCAACTTTGGCGGGGGTTCGGCGCCCCTAAAGGACACGCCCCCAGTCTTTCAGGACAAAGAGTTGGTGATGTTATGAGATGACCTAGGCTTTGAGGCGTGTCTCGAGTACTGGAAGTAGTGTTTTCGTGAGGCACATATTGGCTTGCTTTATTTGGAGGAGGAGCCAAAATCGATGACGTCCGAAGCCTCGCTACCCCGCTATACCATGTGACCGCTTCGGGAAGTTGTTCAGCTCGCCTGGAACTTCGGCAGCCATTTAAACAGCCTCTGTGTTCAGTCAAGATGCTTGAGTTGGATAGGTTGTATATATTCAAAGATAGATTGGTTGGAAAAACAACCAATCTAGTTGGTTAAAACTAGTTTTGTGAGATTAAACAATGTAATGATCAAAATCTGAGCAAGCCACTGGTTACAGATGTAATAGAATTTAACTAATATGTCATGTCACTTCTCTAGTGGTGTCAGCTGTAATGGACTTCCACTCTTGAGATTCTTGGTTCAACACCCACCTCAGACTATTGAAAGTTGAGATAAAACACAAGTATTTTGCCTAATTTGTATTGCTTTGCGCTAGTACAAATAAAGGTTGTGTAAAAACACTACCAAATTAGATTGTTTGGTTTAACCAAGACATTGGTTGAACACATAACTTCCAACCCGATTAAAACCAAAAAGTATTATGTTTAAATAAAATGACTAACACCTTTCATTTTGCGCAGACATTTTACAAACAAGAAAACTTACAAAATATTTTATTATACAGACCAATCATTAACAATTTCAAAGGAACCTTAAGGGGCAAGAAAACAAGAAAAACAATAATTGCAATAATTGTTGACATGTTCACATGAAGCTTCATGAACTGTGGAGATCGCTGGAGCAATTTGGCCAAACCGTTAAAATGCCTCATGAGGGTTCATCTTACTATGACTACAAAGAGTTATTTAATTACTCTTGAGACATCATTCCGTATATTCGGTTGTGTTTTAATCAATTCAAACTCATTTTAATTGATAAAATTTTTTTATTTCTGTGGTGTGACAAATTGAAATATCATATTCACTAATTCTTCACCTGGTCCTTAATAATGGCTTATCAGGTAACATTGAATACTGCTGACTAAATGTAGTACAAACCTCAATCATGGTGTTGCCATGTTAGCCACACCCATTGCCAGCTAAGCAGTTAACTTAAGGTTTATGAAGTTATTTTAGTTAAATTTTAATGAAAAAACAAACAATCTAGATTCATTTAAAGTTTGGACTTAATGTACTAAAAAAAAAACTATATTAATATAGCAGAAATTTTACAAACTAATGAGTTTCAACCACTCAGACTAATGAATTACTTTCAGCATTTGGGTTTAGGGTGGAGCAGCTTTCATACTTCCATAAATCCAACTAACTCTGACTGGATCCTCTTTCTACTCCTCAGGTAGAATCATCATTCTGCTAATGGAGGTCTTCTCTTTTAAAATGCATCTTTGAATAACTGTAATCTTACTGTATAAATGCACATCATGTGGGCGGGCGCCTTGTATACTGAGTCTTTACATCAACATCAAACCTTTTATGCTTTGTTGCCTGTGATCAGACATCGACCGGCGCCACCTGTGCCCTGCAGACTGCAGAAAGCTAAAGAGCTGCTGACTGACTTCACTGAATACAAACAAGTAACCTTCACTCTAGCAGCCAAGAGGACAATAAGCTGTGGTCGACAGTAGATCTGTGCCAGCTGCTAATCTGCAGCCATGGGTGTTAGGAGCCTTTGACTGAGTGCATTTATGCTTTAGGAGAAGAGCAATATGTAAAAGGTCTGAGTCTAGCTTCTGTGTTCTTCAAAGTGTTTTGCTTTAAATCAAAACCCTAAACTCTTCCCTAATAAGAATATTGACCATTAATTGATAATATTTCTTGAAAATATTTCTATATCTGCCTCTAACTTATTCACACCAGAAATTTTTATTTTGGGGGGATATATCTAAAATGAAAAATAAAAAAAACTAAACTTCAAATCATTTTCAAAAAATATAAGAAAAGCATGGTTAAAAAATAAAACATCTCTCCATGAATCATTGGATTCCCTCCATTGCTGGCGTAGTTATGTTAGTGCTTTGCAAAAGTGTCCATACTG
>NW_015150542.1:504730-506643 GCF_000732505.1 Cyprinodon variegatus | reverse complement strand
GCTTCTCCACTCCAGGACACACCCACCCTGCGTCCTGATTGGACAGACCATAAATTCGGTTGAGGAAATCACTTTCAATGAGCGGGTTCCCAGATGTATGTGAGTGGAGCTGGGCGGAGCGAGACATGCATCTGGCTGTTGTCAGGTTAGCATAGTGTACCTTTAAAATAGGAATAAGTAACTTTTACCACTAGGTGGGCTGTTGAGCAATGTGTGTAGACCTAAACAAGATGTGTTCTTGTGAAGAACTTTACGATGCATGAGAGCAGGGGAAATTCCTTTTAGCAAATGATGGTTTACAGGTACATGTAAACATTTTTATGCACTGGTTGTGCTTTCCACCATTTCGCTTCTTTGCTACATTTTATAGGCAAGCATAGACTAAGCCCTGAGTGGGAGCTGTTCACATTGCCATTGTGCATGAGCTGCCAGTGTGGAGAACTAAACAGAGAGATTAGGTGTGATGTCACACCATATTCACTCTAAAAATATAACAAATTTTACCTTTAATATCCTTCAAAAAGAAAAAAAAAAATCTTATTGCTTCCTTAACAATCTACCAGCATATCACACAGAAACTGAAGTTTCTCTTTTTGCCTTTCCAGAACGGTCTAAACTCAGATTAGATTCAGAGCATCTGTGGACTACGCAGAGATTTTTGACAAGATGCTGAATAGGCCTTAGTACCCTGGCTTGATCTTAACCTGGACTTCTCCAAGGGTTTGCTGCCCCTTTCCCAGGGGGCGCCAGAGCTCCCTCTAGAAGAGGGAGGTAAAAATATAAACCTGAAAAAGGAATTAGAATATAAACATGGACTAATGCAGCACTGATATAATACCTGCATCACCAAGAACATTGCTCAGTTAAAACCACATATTAATTCTAAAAGAATTAATAAATTAAATTAAAAACTAAAAGAGCTAGTTTTATTTATATTCATAATCCAATCCAATTCACTTTATTTACACGTTTTTTAAACAGAAGCATTTCCAAAGCGCTGCAGTAAAAATATTAACATATAATTAATACAATGCAATACATGGCAAAAAATACAAGAAAGAAAATAACAAAACCACCTTTTTTCTATAAACATTATTGAGTTAAAAGTTTTAATTGTTTAAGATGTGTTCTCTGATTCACCGTTTGCAATGAAAGCTCACATTCCCCTCTATCCTAACCTACCAACAGAACAAAAGCTAAAGCTTTGAATCACATTAAAATAACGATTAGATGCCTGTATGGGTAAATAGGACACAAATAAAAGTGAGAGTGCGTTTACATTCGATGTTGGTGAAAAGTGCAAAATTTATCTGTATAAATTCTAGGGCTTGCAGCTAATGATTACTTTGCTAATCTATTAAGCCTGAATGGTTATGCCAAAAATTCAAATTATTATTTTTTGGATTATTTTTAACCAAAATTGCGATTTTATTTTGATTTTCCTTTGCACTACCTTGTAGATGTTTCATGTTTTTTTTTTTGTTTTTTTTTAAGTTTGCCTTCCCAGACTCCGTTTTTACAGGATTTTATTGTAACCACTGTGTGAAAAAGTGTTTACTTCTCGCATGCATGGATCTGCTAGCTTAAAGGGCAGAAGGGATACATTTAATGTCTTACTCTTGTTAAATATAGTGTGATTACAAATCAGTGCCTCTGCGAAAAATGCTTTTTGTTGGGTTGCGATTATATTGCAAATGGAATTAATTGCCCAGCCCTACTGTCGGTAATTTGTTAGATTAATTGGTTGATAAGCGGATAGCAAAAGGATCCTTGAAAAAGATATTTTACAGCATTAAACCAGGTGAAACTAAAACTTGTCCAAGTGCGGGGTTCTGGGTACAGTATTTTGATTGATTAATATGTTTTTCTTTTTTTTTTATATATAT
Source organism: Cyprinodon variegatus (assembly GCF_000732505.1). Taxonomy (NCBI): domain Eukaryota; kingdom Metazoa; phylum Chordata; class Actinopteri; order Cyprinodontiformes; family Cyprinodontidae; genus Cyprinodon; species Cyprinodon variegatus. The sequence goes on along the minus strand of NW_015150542.1, from coordinate 504,757 downwards.
CTAAGTATATATATATATATATATATA
>NW_015150542.1:495310-504395 GCF_000732505.1 Cyprinodon variegatus | reverse complement strand
TTTAGAATCTCTATACTCCTCTTAACGATTAATCGATTACTAAATTAGTTGACGATTATTTCAATAATTAGTCTGATTCATTGTTTCCGTCCTAATAAATTCTTTGGGGTCACAACACTGCATTTATAGAAAAACATGATTGTATTTAAGCATTTAATTTAATAGATTGAGAGTGGGAGTGGTAATCTACTCTCTGTCTGGAAGGTGGGGTTCGGGTTGGTTTGGTTTGGCCAACTGACCCACACATCCCAGTTCTAAACCAATTCCTTGCAGCTTTGGATGTTTTTAGCATTGCTGCTCAGCTTTAAGATAACCTTTCAGTATAATCTCTTCTGCATCATCTCTCAGGTTGTCTTCCCTCATTGATTTTTAGCCCTTTTGTTAATGTGTTATAGTACTGGAGCTTTTAGTGAGAAATTCCCCTTGTAAGGACAGCTTTGTTCTCATTTCAGATTACCTTTCTAATTTCCCCCCAATCTGTTCCTATCTTTAGCAAAGGCGATAAAACATGGGAGCACTGAAACCATGGCGTTTCTCCATCTGTAGCCGGGTATACGGCAGCACTAATCCAGAACATTATGAAGATGTGACAGATGGCATCAGGACGGCAGGAAATTCAGCCGCTTTTGTTAAATGTGACACAAACAAAATCGTCGAGTTCATTGTGAGAGACACTTCTTATGTTGCTCTGTGTGCAGGCAGCATGTTAATGGGAGGGGGGGTGGGCGGTGCTGTAAACCCACCTCTCTTTGTGTTTTCAATGTAGCCGTATTTGGGAGGGCTGACGAGCCAGATCTGCAGATCCGCTGCAGGCGTCTCCACGTCCGATACTGTGATGTGATTGGTGGACAGCAGCACACGGCCGCCTTCCTGGACCTGGGAAACAAGTCAGTTTAAATTGAGGTAATTTCTGGTACTTTTACACTGTAAAATCCTGGATGTGTTTAAAAAATTATTTGATTTGGTTTTATATATATATATATATATATATATATATATAATTTTTTTTTTTAGCTTTCTAACTAAATGAATCCAGAATCAATAGAACAGCTTAAACTTAAATTTAGCTTAATGTACTGTTACAAACATTTTATTTAGCCTCTATCTTTTACAAAATAAAAGTCAGCAAATGTTGGAGTTATTACAAAATAAAAGTCAGCAAATGTTGGAGTTCTTTAAAATCCTAAGCTCTTATTTATCATTCAGTTCTTTGGTTTGCTTTGTGAAGATGTACACTCAGGACCTCTTATCAGTGACTCCATTTGAAGGATTTCCTACGAGGAGGAGTCTCCAAAAAAGACACAGAACTTGGTGGAGAGGGATTTTGGCTACAAACCCCCAATGACCTCAACAGGGATATGAAAATTCATTACCCAGATTAAACTGGGGAATGTCGCTCTGGAAAAGATTTCTGGGATTCCCTCCAGGGATCCAACTGACTGAAAACCTGATCAACTACACAGAAACTGCTTGTTCTTTTAAATAACTGCTTAAAACATGACCTTTAACAGCAGCTGTCCATCAAACAATCTGACTGATGATGTGCTGCAAACATTCGTTCCTCCTACGTCTGCTTTTTTAACAACCTCTTCCTTAAATGCTTTGTTATCTTTTTTTCTTTTAATGTCCTGTGAAGCACTTTGCAGCGCTTTCTCTATGACGCTTTGCATCCGTCACCTGAGAGGCAAACATTGACAAATTCTAAGAGGGACTCTAAGTAGTAGCTATTCAGAGTAAACAGACTAATCGTGTTTATTTTCTATAGGATTTTAGGGCAGAAAATGCAAAATAAAAACTTCTTGAACTCACTTAAACCAAGTTAAAATTGACTGATGTGCATTTTTAGTTTTTAGAATCATACTGTGCAGTTCAATGTTATACATCTTTTAAGTTCTGCCCAAAGTTTTTAAGCCTGAGCAGGAGAGCAGAGTTTCTAGTTTTTTTTCTAAAAACATGAGGAAAATGTAGGATAAATGATCACAGGCTGCAGGTCCTGAACAGGACCTAACAGATGGATGTTTCTCAGCTCAGCATCTACTGCTCCTTTTCCCACAGGCTGTATCGGGCCATCTCCGCTCCTCTCTCCTCACTTTGTAACGGTTTTCATTACGTTTCCTTCTGTACCAGACTGGATTTTTTTTTTGGTCCTGCTCAGGTGTGGATATGAAAGAGACCCAGTTTAGGGCTAAAATGTGACACGGAAAAACTGCTGTTCCTAAGAGGAGGAGAAATTAGGTTTTCACTGAGGAAGTGCAGAAACAAAAAAATGGAGCTGGAGAGGGACTGCATTCATATCAATGACCACAACACATGGAACAGGTCAAACTATAATATATAAGCCCATTTGAAGGGGGAAAAAAAGCTTTGATGTTAGATTTCTGGAATACATGCAGACAAATGGGATGTGTCCACCTGATGTGGACTGTTTTTTTTAACAGGCGGATGATCTCCTTCTCCCACCTCCTGCACACGGATCCTGTGACCCAAATATCAGTTAAAACCGAACACGTCTCATCTGTGTAATCCAGCAGAATGATCTGACAGTTTTGTATCACTGGGTCACACTGAAAGCTCTGTATTTTTGTTTCCTAAAGAGTTTGTTTCACAGATTTATTCATGGCCCCTCACTGAACCGTGTAGGAGGAGAAAATGTAGCTCAGGCAGGTCTTTGGTCCAGATAATTATCCCACTGAATAATTTTATGAATTAAAAACATATACAACACATTCTTGTTTATACAATCGTACAAATATTGTTCACATATAACTTATGTTTTAACTTTTAGTTATTCATTTATTATTTTTCACTTTTTATTTCTTTTACAGTAGCAGCCACTCAAAATGGCCCTTCCCAGTAGAAAGCCATCCGAATGGCAGCAAAATCCCTTCCAACTTCCAGCCAATGGCCTTCTCATGGGCGTGCATGTATTTATACCCTGACTCCACCCTTTCATTGAATTACAGGGGCTGACCAGGAGATAACACTTTCTCTATAGATCAAGGCTCTTCAAAGTTTTCCAGGCTAAGGACCCCCAAACCGATGGCGAGATGGAGCGGGGACCCCCTAATTATATATGTTGTATAAAATTGTGTTATATCAAACTGATCCTATTGTCACTCTATTACATATGGATTCATTTAAAGAGAGTAATTTCTCCCTGGGATTATTAAAGTATTTCTGATTCTAATTCCTGGTTGATTGGACAGGTGTTTTGAATGAAACGGTTCCCAGCTTGAAAGAGCTCCTGTGTGTTGCTGAATGTGTACATTGATGACTGAAAGACATCTTCTGCCTCCATTTATCTGTTTACTACAGTGCGTTGAATTCATGGTAATGTGGAGTTAAAGACATTTCAATTAGTGGAAAAACTCCTGGTTGGGAATATAAAAAAAAAAAAGACTAATCAACCAAAACCTTTGCGAATCCCCTGCAGTACCTCCGTGGACCCCTAGGGGTCACGGACCCCCTGTTGAAGACCTCCGCTTTAGAATGTCCATAAATCATGACAGAATATTTTGGATGTTTAAAAATAAACTGTAGAAGACTAGCCAAGGACCAGCCCAGGGCCCATCAAGGAAAGTGGGGAAATGTTGAATGGCTACTACTGTTTTTTTTCATACAGTGTAAACTACACTGATTGCTGGAGGCGGAGCTTAAAGCCAGCTCCATCCATCAGGTTATCCAAGGAGCCGAGAGAGAAAGAGGATGAAGAGGCCTGGCATCTGTAAAAGCGATAGCTGCAATAAAAAAGGCTGCAGGTCTGCTTCTTTTCATTTGTTTGTGGCAGTGGCAAAGTTTTCACTGGATTCCCTCTCTTTAGTGATTAATTCAGTTTTCACTAACCCAGTCCTCAGTCCTGTTTCTCCTCAACTGATATATTTTAAGCATTTCTGTCTGATTGAAGATCAAAATGATTTTGAAAGATTAGATCAAACTCCTCTTTTTTCAACTGAAAAATGTTAACAACTGTTCTGTGACTCAAAAAAAACTGTCTTTGAAACAGATTTAATCCCAGTTTATCACAAACCAAAATGCTTCAAAGAGAGAAGAGAGAACAAGAACCAGCATTAAAAGTGAAAAAGAAAAAGATCACCTTGATGCCTCCTTGCACGGTGACCACTGGCGGCTGTCTGGGCATGGAGGTGATGGTAATTGTGCATATCTGGTTGTCAAGGCGGTTGCTGTCTTCGTCATGGACAACAAAATGGAAGATGTCTGTGACCGGCTGACTTCCTGTCTCTAGTGAGGTGGTGTACCTGCATATTGAGAACCAGGTTATTCCTACTGGGCGACTCTTAAACAAAAAAAAAGTTCAAACACAGGACCTCATATCAGAGCTTTAGGATAAAAAGCTTATCTTGGTTCAGAGGGAGGCAGGAGCATGCTTTAAATGCCAGAAAGGATTTATTTCTCCTGGGTTCACCATTAACTGAAACACGGGCAGAAACTCTCCATAGGGAGAACATCCTGATAGGGAGTTCAAACAACCAACAGTGGAGGAGCAGCAGCTCTGCTCCAAAACAATCACTTGATTGATGTGTGTTGGAGAAGGATGCATCTAAAGGTTGTGAGACAGTAGCTCCAAAAGGCTGGAGATTCTTTTTCTAGCTGAGAGATGTGACCTCAGACGTTCTGCTACCATTTCCAGAATAATCAAAGAGAACTTGTCTTGCGAAAGCTGAACAAAGAAAGGAATGAGGAATCAATCACAGGTTTTTAATGGAAGGATGTTTCGCTTCTTTCAAATAACAAGAGTCTCTTAGTCAGCAGAGATTTTTGGAAACAAGGTCTTTAAATCTCATAAAATGAGTCATCTGGATCAAAGACTCTAGCAGACATTTGGTGGAAGATCATTAAAGGAAACTAAAACTTCCTGTTTCTAACTTATTCTTATACCCTTGTTATCGGTGTCCTGTTGTCCCATTATATTTTATTACTTTATTTTACATGTTTCTTTTATTTCTGTTTGTTATTATACTTAAGAGTTTTGTATATGAGCTGCATGGTGGGGCAGTTTGTAGCTCTGCGGCCTTGCAGCAAAAAGGTTTTGGGTTCAATTCCTGGCATAGTCCCCAATGAGACTACCGTATGCAAATTCTACATGGCGTTTGCATGTTCTTCCCACAAATCCGTGGGTTCACTCTGGGTACTCCAGCTTCCTCCCACAGTCCAAAAACATACCGGTTAGGTTTGATTGTGTGTGTGCATGATTGTATGTCTTCTGTTTCCTCACAAGACCATGTGACCAAATATTCTGTATGAGCACAATAAGTAAACAACAAACTCCTCCCCAGAGGAGGAGTGGAAAGAAAGTGTGAAAAAGCACAAAAAAGTAGTAAATCAAGAGGAATAAGACACAAGTAGTGCCTGAAGTACAGTATGAAGTGAGATTAAAGCTGCCAAATTGATGGATGTGTGTAATTACTGCCAGCAGATGGCAACAGTGCATCACAATGTTTATGTTTGCTGATTGCAGCTGAGCAAAAAAGTTTTCTGACTGAAAAAGGACTAAATCAACACTATCAGGATGGAAGCTTAATGTAGATCGCATGATTTTAAGATTCATTTGTGATTTTTAGTGTTTTGTTTAGGTAGAGTGCTTGCTTCCCACCTCACTTTTTCCTTCCAGTTAACTTTCTGTGAATGTGCTCGGATTCATGGTATTCTGATGGATCTACATGTAAATCAAGGCATCAGCTGGTTTTGCCTTCATTTCAGTGAACAGCTATATAAGAATCAGCATCTCATCTCATGACATATCGACCGAAGTGCGTCTGAGGTGTTTTTAAAGACTGAGGGATAAACAGATTTCGCTGTAATCTCTAACAGTAGCTTTCCCACAAATAACCGTGCTGAAATCAATCCCTGTCAAATTTTCCCTGACTCATCCAGCTTCGCACCGCTTGTTTGCTAGATCCAAAGAGTCAAAACAAAAACAAACAGTTGTGCCTGCAGCTCAGGAAGGTTCAATGAATGGAAATGAAGGAGCCACCATGAAAATGTTTCATGTCATGCCTCTCATTGAGGACTTCACCTCCTCTAACAGGTAAAACTGATGCTATGCTCATCAGCTCAGCTTATTCCAACAGACTCCGTTCATGAAAGAAAAGGAATTCAATTCTTTTCTTCTGGTTTTGGTCTTTTAAAAACTTTATTCTGAAGAAAAATGGAACCATTTTTTCTTTGCTCTTTGAAGTGGAAGTAAAAAAGTTCCCAACAAAGTCAAGCAGCAACCAGAGGAGCTAATCATGACTGCAACCTCAGCATAAAGAACCCTTGAAGCCATTTTATCACCTACAAACTCAAACAAACAGCCTGTCTCTGCTTTTTAAAGCAGCATCTTTATTAGAGCATCTCTAATAATGAAGGCGATTAATGCAGCAGAGGACAGATAATAATTATCCCAGGAAAACCTTTGACTTTAGGATGAGAGCTCTTTGTTTTTGATAACACATTCATTAGGGTTTTTTCAATGGCCCTAAAAATTGGTCTTACCCTTATGGTTGCTATGCTTCATGTGCTTTTATACGCATCTGAAGTTACAATAAAACCATCAGGAAGAATAAAAATCCTGATGAGAGGAGCTTCACCGTGTAGAAACTATTAACTTTGAAGCTCAGAGGAGCACTTTAGGGAAAAGTGGATTTAAAACAATAAAAAGCATCAGTGAATAGCAAATGAATTCACCAAATTTCATACATGAGTCCCTTTCCCACCTGATCCTGTGCAGGTTGACGTCTTCCTGGGTGAAGGATGAATACTCCCTCAGCTCCTGAGGCTCCTGCTGGGAATAGGTCCTGGTCAGGATGCCGTACATGGGCACAGACACCAACTCGATGTGGATCTGATCATCAGGGGATGTGCTGTCCTGTTATCACCAAAACACAGAGGCTCTTAGTATTTTAGGTTCAGACATTATACCTTCTTTATCGGGATTTTAAGTGACCGAACAACACAGAGCAGAACTTTGAAGACTTGACTTTAAGACACTGGAAGGACATGATACAGGTTTCTCGATATTTTTGTAAAGACAGAAATATGACATCACTTTGTTTTCCCTAAATAAAACACAGGGCAACAACTGCCTTCATAAGTCACCTAATCAGATAAAAGAAAAAAATTATAGTTTAATCTCAGTGTAAGTGTGGTATTTCTGTAAAGGAACTTATTTGAGGACATTTGAGAACAAGCAGCATCACGATGACTGAATATCTCCCAGACCTTTGTTCAGTACGTGATCTGAACATGGAAAGAGGATTTAAAAACCATAGATGTTGATCCTAACAAAGCGGGCTGACAAAGCAAATAATTAATCACAAAAACAACAACAAGGCTCTTTGGAACTGTGGAGGAGACACAGAGAAGCAATCTCCATAGCCACGATAATCTATAGTGGAATACGGCAGTGGAAGCATCATGCTGTGAGGGTGCTTTTCTTTGGCGGGGATGGTGGAATCATGGAGGTAAATTCAAGACAAACCTGAAAGAGCAGTTTAGATCAAATTATGTGCGTCGCAGAGGAATAACCAAAGTCGAGAGCTAAACCAAACAGATTTTCTACAGGATGTTCTTCATCCAATCTGACTGAGCTTGAGCTGTTTAGCAAAAGCAATGACCATACATTTCATGCTGTAGATAAAAATATTGGTAGCTCTAACTACAGCAAAAAGATGTTTTACAAAGTACTGTTTCAGAGGTGATGCATGCAAGAGGATTTTAACTAGTTTAATAACGTTATGCAATTCTTTGTACTGCTCGATAAAAGCAAGAAACTGAGGAGGGATAAAGAAATATTGCAACTAGATATGGCACTAACATCCTGTATGATCTGGTCAAATTTTGAAGGCACTAAACACAGAGTGAACCCAACCACGAAGGGAAGCAATTTTCACATTAGTCTGTAAATTGAATGTAATTTACTCCTTAAATTATACCAAACGAATTAGGATGTTAGACTCTACTAAACTATTTCATCGCCTCGGTTTGCAGAAACAGCACAGACAGAAGCTGCATGAATGACTGGATGCTTCTCTAAGTGTTTCAGGGTTCAGATATGATGTCATTTACCCAGATCTTTTACCCAGCATGCATTCCTTCTCACTCACAATGTAGGCTATGTGTGAGCGTCTGATGACCGTGCTGCTTTTCTCGCCCACTTCCAGCGACAGTGTAGCTGCCGGGTCTCGTCGCGGCCCATCGCTCTCTTCGCTCACGCTGCTCAGCACCGTCACCTGCACCACTGTGGTTGCCATGGAGATCCCGTCGCTGACCGAGAAGGACATGGCGTCATCCTGGTTGGAGAGGCCAGCGTGCCGGTAGAGGAGGACTTTGCGGGTGATGTCACTGAAGGTGAATGTGTCGCCTGGAAAGAAAGGTGGATTTAGATCGAGTTTAATGCAAACGAAGTTATCAAGATAAAGCAGATGGTGGAAAAGAAGTGATCGAAATAATAAAACTCCTGCCTGGTACACATGGATGAAACAACTTAGAATAAATTCATATTTTACAACAGCAGTGCTATCTATTAGTAAAGGAATTAGAAAAAGCCAACCTTTAATTTGAATTCTTTAATTCTGTGAGGAAAAATGTCCGGCATTTTCCATCAAATCACTAGTTCTACACCTACGGAGAAATGCCAAATACCTCACATAAAATAACTCCTTTTTACGTAGAAACTTTTAGTTACTTTTTTAATTCATTTTTATTTTTTAGTTTCTTTTAGTTAACAATCTTGATTAATGATCACGACCGCATTTTAATAGACACTAGAAAACATGTCAATCCAGTAAGACACATTCCTTTTGACCTTAACTCTTCCAAATCTATATTAAGAATAATATTATAGAGTTAAAGCAACTGGGACAGTCAAATTAAATATGGTATCAAATTTTCAAAGAACACAAGATCAAATTGGAGCCCCTTGGGGATCACCAAGTCTCCATGACCATCATTAAACAACATCTACATGCTAACTGACTCCTGAGCTATCTCAATAGTTATGCTGCTATATGCTTAGACTACTGGAGGACATAGGAACTTGCTGCTTTTTTTTCTGCTTCATTCTATCTCTATTCTTCCACTCTGC
>NW_015150542.1:492984-495043 GCF_000732505.1 Cyprinodon variegatus | reverse complement strand
AGTTGCTTTATGTATCTCTGCTCTCCTTTAACCCCAGTCGGCATCGGCAGATGGCCGCTCACACTGAGCCTGGTTCCGCTGGAGGATTCTTCCTTTTAAAAGGGAGTTTTTCCTCTCCACTGTCGCTACAACCATGCTTTGTGTGAGGGATTGCATTTAAGTCAATGAGACGATGCAAAGAGGTTTTTTCTTAGATATAAAACTTTGAATCAATTTGACTGTATGATCTGGTTGAATTGTAAAGTGCCTTGAGATGACATGTGTTGTGAATTGTCGCTATATAAATAAACTGATTGAATTTAACTGTTTAGATGCTTTTGTTTGATTAGACTGAGATTTGGCTTTTAAACAACAAACACTTCAGGCTTTTACCACGGAGAAGGATCCATGATGATGTGGGCTTGTTTGCCTTCAGAGCCTTATTAGAGTGTATGGCATCATTAGTGTTTTTTTTTTCTTCAGAAAATTGAATTTAATAATTGAATAATAAAGCAAATGACATGGTAACATCAAAAAATTTATCTGTACCTCCAAAATCCTCCTTCCGCTCATAATGAGCATAAAACCCAGAAGGCTGGTTATCAGTGTTCTTAACAGGTTCAATACAAAATGGACATCCAGCTTTCATCAGAATCAACAAAACAAACAAACCAAGTGTTCTTCATCAAACAGGAAACTCTTTCAATAAAGCTGGGTGTCTATCTGGTTATCTTTTAAGATGATTTTATTTTGGAAATTAATAATGTGGGTTACCGTTAATCATGCGGATGTTGGTATCAGTCCTAATCAACTCTCCGTGGATGGGAGCGTCAACCAGCTCAAACTCCAGGTCATCTGGATCCGTGTCCACATCGCTCACCGCCAACAGCTGGCCTCCTGGACACAGAGCACAGGAGACAAACAAAGGAAACTAGCTGTAATGTATCTGCTAAGAGAAATCATCCAACTTTAAAAGGCTGCAGGTTTTATGGCCTCGCTGTCTGCTAACATGCTTCAGCTCCACTGACACGTTAACCAATGTTTCAGCTGGGTTGGTTTTTCCATTTTCTCTCACCGAGGGTAGCTTGTCCCCCCAATTTGACTTCCAGCAGCGGGTCCAGGACCTGAAAGACTGGCGGCTGCTGGTGATTGGACAGCAACAGGATGACAAAGTCCAGCTCAGGAGTGGTGTGTTCGCCGTCCGAGACTGAGGCACAAAAACACAAGCAGATGAAGAAAGAGGAGAAACTTAACCAGACCTACAAAGATTTGTACAGCAAACATAGCCAGGGATGTTCTGTATAGTAAAATATGTCAACAGCAAATTAGATTAAACCCTCATAAAACCAGAAGGCTGAAAATTCTACAGTTTGGATGAAAAGAACTAAAGATGAATAAAGATGATAAAACGTGAATACATATATACGTTTCAGGTAAAATAAAGAAAAATAAGAACACCAAGCTTAAAAACAGCTCCCAAAAATAGGGAGGATTTTTTTTTTTTACTAAACTGTTTATTATTACACACATTTATGCTTTTAGTTTTTTTGTTTTTTTTTGCAGCTAGAGTATGTTATATAATATCATATAATGTAATGTAATGTAATTTATTATAATATACAATAATACAAGCTGGTAGAGGAGCTGGTTCATCAGCTGGACATTTGGCAGAATGTGTGTTTACACAGCTTTAATGAAGACTCTGGCTGCTTTACAACCGTTAGCCTCAAAACTCACTATTTTAATTAAAAATGCTCAAAATTAGGAAAAATATTTTTATAGCTTATAAATGGAACTTTACAGAAAGTTCCAGGATTTAAACAGTATATCTATCCTTGTGCCTGCAGTATCAAACTATTATTATGTGCTATTCATTCCACCTGCCTCTGACAGCAAATACTGGGCAGAACCCAAAAACAAAACATCCTGAAGACAGAAAAAGTCACCCCATGAAATACCTTAACAGAGCATCAAAAAGGCTAAAGAACTACTAAGGAAAAATACAGAGACTGGCTACCTGGATGGATGGATGGATGGATGGATGGATGGATGGATGGATGGATGGATGGATGGATGGATG
>NW_015150542.1:471892-492178 GCF_000732505.1 Cyprinodon variegatus | reverse complement strand
GGATGGATGGATGGATGGATGGATGGATGGATGGATGGATGGATGGATGGATGGATGGATGATGGATGTTGGGTGGGTGGATGGATGGATGGATGGATGGATGGATGGATGGATATTAGATTGATGGATGAATGGATGGATGGATGGATGGATGGATGGATGGATGGATGGATGGATGATGGATGTTGGGTGGATGGATGGATGGATGGATGGATGGATATTAGATTGATGGATGGATGATGGATGTTGGGTGGGTGGATGGATGGATGGATGGATGGATGGATGGATATTGGATGGATGGATGGATGGATATTAGATGGGTGGGTGGATGGATGGGTGAAGGATGGATGGATGGATGAGTGGATGGATGGGTGAGTGGGTAGGTGGAAGGATGGATTGATGGGGGTAGATGGATGATGTTGGATGGGTGGATGGATGATGGATGGATGGATGGATGGATGATGGATGGAGAATAGGTGGATGGATGGATGGATGGATGGATGGATGGATGGGGGGTAGATGGATGATGTTGGATGGGTGGACGGACGGATGGATGGATGTTGGAAGGGGAGGATGGACTGATGGAAACATGATGGATGGGTGGACAGAATAAACAAAAAAAAGAATAAATCCAAAGAAATTATGAAAGAACAAAACTGTGGAAGTAAAGAAAAAGAGGGAAAAAAGATGCAATGAGGAAAGAAGGGAGGAAAAACACTTCTTCTCGCCCTCCTTCCATGTTCAAAGTGGAAGGACAATATTTACCTGTAAAATAAACACTTAGAGACTCCGGGAGGCCTGTCGGGTTTAAACAAAGGAGACTGTTACAACTGGAAGGTGATAAAAGGAAAAAAAACACCTTATCTTCAAATTCAGATGCTGTCAGGCTGGACAAAGAAAACTTTAATGAATAAACAAGAATGCTTAAAACAACTGAAGAGTCAAAGAGGAAGGGTTTCTGCAGCAAAGCTCTAAAACCCCAGATTAAGAAACATTTAACTTGGCAAGCTTTGATGTTGGATTATGGATTATCCTTTAGAACCAAGGTGTCTTAAAAAATCCTCTTAACTGTCCAAACCACCCTCGGACTGCTTTGAAAACAGAGTTCAACTCCTCTGCTGCCGTTTTCAAGATTCAGTATTGAGTATATAAAATAATATATCCCCTCTAAGGGCTGAATATGAAAGAATGCATGACTATAAGTAAGGCCACACCAGTAAAGGAGTACTGGTAGAGTTCCTGGAGGTGTGACGGAGCAGGCGGGGGTCTGTAGATGATTTTTCCGTTGTTGACGTCAGCCTGCGTGAAATGTTTCACGGCTTGGAGCGGCCTGTCTCGATGTTCGATGACCCCTAAAACAAATGCAGGAGAGGCCAAAATTTACCGACTCATACAGGAACACTGCAGTTAAAATCCATGAATAAAGCAAACCTTTCCTTCTTACCAGGACTACATTTGAATAGTTAGTCCTAACTTCAGTATGAACTTTATAAAATCACACTAAACCATGCCCATATGCATATATGCAAACAGACTTCGACAGATTGACTCCTCCGTCACAAAATATTAGCTTCATATTGAAATTATATTAAAAAATTCTAAATTTTCGGCAAAATACATTTTCATTCACTTCCAAACTGCTTAGATTTTATAGCATTTAATTTAGAGCCTCTAATGACTAAGAAATGAGAAGGTAACATTTTAATAATTTGCAGCAGAGCTTCTAAAAGGATCAGTTACTATAACAGTTACTCTTTCATGGTGTCACACAGGTATTTGGGGGAGTGGTGGCCTAGTGGTTAGGGCATAGAACTTGGAATCCTGAGGTTCAAGCCCCACTCCCACAGACTGACACACTTAACGTCCGATTGCTGCCCAGGCACTCCATAATGCAGAGGTAAATTTCTCCATAGTGAGATCAATAAAGTATATATAAAAAAAGAGTCCCAAAAACATATTTTACAGCTGTTTCAATTTATAAAGCTCCCTGACCTGAATCCCTACTAGATTGTGGATATCTTGGATACAATCAGATAAACACAGTATAGTAAGATATGCATGGTTTAATTAATGGTTAGACTGCAATATTGTTTATTTTTCTCCAATGTGAAAATGAAATAAAAATAAAGTAAACTCATTTTAAGGAGAGTTTTGTCATGCAAAGACAGACTTGCTGATACTTTATTTATACAATAAAAAAGAAATACATATATATTTTTTTAATTGGCTCTTCGACAAAACCGATGCCTAAATGAAATCTGATATAAAAACAGCAGAACAATGAGAAGGTTGTGTTTTTAAAAATGTGAATCTAACCTCCTTCCTCTCCTCAGCCTGACTCCTCACTAATTGATCATTCCATTAGTTGATGAATGAGAGCCGTTCTAAAGCGTTTTTCCGTTTCATTACACCAAGCTGAATGTTAGGCAGCAGACTGACGGATGCTGAAACAAGCATGTTTAGGTCTGAGTGGTGCATTAAATTCAGCTGCAGTTACACAGGAAGTCCATGTTAAAAGCGTTGCACTAAAGACGTTCAGACATCAGAGAACTATGAAATCCTGTTTCAGTGTAAGAAGGTCAATAAATCAGTTATATAAACATTATGCTCCTAAGAGGAAAATTAACATTTATTTTCATTTCTTGGGGATTAGGTTTAGGGTGAGTATTAGCTGTTAGTAAAGGCAAGAAATACATTTGTGATATAAAGGGTTATGGTTCCAGATAGGGTCAGGGATAAATACAGTGCATATGGGTAGGAATACAAGCTTGTATTTATGCTCACGGCTCACCTTGTCCGGGCAGAAGTGGTTTGGTGATGTTATAAATGAGCTTCTCGCTGGGAGTCCCAGCATCGATGAAGGAGAGGGCTGAAGGTGTTATTTCTGTTACCTGATCATCCAGAGCCTTCACAAATACAAACATATAAATAGGTTAAAATGAGAAAATAAAAACAGCAGTTACACATTAAACCCAAAAGATAGAACCCTAACTGACCAGTGTGCTCATATCAAAGTGTTTAAAGTTATTCATCACTATACAGCTTGACACAGACAAAATCTACATACCATAGAAATAAAAGATAAAAAAACAAGCAAATGCAGTTTTTTTTAGGGATTATGAGGGAAATCTTCTTGAAAATGAAGATAAGCATTTGGGTGGAGGCAGCTGTCCTCTCTGGGGGACGCTTAGTGGGATTCTATATACCTCAGGGGACAGTTAGTATGTTTGTCTTTGCTTTTGCTCACTGTGATCTGCAGGTCACAGTCGGGGGCCAGTTGTGGAAATCCTGGGATCTGAGGTAAAACTCCAATAGTGAAAGTCTGAGCATCGCTCTGTATGAGAGGGGAAACATCCGAGGAAACCTGCAGACACAAAAGTAAAAAGATATCAGAGTGGATTTCATAAACAATCAGCTTATTTTGTCACACAACTTAATGCAAGGAAACAGGGAAAAAAATCCAGCAAAGACCAGAGAGATGCATCATCCTTTAGCCTGACCATCTACTGTGTGCCATGTTACTGCTAAAAGCTCCTTGGAACAAAATACTGATCTTAGCCAATTCATCCTTCTCTGTCAATAAGGCATAAGTCAGAAACTATTATCTGAATCTAACAGACCATAAAAGTAAAATTAACCCATTTTTCTACAGTTTGTCCACAGCTGTGACAATTGCCGGGTCTGAGGTGTGATTGTTGCCGAGTTAAAATCATCCCATTCCACCCATCTGTCAGTAACCTCTGTCATAAAACATTTATAATCTTGCAAAAAACAAACACAGCATCTGCTTTATCCCGACAGACGAGGGGAAACTCTTTCGAGCACTTTGTAGAAGCACCGGGGTTAAAAGGGGGCTTTGAAAGTGGCCGATTTTACAAGAGTAACCATTTACATGCCTGAGGTCCTTCCCAGGTTAGCAGCTTTTCTTCTCAACAAGTTGCCACTGAGCAATAACAGCCACTAAAGCTGAAGACTAAAGAAAAAAAAAAAAAAAAAAAACCCGGACCTCTTTTTCCTGTTTGAATTCTCAGCTAAAGCTCAGACATTTTTACACCTCTTTAGTTCTAACTTTCCATTAATTAGAAATTATTCTCTTTTGGATTAAGCCAAATTAAGGGCTGATAAGCACCAAGTGGTTTAGTCTAATCCTTTAGCTCTTCGACCAATCAAAAAAAAAAACATAATTTCCCATCACACCAGTTAAAGTCAAAGCTTTATATCAAACTTTTTTTTTCAAACACGACCATAAAGACCGTGTCAAACACAACCCTAAAGACTGTGAAGTCATGATCTCTGCATCGTTTCAGCTATGTCTTGTTTGTTTGCATCTTTCTTTTGTAGAAAATAAGTTTGGGAACTTGTAGAGAAGAAGCCTGCAGTTAGTGCCACCAATCACAAGTAATGTGCTGTCATGAGAGTCAGAGCCGAGTCAGCTGGATTTACTGAAGGCGGTGTCGCTGCTGTAAATTACTGATTATACAGCAGATTGGATTCAACATAAATGCCACGCTCCTTATATACGGTACTGTTCAAAAGTTTCTGAAGGTCTTTACTTTTTTGGAGGCTGGGTTAGTAGATTTTTTTGCTCAACACAAAAACCCACAATCTTTCTCTAAACAGGATTAAATTAGACAAAAACGAATAAAATACTTAAACCTTGAGGGCGACCTAAATGCAAAAACATCGCCGACCAAACACAAAATCTCTGTACATTTCAAATCAAACAAGACCCTTAGACAGAGACTGGTGCATCCTAAAGACAAAACCCCCAGACCAAATCTGAGCAGAGTGGTGTATGCAGTTCATTGCAGTGAGAAATGCTCTGATCTTTATATTGGAGAAACCAAACAACCTCTACACAGATGCATGACCCAACATAGAAGAGCAACCCCTTCTGGACAAGAATTGATTGTTCATCTACACCTTATGGACAAAGGACATTTTGAGGACCAGAATGTTCAAATTTTGGACAAAGAAGAAGGGTGGTTTGAAAGAGGTGTAAAGGAAGCCATTTATGTTAAGAGAGAAAAAACAACCTTACAAAGAGGGGGTGGTCTCAGGTTTCAGCTCTCAGAAACCTACAACGCAGCGATAGAGTTGATTCCTTCTTGCTATCATCCCAACCCCCACCCCATACAGGGGACCATATTGCATGTTAACGAAAAAACCAAAACAACTCCCCATTCCTAAGTTGCAGACCCATTCTTCTGGTTCTATTTGCATGTTTTCTATGCCATTGGAAGGCTTTGTTGGGCTATTCTATAAAGCTTGGAACTCAACACTTATCAAGACATTTTGAATAAAAAAAGATTCCTGGATGGGAAGCGAAATGTCTTTAAACTTGCAAAAAAAAATTTCAGTGGTTTTTCTTTTAGCTTTTTTTACTTTTCTGAAATGACTATGATCTGGATGACTGAGAATCTTCACCAGCTACTTGAACCTAGCTTTTAAAACAGTTGTTAATCATATAAAACTCATGAGGACGATAACACTCTTTAACATTGGATTTGTTTCAATATTTTTTTTCGTCCTTAAAGGTATAATGGAAGATTTTCACGAATATTTGAAAGACCCGCCCTCTCCACAAAAAAAAAAAAAGGCAAATGCACAATCCTGTATCCGCTTCCGAGAGCGAACGCCTATTAAGTGCGTGCAAGTGTGTGCACAAGCCCATTTCTCCTCAAGCACCCTCTGTTTAAAAGTTTCTGTATGCATCTCTCATACAAGCTTACTTTTGTGAACATGGAGACGAGCAGATAGGACGGTGTTACATAAACAGATCACCAGAATGATTGACAATTAGGAGGACCACTTATTTAGATGATCCACCCGGCAAAAGAAAATCCTCCGCTATATTTTTAAATAATCAGTCATCTTTAAGGAGGCAAAAACATTTTCACTCTACTGTAGAGATTTAAGTAGATCTACATAGTATTTCTTAAAGCAATAACACAAAGAAGAGTATTAGACGTTATTGTGTGGAAACAAGGATGTTTGTGTTACAGTAAGGTTTCCTCGTGTTTGTTTTCTTATTATTTCTAAGTTTTTTTAATTGTCATTTGGTCTTTTTCACAACAGCTCATTCCTCTTTGGAGCTTTTTGGTAATTAGGTCATCTGTACATTTTTCATTTTTGTGTAGAGGTCCTACTGATTATTGTACCATGTATACCTTTGCATCACCCTGCCAAGAAGCACATTTCATTTAATCAGAGTAATTACCGGTAAGCAATTTTTATCAACTACACTGTAGTTTATTTTCTCTTGTAAATGTTTGGCTGACTTGCTGCTGATTTATTTGAATTTCTCTACTTTGGGAACAGATTAAACTGCTCGTCTTGCCTCCGTGTTTAAGCTCCACGGTTTTCATTGTTTTTTGCTCGATTGTAACCTTTACTAGTATCTCCATGCCAGAAATGAATATATTAATTTCCTCTCTCAGTCTAAGTTCTCCCTGCACTCAAGTCCCACCAAAAACATCCATGACAGTTTACTAAAGTTCCTGCCTTTCTAAAATTAACACCAAGGAAAAAACTCACACAAAGAAATCAGTAGAGTGAGAATTGAAAGCCATTAAAGATGAAGCTACGGAGGCATCAAATCACCATGATCAAAGTATTTCCGAGGACGTGAAGCAGAGTTCAACAAAGTTTGTTTTCAGCATCAAACATAGTAAAGACTAGAATCCAAACACTGACAGGTTAAAATCTTTGCTCTGACAAACTTGGAAACAAACTCCCAACCTCTGAGGAGCTTTTTCTTCATTCTGATAACTTAAAATGTTTGTGTTTCAAGTTGTAAGAGGATGTGTGATCATTATAAATTGCTATGAGCTTTTGGCTGCCTCTGCCGTCTGTCTAATGAGGATAAAAAGCACTGATTAATGCCCCATTAAAGGAACTTTATTGGATTTGGAGCCAATCTGCTAATAATTTGGTTGTATTACTGATGTTCAACATAAATCTCTGTAGGATGATCGCTTCAGTACCTTCAGCAAACTGAATAAAGATGTGAAGCATAGTAGTTAAACTCACCATAAAGTTGGCAGATTTAGGCTAACTCTGAGGTGGTTAATGCTCTAAAATAGAAGCAAGCATCATTTACATAGAAGAGAATCCAAAGTCCCTTACGGGATTTCAAAGTCAAGAATAAAATTAATAAAGCATAATAAAAATATGTTAAAAGTACAGATATCAAATGCCATTTTTAGTTATGTTGTTTACTTATAGGTTGCTAGAACAGGGTGACCAGACTTCCACGATTTCCCTGTTTTGGACCACCTGTCCCAGGCTAAACCTGTCCCCGGAAATGTCCCCGATTTGACCTTTTATGAATGAAGGGGGAAATGCTGCATGTAGATTGTTATTATGGTAAAAAAGCACGTGAGCATGTTGCAGGGAGAAGCAGCTGTTAGGGTAGCATTCTGCGCTGCTGTTAATACAAAGATGATTAAAAGAGTGCACTGCTTGTTGGACTGTAATAATCCTTATGGATCTCAGCTGCCATTAAAACACAAAGAAGAAAAGGAGCGCACCACTTTTTAGACAGGAGGAAAAAGCGGAAGTTTATCACATCCCGACACACCTGATGAGGAGCTGCCCTAATTATGGTGAGTGAGTTAATCAATTGAGCTGATCCTGTGATTAAAGTTTGCTTCATGACCAATTTAAAAAATATTTAATAAAAAGAAGAAAGATAAGACCATGGTTTACTGCTGGTATGAGTAAAAGAGACTCGGATTGAAAAATCAACGCTAATCTGGTTCAGTGGATCTCCATGTTTCAAGCAGGGATTCATCTTAAGATGTTTTAGAACTGATTGGTGACATTTAGTTTATATTTAAGAAAGTTTTGTATTATAAGTTGTTTTTCTGCTTTTCTACCACTCAGTTTTGATACAAGAACATTTCTCATTAAAAATAGGAGTCAGTTACAGGAAAACTCAGACACAATCTGCATGATCGGATGGAGTAAGAGATAACTACCTATCCAATGTTCGTTTATTATGCTGTTTTTGCTTCTAGCTCCAAATATTATACAAAATAAATATTATTTAGCATTTTTGGTATTTAATCAGATGAGAACAAAAAGTTTTCCTGTTGTACATTCTAATGTTTTTGGAAGTGATTTTCATTAATGTCTCTGTTTTAGAATAGTGTAATAATTGAGGGGAGACAAAAAAGATAGGAAGACAGAAGACTGAATAAGAGTGGAGGAAAACTGGAACACTGATGAGAACAGTTGAAGAGAAGGAAGAAAATCTATATAGAATAGCAAAACAGAGAGTAGCCAGAAGTCAGAAGAGGGCTAGAAAGAAAATAATGTAGAGAGGGAAGAAGACAGAGAAGAATGAATGGATCAGAAGTTTGTATTTACTTTTTTGGTATCTCTATTCCTCATGTCACTCTCTCCTAAGGGGGAGGCGGAGCTCTTTAGGCCCCAAAAATCAGAAAGCCCTGCTAACCACCTTTGACCCCTTCACTCTCAATCCCGACCCAGAGACATTTCTAGTTTTCTATTAAAAAAAACACTATAGATTTATTCATTTTATTAATCTTGAGAAAATACTACCAGTGTGAATGTGTTGAGTAGGCATATGCTCTAAAATGATAACTACTGTTTAATTCGGAATTTTGCATAAGCTAAACTAAATTTTGGTTTACTGTTTATATTAAGAAAAGTGATTCTTGATTGTGTATCAGAGCAATGAATTTGTTATTTTCTTAGTATTGTGAAGAATCCAAGCTTTTCAGTGTGTTTATGGTGTTCCAGTCAAAGTACCAAAATATTTTATAAGGTTAGGCCATTTCATCATATTATCCTCCCAGTTCAAAGCCGCAGCAGGATCGATACTTTATGGAAAATATATGAGAACGTCCCCATTTTAGAGTCACTGCCATCCAATTTTAATATAACCTGACCCTTCTCAACATTTAAGAAAAGAGAAGCAGAATTACCTTGATTGAAATCACCTGAAAAAGCCTGTGAAATTTGTCTATTGACCAACAAAAGAATTATGAAATCTGTTCGTTGATAAGCAGAAAGTGAATGCAGTGATTTATAATCTGATCCATTCACTTGGATTCTGGCAGCTGCATTATGGATGAGTTGAAGCTGCCTGATTATTTAAAAAAGACTTATAATGGCCCTCTTGCAGTTATGACTTCTACTAGTAATAAAGGCTTATCATTGCTTTTCTCCATCCTGGATCTATGAGAACAACTTAAATGTTGGGTGTTTTTAGGCTTTTTAGTTACAGACTTATGTGATTGTCAAAATGTAGACCAAAACTAAATCCATACACACATTCACACTCTGCACTCTTTAGCCTCACTGAGCCGAATACTGATTTCAAATCTCACATGTTTGGTTTCTCTTATCTGCCTGAAGCTTTAGAAAATCGACGTTTCCACTTATCTTTATTTTAACACTGACTTTGTGATTGCTGTCTAAGACTAAACTTTCTAAAATTTAGGGCAGTTTTGTGTCAACAACATGTTTCCACAGAGTTTGTGGAAAAGCAAAGACAGAGGAAGGAGTTAAAGGTGAAAATAGATTTATTGTAAGATACAGAAGCAAGACAGAGAGATGTAAAAGGTCAGGCCCTGCAGGAGAGAGAGCATGGAGGTAAACTTTGTTTGAACTCCTGAAAACACCACAAAGGGCATAAAGTCAAAATAAACAGCAGGAGTCTTTGTCACAGTTCCCTCTTTAGATTTTTTTGTTTTGCACAGAATGTTTTACTTTCAGCTTATATTTTCAATCGCCTTCTGTTGGCAAACTTAAAAAGGGATTCTAGACATTTGGTTTGCATTGTAACAGAAGAATATAAGCAACATAAGCAATGATGAAGATAAACATTGATATATAAAGGCAATATAATAAAATGTTAATGTGTTGGGTTTTACACTGGTGTGCAATATCTTGGTATTCTGCTTGTTGGATGTTTATTTTTTGTATTTATTTTTTATTCTTATGAGTCTGAATTTAGCCTATGCATGTGTTTTTAGTTGGGATTTTATTTTATGTGTAATAATTGTTTCTAATAGCAGCTACTACTATGCACTGCACACTTGGGTCCATGACACATTTCCCCTAGGGGACAATAAAGTCTATTCTATTCTATTCTATTCTATTCTATTCTATTCTATTCTATTCTATGCAATGCTATTCTATTCTATTCCATTCTATTTTGCTGTATTGTATTGTATTGTATTGTATTGTATTCTGTACACTACCAAACACTGCAAACTTAAGCCATTAATGAAATTGCAACTTTTAACCCCACCTTTTGGAGGCTAAAGTGGAACAATCCAAATAGCCAAAGCAAAATAAATATATATTTATATAAATATACATATAAAGAGAGTGTATGTGTCTATAAAAATATGTAGGTATGCATGTCTTTCCTCACTCCACCCAGAATGCTTTACACCTGTTTTGTTGTCCCTTCTGATTGACGGCTCTATTCTCTCCATGTTGCCTGTTCCTCTGTTGCTGAACCATTTCTTTATCATAATGGCTAATGATCACCTACATTGTGTGTGTTTTTTTTATTTATTTATGATATTAAAAGAGTGTATTTCACCTTAGTCAGACTCTATGCTTAGGTTCCACAAATATAAACATGTCATTAACATCACTCAGATAAGGTACCCCTAATGCACATTATGTATTAATACATTACTAATCTATACATGCTGCCAGAACAGCACCTTTAAGTGGACGTTTAAGACAGACTGATTGGCTTACACACATGATGTACTAACTGGTTCGAGAACAAGCCTCCTTTATGTACAATTGGAAAACACATGCATCCAGCCACATGCAAACCCAGCAAAAAGTCTCATATGACTCCCATCATGTGCGGCTATAGCTGTCTGCTAAGACATCCTGCAGGTCTGCTGACATCCTCATTGTTTTGACAAACTGCCGGATCATCAGGAAACTGCATCAGTTAACCTTTTTTTTTTTTTAGCTCCTTCACATTTCTGTCAAACATTTTTATCTCTTGTTTGCATGTTTACGTTTTATTTATTTATTTGATATATATATATATATATATATATATATATGTATATATATATTTTTTTTTTCTGGGCAAAGCACATAGAGGGGAAAAAATCACTAGTTCTAAAAATGTTGATATCTAATATTAATGTATCTGCTGAGGTGGATAATCAATATTTCATAATATTAACTATATCTTTTCAAGCCTCAATTACTGTAAAAAGATGCAACAGCATGACCAAGCCCCTCTTCTGTATACACAAACAGTAATAACATAGAAACTAATATTTGTTTTTTTTAAACCAGCCCAGTTTATGCGTGGGACCAACGCAGATATGTGAAAAAAGCCCTGGCTGCCATTAGCCTCAGAGCTCCGCTGGTTACCACGGTCCTCTCAACTTCGGAAATAGTTTTTTAAATTACGCATTAAATCGGTAAATCGACCATATAGTGATGCTTTAAAGTATAATATTCTCACCTCAAATGATCTTAAAACATACTTTTATTGAACACAGCAACAGAAAAGAGAACTTTTAACTTTCAAAGGAGTGCTCCATTGAAAGCTGCTGCTGCTGCTGCCGCAGTGCTTCCTTGTTGTACTTTCTCCAGCGTCGCGCAGCTTTGTCGTCACGCCCTCAAAACCCCGCCCGCTTTGCATCTAGAAACTCAAACTCAAAACACATCTCTGCATTGTGATTGGCCCGCCAGTTCTAGGGCCTGGGGCATTGATCGAGGCTAGACCAAACTTGCAGGCAAAAATTATTTTGGCCGCTGGCGGCTGGGGCTAGTTCAGGAGGCTTGCATTTCCCATGAGGACCAACAAATACCATGGTAAAATCCTGATCTCCTGGTCACCTGCAGCTGAACTGAATTACATTTCTGTTTCCATTGGCTGTGTGAAATATGAATAGCGAGGAGGTAATGAATCTAACCTTGGATAAACAATTTCATATAATGATGTTGAAAATAAGAAGCGTTTAACTTTGTCGCTAGGCAGAATTTGGGACCGATTAAATGTAGCCAGTGTGAGTCTGCCTTGGTTCTGTCCTAGAAGGAGGAGAAAAGTAATAACAGCAAGGCTGAAAATTAAGAAAAGTAATAACAGCAAGGCTGAAAACTGGCAAATGTTATAAAGTTACAAACACCCTCCTGTAAATTGGGAAATTTAGAATTTTTAAAACCACCTGGATATAGGAAGTCATGTGACAAATAATAACAGGAATAAACTATTCACTTTTAGGAGTATTTATCTCACTAAATGACACAATAGAGAACCACCCAGTTAGTGAAGATGAAGATGCTGTGCTTAAACATGAGAAATTCAGTGGCTTAAATGATAGGTAGCCTGGTCTGTCAGCAAAACAACCAGCAAAGAATTTGATTTTCTTCTTTGTCGCTAGAACATATCATGGCGTCCCTCCTAGATCCATGCTCGGACCTCTGAGGTAAGTGAAGCAAAACAAGCACTGACCTGGAACGAGAAGGAGTCTGTGTCGTAGCTCGATCCAAAGTGGCGGTACCAGACTGTGCCATCGTTCACATCCTCCTGGGTGAAAGAAGCGGTCGGTGTATAGCGCTGATTGTCGATATGGGAGGGGTCCCATCCTTCAGGTGGGCTGTCAGCTGGCATGGACAAGAGCACCACTTCCCCTGGACAGAGAACAGAGGTGATCATCTATGACATTTAACATTTAAAGATTAAACTAGTCACAGAAAATAAAGACTCTAAAAAGTGCATCATGAAAATCCTTTACATAATTTTTTTTTTAATATCCTATGGGTTTAAAAAAAATGCATTCACAGTAAACTGATAAAATGCTTTCCTTATTAGTTTAACACTTTAAATCCTCTTTTATTCCAGGCACTAAACACGTATTTCTACTGAACACATTTGTGTGTAAGGACACACATTTACCATATTTTGGTTGTCCTTCTGAGGAGAGGATGTTGTAGACGATGTCGTCAGTGCCAACTCCTTTAAAGTTTGTCTGCAGATACTTCTTATCGAGCCGCACCATCCCCCCTTCCTTGACCCAAGTCATCGGTAGAGACACCAGATGAGGAGAATCCTGAGGCTGAAAAACAAAAGGGTCAGAATCAGATGGATTTAATTATAAGTGAGACTTATATTCAATAGATGTTTGTCTGTCAGTCACTGTTGCAGAGAAAACCTTACTCATGCAGCCTGTCACCAATTTTAGTCCTGAGGGAATGTTATATTTTTATTTTGTATTTTCTCTCTTTTTTCTTGCACCCTTTCACTTTTTTGAGTCCTGGGAGCTTTTCATGCTACAAATCAGCAGCATGAAAAGCTTCAACACCAAGCTGTCGTCAGCTCTGAGGACCAGAAATAAGAAACAACAAAAAGTTTTTTTCTGATCTGTGAACTGAAACTTTACTATCAGGGTTATTTTTATAATGCCATATCGATCCCAGTGCCTGTGAAACAAAGAGCAGGGCTGGATGTAGAGAGCACCGAGAGATGGCGGATGATTCATTGTCGCTCAAGGCTATTCCAGTTAGAGAAAAATAAAAAATGCTGTCATGGAAGTTTGAATCCAGACCTTTACCTTGCTGTGTCACCCTGCTGTCTAAATAAAAATAGCTGATGTAAAAATCCTGCTTGTCGGAGAATCAAGCCTCTAATATAGTGTGAGAAACGCTAACAGCAAGCAGACAACCTGCTTCATACCAATACAAAGCAAAAAAAACAACCTCTGGAAATTTATGTAGAATCATATATATATATATATATATATATATATATATATATATATATATATATATATATATATATATATATATATATAATATTTCAAGATTTTATTAATCTAAACTAATGCTGTTAGAATCTCCAGGTAAACAAATATCTTACAGAGAACAAACTCTGCTATCAGTTGACAAAAACAACCTAAAAAGCTAATTGTTAAACCTATTCAGGCTTTTTGACTGCCTGGGGCTGAAGGCCTTGGATAACTAACATGCTCATGCATTTTTAAAAATGTTTTAATCCAAATCCAATTTAGCCATAATCATTTGTACAAAATGTTTGAATATGATTTTGGTTACAGAACTCACCGCAGAGCCATTAGATAAAGGTACAAAAACAGCTCTATGTATATTGAGAATAGAATATTTGAGCATGCTTTTATGATATATACAGAATTGGATCTAATTTTATTTATCAAGCACTTTTAAAACTACTAGAAAAAAAAACAACATCACAGATAAAAGACAAACAGTTCAAACATTGGTAAAAGTAACATCCACACAATCAAAGTAATTAAAACCAGATAAAAATATAAAAGAATGAAAGGATAAAATAAAGTGCAGGGTAAATAAAGGAAAAAGGTGTTGTGAGCTTGTTCATGTAAAGAAATCTGCTGTTTTAGTTTTAATGCAAAGGAGCTGAGTGCTCAGGTTGTCAGGTTCTCTGTGTTCTTCATCAATACTGTACAGATGTGGGGGGAGAAGCTTTCTCCTTGGCAGCTATTAGTAGCAAATAGTCAGAAGAGATGTAACCTGCCTTTTTTCCTAATCCTAGACCTGCACAAGACCTGGACAGATGGAAGGGAGCTCTGATGAATCTCCCAACAGTTCCTGTCTTGTTTTCTGGATGAGGGAGCTCCCTAAAAGTCCACCATAACCTCCACCCACTTCAGCAGGAAGCTCAAGTTGATTCTGACTGCACCACTGGACAAGCTAATCCACATTACAGTATGTCTGTATGCAGACTAATCATTGTCCCGGATCAGATCAATGACAGTGGGGTCATCAGTAAACATCAGAGGTTTTGCTGACAAGAGAACTAAGGAGCAGTCAGTTGTGAAGAGAGAGAGAGAAGAGTGAGAGAAGACATCCCAGGGGGGTGCTGGAGCGGATTTGTGTGGAAAAACCTGCTTCCCAGCAGATCCCATAAATTTCCCATTAAGTTAAGATCCAGACAGCCATTGGCCTATATTCATAGGGAAAGCTTCATGCATGGCTTTCCAACGCCTTTGAATTATCAACCTTTCACAGTGGGAACTTTGAATGTTCATTGCATGCATCAACATCATCATGTGGAATAATTAGCTCATCACAAAAAAAAATAAAAAATACGTAGCATTGGTGAGAACAAAAAAAATGGCTGGAATTAAAACATCCACCTGTGAATTCCCACCGCAGAGGTAATAAATGGCATCTGCCGTGCTTGTTCACCTGAACAGCAGCTCCATATTATTGTGCTTGGTGAAAAATGCCTGCAAAAGCGTTCTAAACTGGTTCTGTGTTTGTTATACTGGACCAAATATTGTTAATGCAATTTATTACTAAAATAGCATTGTCCTTGTTACCTCCAGCTGTGTGTCTCTACCAGCTTTTGCAGATTCAAAAATCCCCATCTGTTGTCACAGATCCTTCATTGTAATCTGATTGGGAACTTTACTGTACCACTAAAAAGTATGTTTTAATGGATACCACCTGATGGCATTTATGGCTGCATGTTTCGGATCATTGGACCTCATGCAAGAACCGTCCCTGTAAACAAATTTGATCTAAATTGTTCGATGTCGGATAAAATGTTGCAATCGCCACTTGTCTCCTTTTTCTAATCATCTCTCAGGTACGAACAAATTTTACGATTGCTCCAGACTTGACTTAGGAGTCTTGCTCAATCAGTTAGTTGTTATCCAAACGCAGTATTTCACTAAATGACTACATCTCGTTACTTAGCCTCTCAAAGAGGTTTGAGTTTTGAGAATAACTCAGAATGCATGCAAATTCCACCAGTGAAATGTTTACCAATATAGACATGTTAGACATCGTTGGAAAGCTAAGATTCTCCACAATTCAACCACAAAGTTCCTTTTATAGACACGCGAGCATATATATTCAGAAACTAGAGGGTGTTAGCTTTCAAATAATGTAATTTGGGCTTACAGTTCCTAAGTTATTTGCTTTTTCATTTGGGTATGCAAAATAGGCGAGAATTTCCCAAAAGGAGGTGTTTGTTAGAAACAAATGCGCATTTTATTAGGGTACATTGTTATGTATTAGACTAATCTGTAATTATAAATTACATTTTCATTGGCTGACAGTAGACGGTAGCTTGCATGTTGGTATCCAGGGGACTCTGGTTTCATTTGTTGTTATTTTGTCAAAAGAAGGAACAGTCAGAGATCAAGCTACTATTAAAATAAAGCCCATTTCTGTGAATGAACCCCTTTTGACATGCGAGGAAAGTCATAGCTCTCCCACCTATATGTAGCCGTATATGGCATCATCGGGGAGGTAATTATGCAGATTTATATTACTTGAGAATGAGCGCTCAGGTACACACAAGTGAAATGTATCAGGTTTACAAAGATATATTAGGTTTATGTTATAGAAGTTAAGTACGTTTGTTGAATCTTGTGTGGCGCGTTCTTAATAGCCTTCCCATAGTAAGAGAGTAAATAAACAAAAATACATAAAAGTTACCTGAGGACCATTATCCTGCTGGAAGGGGAACACTTAGACTTAGGCAACTTTTATTGTTTCGTTTTGTACTGCTCTCATGACATTTCCATCTCTTAAAGTGCAGCAGTGATCAAAACACCAGAACACCTGCCCTGTTGTTAAGTCCTCTGTAAACTCTAACAGGTACCTCCATCTAGCCTTTCCTCTCTTTGATTTTACTGAAGAAAAGCACCTCTGCATCATGATGTTGCCGCCATAATGTGTCACTACATGGCTAATTGAGGCAAATGGCAAACATGACAAACACTTGATGGTCCTGTTGCTGCTTTATTTCTTCTTGCCAGTCTTCCATAGAGACTACAGTAAATAGCTAATAATTGCCATGTGAGCAGCATGGGAGCAGATTCTCCAACCTGAGCAAGGATCTCTGCTGCTCCTCCAGAGCTACTGAAAGGCTATCGCCTGCTTCTTTGATAAGACTTTTTTTGTGGGTTTTTTTTTCGCTTACAGCAGTTGCTTGTTTTTTCAATAGTAGGGTGACAGGAAAGGGGTATGAGAGAGGGGAGAGACATGCGGCAAAGGACCACAGGTCAAAATCGAAGCTGGGTTGGCTGCGTCAAGGACAGGTCATCTTGTGTGTTGCAGTTAATGCAGCTAGAAGAGCGAAGTACGCGAGAACGCTGGGACCCTTTTTCCAACTGGATCCCTGCTCTTATTCGGCCTCATGTCCCTCTGTTGTCGCACAATCTTGTCCCCACTTCCTCACCGCCTCGGCCATATCTAGACCCACAGCTAGTTTGTGAT
This sequence comes from Cyprinodon variegatus, assembly GCF_000732505.1. NCBI lineage: Eukaryota > Metazoa > Chordata > Actinopteri > Cyprinodontiformes > Cyprinodontidae > Cyprinodon > Cyprinodon variegatus. Next base: position 474,928 of record NW_015150542.1, on the reverse strand, counting down.
TGTCCCTCTTGCGTTGTGGAATAACTGCGCTATGTTAATCCACGCATACTTCAAAATTTATACCAAATTTTGAAGTATGCATCTTCAAAATCGGGCATAAATCAAAAATATCTACTATAAGCTCACTGCGACACACTGCAGCGGGAGTATAACCAGCCCCTAAGGCCTCCATACATTGGTTGTAACCACTACACCACTGAAACATGCCCATTAGTGCACAACTTGTGGCATCAGAGCAACAATCAGTGCGTAAACCAAGGCAATTCTTTTTATAATTATTTTGAATACATTTTTGTATCACAAATACCTGTTTCATCCCAGTATAAAGATACATTTGTTATTCATGGGAAGAATGAAGATGAGAAATTAGCAAAACAAATATTCAAATAAAAAAAAATCTAATGTCTTTATAATTAAAGATCAATTTATCAAAAAAGTCATATTGAGAATGATGACAACTGAATGTAAATCTAAAACAAAAAACTATTTATGCCAGGTTTGGTCAAGCTAAGATTATTAGTAGCTTTTTTGACACAGCGATGATTTCATTTCACTAATTTAATGCTCATCAGTGCTGCAGCATACATATTTTGCTACAAACAGAAAGAAAAGAAAAGTTTTAATTATGCGTGTGAGACAGACAGTGTTTTGCATGAGAATCTTAATTTAAAGATTGAAAACCTGCAACCACCTCTGCCTGCCGCTGATCCAAATCACACTGATTCACAGAGGCCGTGATAGAAAACAGAGAGGCACAGAAAAAGAAACCACATACATCAGCACGGCAGGCTTTTAACTCACAGGAACACATCATCTGGGAGATAATGGCTCTCTCAGGATGAACACCAGGAGCTCTCAAGGACATTTAGAGCCAGAAGCTCAGGATAAAGCAGGTCAGAGGGACCTGGTTGGGATTTTAACTAACATTTTCCCCTCGTCTTGTTCTGACCTGCAGCTGCAACCATATTTTTTAATTTTCAGGGCTGTGTGGATAACGTACAAATCTAATGAGCTTTGTCCACGTGAGATTTGAGTTGAACCGTTAGATAAGCAGTCTAATCTCCGTCAAACAGGTGCAACAGATAATGAAATGCTCATGCAAATGAGGGCAAAAGACAGCAAATTTGCCTAATGTGATTTTAAATGGATTTAACACAAAACATAGAGGAAGTAGTAAACAACAACTACCCCAAAAAAGGAGGAAGCACAGGACACAGGTAGACGCCTTCCACGGTCCATGGGAGAAACAAGTCTTCCTGAAACGCGTCTTTCAAGCTGAGAGGAATTTATGCTTCCTTAAAAGCATCCAAGGAATTTTCACCGAGAGCTGAGGAGGTGTTTTGCTTTTATCCAGCAAAAGAACGCAACTTCAAAAAAGACTGAATGTGACAGTCACAGCGAGCCTCTGTGTTCAACTTTGTGGGGAAATTGTTCACATGAGAGGAAACTTCAATCGTTTCAGGCTTTAAGACCTAAAAGACCCCTGAAGCCTTCTGACTTCTTTAAAGTTCTACTTTGTAGGAGTACTTCTCCCATTACATAAAACAACTATTGCTCCACTCCTAAATAAAGTAAAATACATATATATTATCCTCAGCCAAGGTATGCATGTAATAGGAGACCTTTAAAGGGCTTCTAGAGAGATTATAAACCAAGAGGGTGCCGAGCTATTGGCTGCCGTCCACAAAAACAGAAATAAATGACTTTGCAGAGATAGAGTTGGAGTCATCCATAAAACATCAGCTGGCTGCAGGCCTGGATGGTCACGCTGTTGTAATGACAGAGTTTCACACTCCCAGTGGGGGATGGGTGGACACAACGATTTCATGAACCTCTCAAGATGAAATTGAAAGACGCAGAGCGATGATTTAAATTCTTCTTGGCAATGCATTTCAATTTAGTTTGAAAAGTTTTAAAATGGCATCTACAATAAGAGTGGAAAGGAAATCATAGGGTGCATCCCTACTGCATAACATTATCTCTCTCTGGAGGCAAGATAACAAAAAAAATGATTTAGAATTTGGAGATTTCCATTCAGGAACTTCTAGTCAATTAAGAAATGATGAAGTAGTTATTTACTTCTCAGTGAGTTTGCCAACAGTTAACTGTATTCTCGAGAAACTTATAAGATTCTACACAGGCTTGTAAAGCTAGATTATTAAATCTACTGAAAACAAGATGAAAAGTCAAATCATGATTTCTGTGTTGTACCCTTTTAAAGTCCGAAAAAGTACTTTTAAATTCCGGGAGACAACCTCCAAAAATGTAATCTGCAATTCCCAAAGTGAGTAGGTGTGGTCAAGAAATCATGTAACCTCTGACAAAGTATCTTTTAAACTCTAGCCTTTACATTTAAGGAATTTCACCTGGAAAATACTGTATTGTGCCTTATCTTGAAAATGTACCAATAAAGTGGCTAGTAAGTTTTAGGTGTCATGTTTCTTCTAATATTTATACCTTTAGTCACAGGAAAGTACATTGAAAGTCCCAGGTAAAAACCTTGGAACTTGTAGAAGGAACCTCTTAACTTCTAGGACACTACTCCAAGTGTTATGTACTTTAAAACTTCTAGAAAGCAATCCTTTAACTTCTAGGTAAATATTGTAGACGCTCTACACATGTACCTCAAAGGGAAAAACTTTAACATTTCCAGGACTTGGCTTAGCAAGAAGGCTTGGCTAGCAACACGTAGCTTTATTCTGCTTTCCCTGCCTTCTTTTTCCAACGTCAGGATCTGACCCAGCATGGATAAAGACAAGTGTTCGTTAATTTGCAGAGTTGCTCAAAAATAAACACATTGTCGGAAAATATATCGTTTTTATATATTGAAAAAATTTAAATTGACAATCTGGTACATTATTTTTTTAGGTTTGTGACACAATATAGGATCAAAACACAGATTTATTTTCACAAAGCCTCAGAAGGGCAAGATTTATGTACAAAACATAAAGCTGTTCATGAAATGATGTTTTGCTTTTATAATGTTTTTTTTTTGTTTGTTGGCATTCATATAGATATACTGGTGTGATAACTTAG
>NW_015150542.1:442645-471837 GCF_000732505.1 Cyprinodon variegatus | reverse complement strand
ATCCATCCATCCATCCATCCATCCATCCATCCATCCATCCAAAATCTTAAGCTCTTGGCTATATGGTATATATATATTTAGATATACACAGTTACACCTTTTAGAAATCAGGGCATTTTAAGCCCTTTGCTTTGCTTCCATCTTTGCTACCCATCAGCATCTCTTGTTTTGAAACTAGAAAAACAGCAACTGTGAAAAATGAGGATACAATTTCATAAAATCCTACTTCTGAAAGGTAATTTCATGAGGTACCATTTGTAGTTTCCTTTTATTTACACACCCATAGGTGGAATAAACTAACTGTTGAAATTATGTACTAAATTAGAAAATCATACCAATTATTTGGTCACATGTAACCTGTGAAACATTCTCGTTTTCAGTCAGCCAATTTATTTAGAAATCGTTTGAGAGTTCACCGGATTCAGAGTGTCTAAAAACATAAAGCACCGTTTGCTTCAATTGATGTGTATACGCTCTGACCAAAGCTTGGACTGATCTAAGATGGTCGCTCTGTCCGCATACCTATCACTCAATGACATGGTGTCTATGGTTGCCTTCAGTTTTATTAGTTAACAATAGCTTTCTAATGGAAACTGCTTCTGTCTCTTTCTGTTTCCTCTTGTATAAATATAACTACGACCCTGAGGACTTGGATGAAAGCTTGTGACACTTTCTGCAACCTATTTTGGACGACCTACATCAAATAGAAAATATGAAAAAATTCAGCATCCAGATAATTCATATAGTCTATAAATAAAATAGCTTTTAAAGAGGCTGCAAAAAGCTTGAGCTCCAACTTGTCAAAAAAATAAATAAAGCCAAAGAGTAGATAAATTGTTTTAGAATGAATAAAGGTAAGTGGTCAGCAGGAGGTTGAGCTTCACCCACTGGGTCTTCATTATCTCCTTGACAACAGAGCTTAAGTACCCCCCATCCAAACTTGGATGTTTGATCAGAAAAGAAAAGGATTTTATATTCTTTATATTATTAGTTGGAAACTGTTGAGCCCCAGGATCTTTTTGAGGTACAAAGACTTTTCCCCGTGACAGAAATTGAAAGCCAGAGGTCCTGCTTTCTATTCTGCTGAGCTCCCTCTCAGGTCGGGGCTCAGGCTCCATACGCAGGAAGTCCATCCATCAGGGGATCATTATGGCCTGATTAGCCTCCTGCTTTACACCACCGTAATCTGATTTTCTAGGAGCCTTTTGTACCCGGCACAACCTGGAGCCGACAGCTGACGATGCTTTATGGATAGTGAGTCAGAAAGTGCCCCACTCTGAAAACTAAAGACTTATTGACTCAAGTTTGCTAATTTTCATCCAGGTTAATGAAAGCCTTGAGGTTTAAGAGCAGAACATGAGCTTTTATCTAAACATTTAGGAACCTAAAAGCTTTTTCTCTTTTCTGTTCACGTAGACTCTAAAACATCCGTTACATCTGGATGCTCTCAGTGCACATCCTTAGAAGGCAGTTTGGTATTTTAGCAGATCCACACAGACAGACTTTAATTAGATTCTGAATATCAAAGACTCCCATGAGATCTGGCTAAATATCTCAAAAGTTTAATAAACAAGCTGTGGTTCCACCATGTGTGGCCAGAAGCCATTACATTTATCCCTTTTTAAGTCTATTATTGAGCTAAAGTGGGATAAAACAGTATAGCCTACTGAACAGGTTTGGTTGCTTGCTTTCTTTTGGCACAATTCTGCTAGGATTGCTCTGAGAATTTTCAAGTTCTACTCCTCCTGGATCAACATGAAGAGACAGTAGAAATTTGCTTACATTGTGTCATTGACTCTACATCAATCCCTCACATCGAGCTTGCATGTAGAGACAGTTGGGAAGAAAAACTTCCTTTTAACAGGAAGAAAACTCTTGTAGAACCAGGCTTTGTGTGATCGGCCTTCTGCCAAGGCTGATTGGAAGCGTTTTTAAACCCACTTCATGTTCACTAGTCTGCAAGATCCATATTTTATGCTGCTCAGGTAAAATGACAATCTGGAAATTTTTTCAAAGATATACTTTTTCTTTTGCACCGCAGATGGGTAATAATCAGAGAGATTTGTTGTGGACCACTGCCATATTTATCAAAAACAACCGTTAGGGTCCAATTCACAGGGTACTCTCTGCTCAAATTGTTTGTTTTTCTTGACAGTTTAACAAACCAATAGTTACTACAGTTCATTCATCAATTCATCCATCCATTGCTTAACTGCTTATTTTGGCTGATGTCTATCTCCAGCACACATCAGGCGATGTGTGTGCTACCCCCTGGACAGGCCAGCGATAATTCACCGAGTACAGAGCAAGAAACCATGCATGCACACAGTGAGTAAAAGAAGTATTTGAACACCCTGCAATTTTGCAAGGCTCCCATGCTTTCCAAGTTCACGCCATGTTAGTAGTTGGATTCATACTGATTATATGGGGTGGACAGGTGTTTATACAGATAACAACCTCAAACAGGTGCATCTTATTTAGGATAATAAATGGAGTGGAGGTGGACATTTTGAAGGCAGACTAACAGGTCTTTGAAGGTCAGAATTAAATACATCCAATACTTATTTGCAGCTTTATAATACAAATAAATAGTTGAATAAAATCATATATTGTGATTTCTGGATTTTTTCTTTCGATTATGTCCCTCACAGTGGACATGCACCTACTATGACAATTTCAGACCCCTCCATGATTTCTAAGTGGGAGAACTTGCAAAATAGAAGGCTGTTCAAATACTTATTTTCCTCACTGCACATGTATACCTAGGAGGGAATTAAGAATGAACAATTAACCTAAGGAAGCTGTTTTTGGACTATAAGAAAATTTACTTCTCAGAGAGAATATTTGAATACAGATGCAAAACAATAACTGAGATCCTTATTAGTTTTAAATGAACCAATAATAAATACCAGTAAATACAATGATGATAACTTCAAAGCTCTAGTGACTTTCTGTATTTGCTTTCTGTTCTACAGTTTATGCCCTTATATTGTGTGGATCACAGAAGTCAAGAAGGAGAGAGCAGGGACAGTGACCACACTGGGATCTTATCCAAAAGCTGTGGACACAAATCGAGGACATTCATTTAGCTTTCCATCATCCTGTCTTTCCTGCTTGGCTTAAAGGCATGACAGACTGCAGAATCAGGAGATTTTACAGTAAATTAATACTGCCATGTGTGAGTAAGTGTGCGAGTGGGATGTTATTGATTTACAGAAGGGGTAGAAGAGGCAGAGGAGTTTAGCCTGAAGGGCTCCATCTGCACACAGCCAGACAAACAGAGCTGCCCTCCAAATTCAAACTGTTCTGACTGCGTGAGCAGAAAACAAGAGGAAAAGTTTCTCTGTAACCAAGAAAAAAAAAAACAAAAAAAAAAAACTGTGAAGTGGGATGTCGCTGTAGTGGAAACTGAAGACTTATTAGTCAGTCCCGCTTTGTTTTCTGCCTCCAGTTCGCTTGGTAACGAGGAAGTTGCAAGAATATTTATCTTTCCAAACATCAACCTGCAGCAACTCCTCCTGTTTGGTCGCAGGAGTTGATGCCTGCTGCAAGATAATTGTGTCCTTGTGATGAAACACTCACTAGAAGCGATGACAACTGCCATTGTAATGACTCTGCCTGTTTTTTTCTATTTTAGCAGCAAGGCTACAGGGATCTGCCAGCGCCTCCAGGAAACTATTTTCAGGGATAAAGTCAGCAGGGCATCTTGTGAGGACATGTCAGCTGGAAGCAGAGTGATGACTGCTGAGACTGATGCAATTTGAGGTGTCTGGAGGAATGTGATTTATGTCAGAATATCATGCAATGGAAAGCTTTACTAAAAGAGATCACATTAAAAATGAACAAAATTATTATTATTGACAAGTATAAAATCTGATCCTTTAAAAGTCCAATCTATAATGTTTCATATAAAATAATGGTAAAATGTGAGTGATTTATTATGTTTATTCTAGGCATTGTTTGGGGTCACAACTATCTGCAAAAAAAGCTTAATCAATAATTTTTTATAAAGAATTTATCTTAATCTGATAGCCACCCAGAAAGGTTTGAGTAAAAACCTATCTGCCCTCTGCATGTGATTGGACAGAGACAAAGGGCACCAATCAAAGGACAGGTTGCGATGTAGTATTTTAGATCTGAAACGGTGTCTCTTCTCAATTTCGATTACTGGAAATTCCACTAGTTTAAACTTGGACATCATGATGTTGATTAAAAGGTGAACATGCCATTGTAGCGAATGGGCAATCAAAAAAGTATAGATATTTTATATTTTCTGTTGCATTATTCAGGTATTTGGTAAACAAAACAATAATCTGTTTATTTCAACTGAACCAAAGCCAGAATACTTTGGATAGATTTTTTTTGGTCAATCTGTAAAAAGCAAAAAAATAGGGTTATTCTCCTCTTTATACAGTCTTTGTAAATATTGGTTTGAGCTGTGCATGCATTATTTTATCTGGCTAAACTTGTATTTGTATCGAATGGAATCAAGGCATGAAAAAAATGATCGGAGAAGGATAGGACAGTGCTGCTCCAGGATTTGTGCAGAAAACCCAAACAAACAGCTGATAATCTCTTTTTCTTTCTCCAAAGCAGACAACAGCTATAAACAACCAGAACTGGATAAGGAAATTTAAAAAAGTGCTACAAAGACACTGAAGTACAGCATGGATATTTGTGGTGAAAATATAAAACAACCAGTAAATCAGCAGAGGAAAGCAAGACCTACTCCCAGTAAGATGGAAAGAGTAGTAAGGCTCTAAGCTTACATTTAAAATTAGGTTTTCCAGATTTTCTGCCACCCTTGGATGTTCAAAACATAATGGAAAGCTTAAATCCACAGGTGGAGGGTCGTTTGGTGCAAATTAGTTTTTTTTTTTTTTTCATTCTTTTTACGAGTTTAAAATGAGTGAAAACATACCCACCATTTATTTCAAAGATATATAGTATTTTCTAAGGATTTATTCTTGAAGGGAAATATCTTGTGATCAAAATATCTTTAATAATAATTGAATAGCAGTAAATATTTGACTTCTATTTTTATCGATATTGATTGATTTGTGTCAGATTTTTGTTAATATTTTGCTTTTGCAAAAACAAAAAAAAACAAAATAGTTTAACCCTTTATAGGGAAAGTTACCATTTTTTTGTGTTTGCATACCCCTTATAAATGGAGTCCCCCCCATCCCTCACTGAGGTCTAGAAGCACAAGACTTGTATCCAGGTTTGATACAAGTATTGTATCCAGGCATTAAGCAAATATCATGCTACAGGTCTGTACAAGTTATTTTGGCATTTGACCAATTAAATGAGTCCTTGAACAATATATTACCAACTGAAAATTAAGTTGGAAAAGAACGTAACAAGTTAAGAATAAAAAGCTAAAAACCTAATTGAAAAGTTAAAAAATAGAGTAAAAAAGTTATTAAGCTAATTCTAAAAAGTAAAAAAATTAAGTTCCTGTATCAGCATTAATGCTCTTAGGTTATGTTGTAATAAAACAAGTTGTTTCTTTCGCTGTGTGTGTTTTTCATGAGTTTCTTATAGAAGCACTTTTGTTATTTTTCTTAATATATTAGGAAAAGTGGCCGTTTTTTGTTAATACATTAACCTTAATTTCTGTCATCAAAAAATACATATTTTTTTATTTCTCAAACGTATAAAGGTCTAACTAAAAAAATAATAAGGTAAAACTAAAAAAGTATAGATGAAAAGAATGTCCTTAAACCTTAGGGAGAAAAGCAAAGCTGTTAACTTCCTGTTTGGATTTTGAACCACTGAGTTGTCCTTCTTACCCTCTGAATTATCCGGACCTGGAGCAGAATGTTCCTGTAGCTGTGGCCGTCGTTCACCTGCAGCACGGCGCTGTCCTCCAGCACTGCTGAACCATCGTGGACGTACTGAATCTGCTCCCTCGCCAGTTCCTCCAGCTTGAATCTGCCCAGAGCGCGGTCGCCATGGAGACGGGTCAAACGGCCATGACGGGGTGGTTCGAGGACTATGACTAGAACATCTGCAGGATTGTCAGGGTCATCGACCTGCAGCACAGACTTGGTGATGGTGGCCGGGCTGCCGCGGCCGTCTAAGGTTAACGAAGCCAGGGTCACCACTTTTGGGGGCTGGAAATACAAATGAATGAGTTCTAAGTACAGAAGTAAGATTTTTATTACAATACAAATGACATAGAACTTCAAAATTCTCTCCTTTAAGATGTGAAACTGCTTCACATCTCAAGGGCTTAACAGGGTGCTGAGAAAATATAAAAAATAGTCAGATATTATATTGTTTTCAGGGCAAAGCCACCTGCTGCAGAGTGAAACAGCAATTTTGAAGGCAAGAGGGAGGTTAACCTGGGCGCTTCATTAAGCTGCACTCAGCAGTGTCCACCTCGTTACCGTCGGTGAAAAGCCTCATACGGCTAACAAAGTCAGCGAGACGAGGAGACCTCCTGTTGTGAGAAACTTTCTACGGAGCCGTGTTTTGGTCTTTCACTGCCTCTTTACCTTCATACTTCTAATTAGAACATGAAGATCTGAGGTGCAGCAGGTGGCTTTACTGAAGAAAATCAGAGCTGTACTTTTCTCTACGAGAGAACCTTTATAACAAGATTAATTTTATGCATTTCAAAGCCATATCTTCATTTTAACTACCAGTAGCAAAAATAACATCCAACTGATTTGTAGATTTTAGCCTCCCCAGACTACTTGTTTTGGTTTTGACCCTCAACATTATGGAATATATTGTAATGATACATAAAACAGTTTTAAAGGGGAAATGGACAAACAAAAAGTGTCACAAGTGTCATATCTCTCCTACATTCTTGAGACAAAAATGAGTATGGTTTAAAAGTGCATTTGTTTGAAATGTTCTTTTTAAAAGTTTAACAATGCAAAGCTGAGAGCAGAAAAATAACTTTCAGATTCCACATTGAGATTTGCTTGCAGGGCTGAGTGAATGTGCAAAGCTGCAGGGGGAGATGTGAGCTGTTTTCCTGAGAAAGCACCACCAGCTGTCAGGTCGGGAGCTCCGGGCTGCGCAGCAGGATGAAGAGCATGTGTCCAACATGCTGCATTCCTTGCCTGGCGGACCTGCCCCAGCCTTTTCTTATTAAAGGAGTCAAAAAAGATGCATTAAAAAAAGCTGGTGTGCTGAACATCTTTGATCGAGGACGACTAAAACCAAGATCTATTTACCGCGTTTTCTGCAAGTTCTAACGTAAATTTTGTACCATTTAAAGCACAAGAATTCAGGTTTAAGCCTCAAGAAATTGTAAAAATAATAAGAATATTTATCTCATATCTTAAGCAGGTCAAATATTTTTTTGCAGATCTGTTTTGTGACTGGAGTATCTTTACGACTAGATTACCAAAGCTTAGAGCTTTCCTAGAGTACAAAGCATGCGTCATAACACTTTGATGATGATTTACCGTTTTTCAAGCAAACCTGGAGAAATATAAACTCCTCCATGATGAAGAAGATGCCCTGACGATAACATAACAGCAATACATTGATCTGAGTTGCTTAAAACATGCAGTTTTAAGATTGTTTTATGACCAGAACTCTATCATAAGTCTGCAGGGTCTGGATGAAATCCTGTTAAAAAATTCTTTTGAACAGTAACTATTGATTCCCTGTATCATTTGTAGTAACCCACTGCTCAGGCTTTTTATGACCAAAAACAATTTTCTGTTTTCTTCAAAGTCTGTCCTGCTGATTTCTTTTTAACTGAATCAGACATCATTACTATTTCTATAAAGGCACAAAAAAGAAAATGTATTGCAGATTTGATGAGGCGAAGTTTTAAAAAAAGTAAAGAAACTGTTAAACGAACCACATTGATTGCATCAAAGCATTCTTCCATGATTTTTATGTGCTCACAGACGTAAAATCGTTGGAATTGATTAATATATAAAATGCTTTTTTTGGGCTGGCTGTAAGCTTATCACTCTCTGATTGGCTTCTCTCTGTTAAATAGGGTGGCAGATACACCTGCCTCTGTCCTAAACCTCCCAGCTGTGATCATGACTATTACTATCTCTCTGTCAGTCTCTGCCAGAATGTCTCCTTGCCCGCACGAGATCCATTCTAGTTGTTATGTTAGTGATGGTGAGATGAAGCCGCATGAGGCATTGAACATTCAGGCCAAATTGATTCAATGAACCACACAGTTTATGAAACATCATGTGAACATGACACCACCTACTAGTGTTGTTCATAACTATAGTTATCAATATAATCTGTGATGTCTGCAATGGTTTTGCTTGTTTTTTTAATTTATTTTTATTTCTTTTAATTCCCTTTGAAATTGTTAATGACTGATGTTTATAATAAAATATTTTGTAAAGTTTTGTGTGTTTAAATTGTCTAAAAAAATAATCTTTTAAGGTACACTATTTGTTTTCTGTCATTTTATTGACATAAGCTCAAGAAGACATTAAAAGTGCTTGTGCAACTTGGTCAATGATGAGCAAAATGAAATGTATTGGTCATTTTTATTCAAAATATCAGTTTTTCCACAGTTTTTGGTTTTAATCTAGTTGGAATTTGTGTTCAACCAATCTTTTGGTTAAAACAACCAGTCTAATTTGGTAGTGTTTTTACCTAATCTATATTGTTAAAAGAGAAACCAATACAAATTGGTCACTTTGACCAAAATACTGGTTAAGTAGTTTAGTAATTTTCAAAAGCTGAGGCCAGAACTCGAAGCAATAACCCTCTGTGTGAAGGTTAAACTCCCTTTGTAACACCACTATCACCTCTATCTCTTAAAAATATAATAAAAATTAATATTAATATTACAGCCGGAACCAAAGACCTATTCTTAGAGTATATCCAAAATCTATCCAAACAGTCAACTGACTGTAACTCTCCTACAAACTCCAACATCTTGACTGAATACTGAGGCTGTTTAAATGCCTGTTGAAGTTCGAGGGCGATCTGAACCACTTCCCGAAGCGGTCACATGATTTTGTGGTCGCGAGGCTTAGGACATCATTGATTTTGGTTCCTCCCCTACATGAAGCAAGCTTCGATACCCTCTTTGTGGAAATGCCCCCTCAACTACTCGACAAACGCATCTAAGGCCTGGCTAATCTCAAAACATCACTTGATTGTATGCACACTCATCTTCTGACTCTGGTCACGCCCTGGACTGTATTTGTCTGCCACCAAACTTTTCAGCCCACATTCGCCCTCTCATACTTTCTACCTGCATGTTTGCCTTTAACTCTAGTTCAGTCAGTAATTATCTAAAACTTTCAATAAACCTTTAAGTGCAACTTAAAACCATAGGCCTAATGGGTGAATAGTGGGTTATTTAAGGTGTTTTGCAGCATAAATAATAAAACCGTTCCTCTTCCTGTCTCAGGCCCAATGAGTGCAGAATTGAAGTAATGTTTGTTTTTTATCCTGCAGGGATTAATCAATAACACCTAAATTTCTTATTCAGAACAACAAAGCATAGAGCAAGGAAATAAAATGTTGATTGAAGAAGCAGTGAATTAGTGTGTTCAAATTTAAGACATCAATAACTTTATGTAAAGACAAAGTATAGAGAATATGTTAGCCCTAAAATTGATATTATATGACACTTAAAGACCTCCCAGAAACTATTCAGAGCAACAATTGTGCCTATTTCTGGGTGGGTTCATCAGACAGATAACCGACACTGGCGCCGACCTAGATCTCTGTTCTCCCTCCTCTGCTGCACACAATGAAACATGCTGCTGGTACCTAGGAGTGGTAGCATGGAAGGCTTTGAATCATGCTAAGACACGCCTGCAATCTAAAGAAACTGCTGAAATATCCCCCCTTGAGGCAAAGGAAAACAATCAGAGGCAGAGGCAGGTGGGAGAGCCAACCTTTTATCCTGCACAGGAGAGGTGTGCAGCTCAAAATGCCACAGCTCACGTGCGTTGCTGCAGAAAGGCCGCTTCAGTTAAAACAAATTGTCGGGTTTGTGATGGGGTTAAAACTCCCTTCTCTTCTCGCAGAAAGGTGCCAGTGACTTCTATCAAAACAAATACACTAGAGCATAGAGAGCTCTCACAGCAGAGCTCACTTCTCAGAAACCGTCTCTTAAAATCGAACAAGATTCTGATGTGAGGCCACTTCAGTAGCAATCAGCTTTGAAATAAAAGCAGACACTGCAGTTACTTTCAAGAAAATATAAGCTTCACTTTAGAGCAAATTTCAAGGCTTCAACAGTATCTATACACAGTTCAGACTGGTTTTCTGTCTTTCTGCTGTCTTATAAAATTGGAGAATAACCTGAAACGCTCAAAAAATGTTCGCTTTTCCTGAAGAGCAAACTTGCAAACTTTGAAATTATCTGCAGACATGTTTAAATTGTTATTCAAGTTTTTAAATTGACAATTAAGAAAAGAAGATGGCAAAATAAAGAAATGAGACTGGTTAAACTGAAGAAAAAAACAAAAACCTTAATGGATAACAACACTCAAACCTAAAAGTCAGAACAGTTTTCATATTTTAGTTCTTTCTTAAAAGAATTTGAATATCTGCCATTTAGCAAATCAAATAAAGATACACAGTAAGAAATAAAAAAATTGTTGTTAACTTGTTTTTTATTTGCTTTACATCTTTCTAACTCAAACATAAGGTTCGAGAAATAGCTCACTGGTTGCTGAGTTCCAGCTCTAAAGAGTGAGGAAGGACTCAAGGCAATGCGGTCTTGAAAAAAAAATAAAAAATAAAAAAATCTTAGAATAATTCAGGACCAGTGCTTTTGTGTTCTTTTTGTGTGTCTAACTATTAACTGTGACCTTTTATAGCAAGAAAATATTATTTTTGCTTCTTAGTATTTTTAAGAAAAATAAAAAATGTCCCCAAATATAGAAGGACACTGAATTGGATCAACAAAATCAATCCATATATGAATGAAATATTCTCACTGAATACTTTGTTCTGTATAAAGTAAAATGTGTTGACAACAGAAACACACAAAAATAATCAAATCTATTAACCAATCCAGGCCTGGATTTGGAGTCACACACCAAATAAAGTGGAAAAACTAATTACAGGCTGATCCAACTTTGATGCAATGTGTCAGGGTCTTGGTCTGTTTGTTCCTGTTTTTCTTGGTTATCCATTTGTTGTCCTCTTCTGCCCTCTTGTGTCCTCATTTGCTCTGTTTCTCTGTCCTGCCTTGCACCAGTTGTCAATTTCCTCGTCAGCTCTCTCTTTGTCTCTGTCCCCTTTAAAAGCCCTCCCTCTTCAGTTCCTGTTTGCTGGATCCTCGTCTAACTTCTGTCTGTGTTCCTCGTCTCTCCCTGGCTTCTAGTTTTGGTTTACCTCTGATGTCTCCTGGTTCTGGTACGTCTGTAATTTTCTGTTGGACTCTGATTCCTGCCCCTGGATCTGTTAACCTGAATAAACAGAACTTATTTCACCTCTGCCTACCGGTCTCTGCGTTTGGGTCCTCCATACAAACACCTCGATCATGACACAATGTCTTTAAAACAGGTCAAAATGAGGCTCAGTATTGTGGTGTGGGCCTCCATGTGCCTGTATGACCTCCCTACAATGCCTGGGCATGCTTCTAATGAAGTGGATGGGCTCCTGATGGTCTCTTCCCAGACCTGGACTAAAGCATCTGCCAACTCCTGGACAGTCTGTGGTGAGATGTGACATTAGTGGATGGATCGAGAGATGATGTCTCACGCAGGAAGTACTGACACACTCCAGCGGGGTCTAGCATTGTCCTGCAGGGCCAACTGCACCACCATATGCTCTCACAAGGGGTCTGAGGACCTAATCTCTGTACCTAATGGCAGTCATGCTACCCCTAGTGAACACATGGAGGGTTGTGAGGCCCTCTAAAGAAATGCCCCTCCACACCATTACCTACCCACTGCCAAACCGGTTATGCTGAAGGATGCTGCATCCTTATGGAGTCGGTTTCAAACCGTTTGTGCAGAAACATGCACACAATCATGCTTCCTAAGTGGACAGTTTGATTTCATAGAAGGTTAAAGTTATAATGTGTTCTTTATGTGTTCCCTTTATTTTTTGAGCAGTGTATCTAGACAAAAGCCATTGAAGCTGCAATTTCTCACTTAGGCTGCGATCACACTGCAGACTGAAACGACCCAAATCAGACCTTTTTTTTGCCCATATTCAACCTGTATCTGACCTTTTCATGACCATCTGAACAACATAGGTCAGGTTTTTTTTCCAAATGCATCCCAGGTCACTTGGCTATTTGACCCTATTTGATGTGACCTATGTCTGTACGGCTAGTTTGCATTCATCCACCCCAAAGTCATTATTATTCAACAATTCTGTGTCCTAGTTTGCGAAAGATGGATGAAAAACAATAACCATGGCAGATAATAAAGCAGAGAGTTACCAATGGAGAAAGTAAGGGTTCTGATATAATAAAAATTCAGGAGATATTGTGCTGCCTCAACTTAGAAAATAAATTAAAGATCACAAGATGCCCCCCAGTATTACCATCCATGTTTACTTCCACAAACAAAGAGCATGCTCGCTACTTGTGACCTCATTAAGTTGTACAAACGCAGTTCACAAGGGAGATCACATAAAAGTTGCATATGTGAACGACAGTGCAAAATAATGGATTTCACAAAAAAACAGAATTGAGCATTAATGCCTGCAGTGTGAATGTTGCTTTTTAGTACCTTAGTATCAGACGGCTCAATAAATGAAGAGAGTTACTGTTTACCTGCATGGATACGGCCTGAAGTTGAACTGTAGCTGGTTGGGAAAACATCTGGGGGTCTGCAACACGTAAGATAAACTCACCAGTCCTAAAAAAGGGGAGGAGGACATTATGAACAACTGAAAAGCAAATGATTCCAACAGCAGTTTGGTTTAGATACGTGATATTACCCTGACTGATCAGGACAGGCACAGCCTTTAAACCGCGGGGTAAATGGAAATGAGTCAGCTGAGGCTAACAGTGTGGGTGATTAGACCTAATCACCCTGCTGGAGAGGAGATGAGGACAGTAGCCCATCTCAGCACACCTGCCCTCATCCGTAATGTGTCACCATCCGGCCTCATCATTAAAGGTTTATTAGCCTCAGCTCCCTGGAGCTAGAGCTTGGAATCAGTCAGTCTGAGCACCAAGTGACCCAGCAGGTTGGAATAAATCATGCATAACACAATGACCACTCAAGACGACATTAAAAGTAGTGATAGGACAGTCTCCAGCTGAAATGTGAGCTCACTGGATGAAAGTTTATTGGGTAATTTGTCAAGCAAGGAGGAGACGGTCAGAATAAATATCTGAAGGACAGCACCTTGGAGACGTGTCACCCAAAAACTCTACCCAGGCGTTTCAAAGTGCTGTGTAGGGAGCCAAATCAACCTATGATGCATTAATAAACACATAGAAAAATTCAACTCAGATGTGGTAAGGGTACTTGAAGATTTTCTCATCTAAAAATAATGTTTAGATTAGGAATGCTTTCAAAAAAGACAATGTATACAAACTAACAATATTTAAATTATTATTTTTTTAGGGATTATTTTAAGAAAAACACAAGGAAAATAATATGCATCAGGAAAAAAAAATTGAAATCTAGATAAGTCATTGTTTTCTTAAAAGAAAGTGCTTTTTTTTCTTGGACAGAGGAGGTAAAAGAGATATTTTGCCAATGGAACAAGAAAATTTACATTTAAAATAAAAAAAACACAATTGTATTGTCTTATTTCAAGTGTATATTATCAAAATATCTTATCTTAAGAGTAGAAATAATCATTCTATTGGCAAACTATCTCTTTTCCCTACTCAAATTAAGGGTAGATACACTTAACTTAAGACATTTTTTTTTATTTCTGGATCGTTTTTCCAGTGTGGAAATTTCAGTATTTTTAAATGAACCGTGAAAGGCACATAAAAAAATTGGAATAAGGGACATTTTACTTTAGGGGTCTTTGTTG
Source organism: Cyprinodon variegatus (assembly GCF_000732505.1). Taxonomy (NCBI): domain Eukaryota; kingdom Metazoa; phylum Chordata; class Actinopteri; order Cyprinodontiformes; family Cyprinodontidae; genus Cyprinodon; species Cyprinodon variegatus. The sequence continues at coordinate 457,911 of NW_015150542.1, read as the reverse complement.
TTATTTTGGTCTTTAAACAAAGTTATGCAGCTGCACCTCTTAATTACTCCATGCAGCATCACAGACCGTTTCTAACCATCTCATCTGTATATTCAAGCTCTCGATTTATTGTTTCTCTTTTTCTTCTACTGAAATTTGAAGCTCTTACACCACATCCCCTCTGTGCCATTTTATATTTCTACAGTCCGTTTCAGGTCCCCACGTTGCTTTTATCCCCTACAGAACTATGACTCAGCACATTAAACATAGTTTTAAAAGGTTAAAGCAGAATAAAGAAATGACTTTCTTTAAATCCACATTCTGACAGAAGAATAAAAAAGAGAGAAAAAAAGAAATTCAATCTGTTTTCCTCCTAAATGTTTCAGCTTCTGAAAGTTTCTTGAAAAATATCAAAATTGCAACACATAAAATGCTTAATATATTCACATTCAAAAAAATTGATGACATGGTGATAATGTAAATTTGAAGCCTTTAACCATTACATTTAACAAAGTATTAATAGATGGCTTTCAGACTAATTATTTTAAAAGCTATTCTGAACCATCGCTGTGTCCCTTAAAAAGAAACGAGAAGCCAAATGAAAGCATGCAGGTCTAAACAGTGGATGTAGATAGTTTTAAAAAGCTGTTTACAGCTTTGAGTCTGCAAGCAATATCCAGCACTCCATATAATTTGAAAAATATGGCAGTAATAAGTCGATTTAATCTTATTGGGGAGCTTTCATTTTAATGTCTCTATTAATCTAAAAGCCTTAAACCAGGCAACAGTTCATATTCTCTTCATTTTTTGGCTCTCTGCTATATTAGGCCACACCAGCTGCATTACAATTGAATAAACTGTTCATTAGGTGACTGGATAAATAGACACTGGAGTCCAGAACAGCACAGACTTATTTTAGGGCCGCTGCAGCATTCCAAAAACCGCCCGATGGCTGGGCTATAAAGAGACTACACAGTCACTTTGATCCCTGCTGCTTAGCGCTCTCTATGTAAATAGATTAGGGTCAAAAGAAAAAAAAAGAAAAAGAAAAACCCTTACAAATATTGCTGAATTTTATTTTAAAAAAATCTGATAGATGGATACCCACTCTACTTACATATAGGCTTATAGAAATGGATTTATATACTGCACAATGAAACTAATGAGGTGTACTTTTTGTTTTTGGTTTAAATGACATATATAAAAACTTTTAAGTTAATTTAAAAGCCAGAAAGACAGTTAAATTCCTTCTCAAAGAGTTTCTTACCTAAAAGGGTGTGGTGACATTTTTTACACTTCTTTAAAATTTGGTTCCATAGCAACACGTTAAGTGGCAGTATTGTTATGTCATAAACACATAAGAACATGTGAACAATTATGATGTTTTTTTCCCCCTACGGCTCACAGATTGGCCTCTAACAGCACTGAGGGATAAAATCTATTTTCATGGCAACAACATGGACGATTTTTACTCAAAGGATGTCAAAGCTTATTTTCTGAATTTGACTTTGTATCCATATTTTCAAGAATACCAAAACTTACATAGAACCTCTCAACATCCACATCATTTTGGGAAATTCTTGCCTATTTTGCATGCCCTAATGGAAAAGCAAATAACTTATGAACTGTAAGCCCAAATTACATGTGTGATACATTATTTGAAAGCTAACACCTTCTACTTTCTGAATATATACATGAAAAAAGGTCTGTAAAACACAGACCAAGCTGCATCAGTTCAAACATGACTCAGAGTTGTTTTTTAAAATCTTTTTTTAACAGCAGTAATAAAGGCATGCTTGCTTGTTGTGGCTGCTTTGTCATGTTTACATTTTAACATGCTGCTATATCTGTGTTAAATGTTCTTTGGTGCTCGCTGTGTCTAAAACGAACTTAATGGTTGAAATGTTTGGAGATATAATATTTCCAACAATGTCTAACATGTCTATATTGGTAAACATTTTACCAGTGTCAGTTTCATGCATTCTGATGTATTAGTTGTAAACGCTTTAAAACAGGTTGCGGGAAACCCGGTGGGTTTTGAGAGGTTAGAAGTATTGATTTGTGTCACCAAGACAGTTTATTGTCAAGGCATCATTTTAAATGTGCTTTCTGCTCCCTCAGGGGTAAAGCTAAGTAACTTACAATATAGCCATGCATCCTATCTCTATGTCACACTTAAAGGAAATACTTTAAAATGCGCCAAACATAAGAAACCAGCAGACTGAGGTCATACAGATTAACCTAACTACTGTCATAAATCAGAAATCTCACTTTTTCAAAGCTTCCTTTAATTCTGAGAAGGTGAAGTTAATCACAAAGTTCATAGCAACAGTTCCTCAAAGGATGAGAGATGAGAGTTGTCAGGTTTTATGCTATGACGCATAGACTTAGACAACTTTTATTGTTGTGTTGTACACACAGAGTGCTACTTAGCATGTAGCTGGGACGAACGTGGACAGTTATTGTCATATAATCCCAGGCCACCATCTCTGCTATTTTGGGTTGGCCAAATCAGAGCAGTAAAAGAAAGACACATGTTTAAATACAGGGCAACGTAACAGAGAATGAAAGGTAATTTAATGTAGATGGATCTAGATTATATCCCTAACCCAAGAGCTTTTAAACCAATTAGCTTCAGTTCTTCGCTTTAAATGGGCTTTTCCCCCCTCAGAGCTGGAGGTAAGGCTTAATATTTCCACAAACTACTTCATATAGTATCGTAGTCAATCAGGAAATAATAATTCACAGATCTTGCATTTATCAAATAGTTTTCTAAATGAGTTTACAAGGTTCAAGAAGCCTCCGTAGTGGCCTGAAGGCTTTGAAGTTTGTTGGATGGGAAGAGCTTTTGGATTTAGAGCAGAATTTTAAAGGAAATTTACCCTGTAAGTCTAAGCAACAAAATTTATGATTTATAGGTGCTGATTAAGTTATCACACAAAAAAAATGATGAAGGCATTAATGCACTTATTACTTTTTCTAATATTATGCATTTGATTCCAGTAGGAATTCAATTAAAAACTCCATATTATTATTAAATGAACTGAAATAAGTAAATAATTACAAACATTTTAATAAAATACTTCAAAAAGAACCTCAGTCACTGAAACCTGGTGACCTGAAGACAGGGGTGTATTAGCTGAGTTGGCAGGAAGGTATAAAGAGAGCGGAAGCATGAAAATGAGCAATGCTGGTTTAGATTATTATTTAAAATGATATTAGAGCAAAATATGTCTGACTCATTTGGCTTGGCTGTATAAAGTGGAAACAGATTATTAAACTGTTTTCTGCCCTGTGCACACCTAATATCACCAGTAAGCCATCAATTTGGTTCACATCGAGAGAAAAATCCTGAAGTGAGAGCAAAGACTTAGGTTGTAAGAGAGAAATCTATTTTTAAGAGGAAATATTCTCCCTCTGATTGCAAAAAAGGGACCAATATTTGAGAGTAAAAATATATTTCTAGAGTTAGTTTTTTTCTACCTTAGAAACCATGTTCAAAATGTCAATTTATCTTTTATTCATTCTAAAACAAAATCTTTTCTCTCAAAACCTTTTCTTCAGTCTCAAATAACATCAGTTTTTGCTTTTCATTTTTTTCAAAACTATTTTCCCCTTTCAGATATTTTTTTTTACTTCAACTTAATAAAAACACAAAAATAACTCCATAGCTATGCAAATTAAGAGCTCAAGTTATTTTTGGTTAATTTTGATGCTGGATCCAAACAGGCATGATGAGGAAGAACCCACAGCAATTTCAAGCAGCATTTGTGAGCAACGGATGTAGGCTCAGGTATGATTTAGTGCTACATTCACATTTAATTCAGTCCAAAAAGGCAAATGTATTTCACCGTCAGATCAAGGATGTTTCAGAAGCGTAACGCATCCAAGTCTCTTTGAAAGTGGATCAAGTACAACTATTTGGTCTAGTTCAAGGTCTGCTTAAGTTTATTTACACCTGCACAGAATTTCCTGTCCAAAGGAATAAACAAACTCAGCTCTGCTTAAAGTGGACTAAAGGTCGGAGATGTAAATAGAGCCTAAAAATCTTTTTTATGAGCACAGCAGCAATTTAAAGGTATCTCAGGTCATCACCAACAAGTATGAAATAATGTGTTTTTGCTTGCTTGCAGAACTACTCCTTGTGCTAGGTCCCTTCTTGTTTATAATATGGCAGATTGAATATTTAAAATCTGCAAAACTCCTTACCTGGCTTTGTTTTTCAGGTGCTTGAAGTGAACTCGGCCAAGCTTTAACTGTACCCATGTGAAGGTATCTTCTCTGTTCAGATCTCGCCTCGTTTTTCCTCCGTTTTCTCCTGCTTCCTCCTCCATTAAAAGGACCAACTGTCCATTTTTCGGTGTCTGAACAATCTGAAAGACCATCCTCTCAGAGGGACTGTCTGGATCCCTCACCTCCAGCAGAGAGGGCAGCAGAGGAGCAGAGCCGCCGATGGGAACCAGCAGGGAGCCGTTGATGTGGAGCACAGGGGTGTGGTGGTTCACTGTGAAAAAAAATATCTACATATTAGGCCTATTTGTATTTTATATACTCTAATAATCCCAGAGGGAAATTACTTCTCTGCATTTAACCCATCCCCTTGAGGAGCAGTGAGCTGCCATTGTGAGGCACCCAGGGAGCAGTGTGGGGTTAAGGGTCTTGCTCAGGGACCCAGAGTGGCAGTCTGTGGGGGATCGATCTCACAACCTTAGGATTCAAAGCTCTATGCCCTAACCACTAGGCTGCCACTCCCATTAGCTAGATGAGCTCAGATGATGAAGTATTAACACATCCCACAGTCCAACTCAACCTCACTATTTTAATTCGTGACTTCAATTCAACACAGTCAGTAAGTCAGTGAATGAGTCAACAAAAATACTTTTTTGTATTTTGAGAGGACAAATCTGATACCTGGATTGCACATCAGCTCCACTATAGCCTCATTAGTTGAAACAGATATCGGTGATTTGATATCTGTTATTGGAGATCTAATCCAGTGAACTTTACATAGAAATTTTCTTTCTTTCTTTTTTTCTAATTATTTAATAATACACAGACAGACAGACAGACAGACAGACAGACAGACAGACAGACAGACAGACAGACAGACTCAATCACAAGTTGGGAAATTGCTGTGTAGCAGCAGCTTTACTCATAGTGATAGTCACAACACAATGAGGTAAAAAGTAAAGTAACATCTAGACGTATTACAATAGAAATGCAATATAAAAATGTATAAACAAACAGTACTGGTTAAAGTACAAGTAAAATAAAATAAGTATAAAGTGCAGTAAACAGATTAGATTTATATAATGTATCATGATTTGCTACTCTCTGTTTATGTCGAGGTTAAAGCCTTCACTAACATGGCAAAAAATGTGATTCATCGATTTATTCATTCATTCAACAGTTGAATCGGATCGGTATCGGATGTTGGCAGACATGCTCAGCTCAGGTTTCGGCAGCGGATTGGATCAGAAAAAAAATGGATATTTTATACCGAAAATGCAGAGCTAAAAAGCAACCCTCTAATGATTTGAAACCTTAATCCTTTAGACCTAAACCTTTGCAATCACAAAAAGTCTATTACTAAATCTGCATACCACTATCTAAAGAAAAAAATGTTAGGATGAGTGGGTACAGACCACCTACATACCATTGGTCAGGAAATAAAAAAGATATTATATTATATCAAAAACTTCTGAGCATTCATAATGAAAGCATAACCATTGGTGTCTAAATAATGGAATGCATCTATTTAAATAATTTCAATAATCTTCAATAAAAAGAAACAACAAAACACAAAGCTTGTAATTACTGTAATTAGTATCTTTTTAAACAACTTTTCAACGGTTAAAATTAATAAGGAAAATTGCAACTGGGTATGAGTGGGTGTTAGGGGTGAGAAAATGCTGCGCACTGAAAATAGGGGTGGGAATGAATTGAGAGGGGGAAAAAAAATCGGTGTGAAACAACTAGGAGCTGGTGTGGCATTTTAGAAACATTCTCTAATTGGAGCTGGCTGAACTTTACACGTGAACTTTTAAAGATCAGCCCCTTCTTCAGATGCTTCGATGTAATCTCATTAGATCTTCTCTAATGATGCCAACAGCCACTCTTAAATTTCAATCTTTCAGACATTTAATTATTTTTACAAATGGGAAAAACTTTTTAATTTAGAGAAAAAGTTTTTTGTGTGTGTGTCAAAAATAATCTCACTGCCTTTTCTTTCCTTCTCTTTTTTGAGACATGAATTAGCTCATGCCTCCAGGCCAAAACTGTTCATTATTTCAGAAGAAAGGAGCATTTATCTCAAAGGAAACACAATAATATTTTTTTCTGCTAGGATTACACTTTAACACATTTATTTCATGAATCGTTTTACAGCCCTAGCCTTTCCCCTGGTGGCCTGCGGCACCGCTGCTTGTAGGTTCACGAGATCCATTTAAAGATAAATGAGAAAATAAGTGTAAGGCCCCATAAGTGACTGAAGTGTGCACTCAAAGCTTTATTCTTAGTGACTCACAAGGACAAATTAAATCTATATGTCACACAGTTAATATAAGCTGTCTACATTGACAGATGCGTGAATCTGCAATTCCACTGCTTTTATAATAAAGTTCTACAAAATATCATCAATTCTGACATAAAAATTCACAATAATGTGAAACGATTAGGTTGATCCAACTGCAATATATAATGCACAATATTTGAGCTGAGCTTAATGGAAAAAGGACGTGTTGTGTTTATGTAAACACAAACTGAGCACGTTTTGTACATATAAGCAGAGAAGCAACTCAGTCATCCTCCCTTTGTTACAGAAATGTTATACTAATAGAATTCAAAGTCATGTACCGTCTGTTGGACGCTTACATGATCAGTGTTGGGAGTAACAGCATTAGTTGAGAACCACATTAGCAACATTTCTTTTCATAAACTGGGTCATATGATTAATTATTTTGCCCATATTGATAATGAGGCTAATACAACTCAGTCATCTGAACCGACATTTCAGAAGCACAAAGGCAAGAAATTCCTGCAATTGGCAACTGATGCCTGGGACTTAATCCAAACACATTACTCTACAAGGAACACTAGTGAGAAGAAATATTTCATATCGTCTCACCCTTCACTGACCTTAGTTTTCCAATACAATAGGCTTTACTTTTCAGTGTTATTGCAAGCTGTACCCTACCACATTTGATTTGTTCTATAATTTCATGTTAAACAAACACAAAATCATTATTTAATTAAATATATCACAAATTATAGGTTTCCTGACTGACTTGTCTCATTAACCCCCTAAAATTGTATAAATCATTTTACAATTTACAATTACAGATGTTTTATTTAACTATTGAACTCCTCCACCTACTTTGATCACAATGCAAACATTTTCTGATAATTTCTTCTTCAAAAGATCTAATCTGCACAGTGACAGCAGCCATTGTTTAACTATAAAAATATCAGAGTGGTGAAAATGTGTTTTTGCATGCAAGACGTTTTGGACTTTGTTCTGCCCACCTATGTACATATACCTTCATTTGAAAAGCTCAAACAACATTATAGAGGACTTTTATTATTTGAAACTCTTTTAACTGATTAGCACAAGGATATTTGAGGGATTTAAGTAGTTTTCCAACAAAAACACAGCTCATTTGACGAAAACAACTACAGCAACTAACTTTCCATTTATGGTATTATGTATGCACTATATTTATTATGTGACACTACGGGTGGTTGTTAGCTTAACTCTAACTGACCTTTAAGCAGAACTCATTAGCTCAACAGCTAAAAGCACACACCTCCCAAATAACAAAAACCTATACATTATGTCTGCTCTGATTAGCTGTAGTCTCAGTTGCTAGAAACTTTTAAATAAAGAGCGTTATCAGAAAACCTCAAATTTAAATATGCTGCTTTGGGGTGAGCATTACATTTAAAAACAGTGTTCTTCAGATTTAATCCAGCAGCATTAAGCTATTAGTTTTACCCTTAGAAGCTCAGTATAATGTTACTGTTGCCAAGCAACACGCCATGTGATACTTCATTGACATCCCTGGATCATCTGCATCATTTATGAGCCAATCCCTTAGTTTTATTTGCTTGATATTACTTCCAACGAGTGATAAAATTATGTAAGACAGTGAAAGTGTCATTTTGGCTACTAGTTTTTTGATTTAACATTTCTATTTACAAAAAGACAGGAATCTGGAAGTGGAGAAGTGGAGGGATTCAGTTGAACTTTCTGGTTGGACTGAGGGGAGAAAACAGAATGATCAGGATGGAAATGGTTGATAACAACTGATGATCTAGTGATTTGCTTATTTGAGGGATGAAGAGAAAGTAAAATGGATCTGTTTGGGTTTGGTTAATCCGGCTTTGCATATCCAACCTCGGATATTTAGGGATTGGCAATGGTTGAGGGAGACCAAAGGGGGGCCAGTGAGTAGCTTGGTTGGAGGCACACACTGGATTGGCTAGAACTTGGCTTTTAACATCCTTGTATATTAAAGGCCACCATAAAACTTAGTTTGAGTGTGAGATTTCGGTAGATTCCAAGATGGCAGTAGAATTTTGCTGTGTGGGCCCGTGAATGAGGCAGGACCTAATGGAAGCAGGAACATAAACCTCATAGGGAGGTCATGTTCTCCTTCAGCCTCTGGGACCTGGTCCTTTATTTCCTTTAAGGACAAAAAGGCGCCCACAATGCAGGAAGGTTGAATGACAATTGAGATATCAGATTCCTGGTCATTGCAGTATTGCCTAGAAAGGGCATTAGAGCATCTTTCCAGTTCAGGTGAAGATTATAAAGAGTGAGCCAAAAGTATCCCAAAACATTGGGAGATTGGGGTGAAGAGAACAGGATAAAAAATATTTCTTCAATATGATTGCCTGACATTAGAATTTTTTTCTGGTTCAATTCAGTGCATGATTATATGCAGAGAAATTTATCTAGAGACAAGACATGAAATGGTTCGGGTAGACGTACAACAGGAAGAAGTAATTGTTCAGCTAAATTGAGAGCAGGGTAAATCTGAAATGCAGTGACCACTTTAACTACAATACAAAGTCCAGTTTTCATCAGACATTATCTTTCATCAGGTGGGTAGAACCAGTTTGCATCCGTTCCTCTAGATCTGGCTTGCAGAAGTTTGTGAATGTTCTGGAAGATGAGATATAAGGCTTGGGTGTGGGAAATTGGCAAAATGAAAATGAGAATTTGCGGGAGGAGTTAGCTCAGGAACAGCGGTCGCAAGGTCTGTAGAGGGCGTAGACTCCACGCACTAAGCATTAACAGTCACATGTGGCCTAGAGGCTTCGTATAAGGTTCAACAATGAAAAAATCCTTTCACCTGCATTGCTTTTCTCCACCTCTGAGCTAATTTGTGCTCAAAATGCTGTTTCAAAAGCATTCCCTTTATGATGTCATAAGTGGAATTAAGCTGCCCTGAGCAGTCTGTAGCAGCCCATTAGTCAAGCTACGGCCTTCATCTAATCTAATTTTTCATGCTCCTAGGCTATCTTTACGAACTTTGACTGGTTGTCATAGTTATAGGGTGTGGGGTTGCAGCCTTCGGAAGGACAGGGACATGGAAAGCCAAAATAACAGCTTGTTTAGAGGAGGGCTGAATAAGCAGATTTCTGATCTTATAGGAATTTCCCTGCACATTTATTTTTGAATGTAGCAAATTGCTTTGATTCTTTTTTAAATTACAAACCTCTCCTTCACATGATTTTATAGAGGCATTATGCCATTACCGTGGCAGGCTCTCGTCTTCTGATCAGCATAGTATCCATGTCCACAGTCGGGGGTGCAGTATCCTTCCATAAGGAATGTCTGATCACGACACATTAAGCAGCGTCCCACCCCGTCACACTGGACGCAATCCGATGAGCAAGCTGTAGAAAAACAACAGAGGTCAAGGCTAAGCAATATTTCTTTCCATTCTATGCATTACCTACTAAAAAACAACAAACCTTTAATATTCAATTCAAATGTTTTAACATAAATTTAATTTTAACTTATAATAGATAAAAGATTAATAAATGAAATAAAACAAAGCTAAGTTGAATTTTTTAAATGTATAGAAGTGGTAATTCTTACACTTGCAGACTTTAGAGGAGGAGTCCAGGAAATAATTTCTGCCACATTCGAGGACACATTGTCCCTGCAGAGTGGCGTAGGGAGGCTGGCATTCCAGGCAGTTTCCAGGCCTGTCACACTTCATACAGTGATCGTCGCAGCCTGAAACACACAGACATACAAAAAGAGAAAACATCTCGCTGTAACTTAGCTTATGTCTTTGGACCTTTCATACAGTATTTACATAAGTAGTACAGTATTTATTGCCAATTATGTTCTTTACAGGTAGAATCTGTTACCTCTAAGATTAACTGGATTTTAGATAAACAATACAATCTGGTAAACTACATTTTTTTTCACTGAAGCCGAAATGGGCTTTTTCTGAGCTTAAGAAAGGGTTTGCCAATGCCCCAACTCTGACTGAGCCAGAGGAAAAACCGTTTGTCCTTGAAGATGATGTCTCTGATTTAGGGGTGGATGCAGTCCTTTCAATGCAGTGATGATGATAATAAACTTCATACATGTGTCTTCTTTTCTTGCTGTTTGTCTCAAGCAGAACAAAACTACGATGTGGGTGATAGAGAGCTATTAGCCGGAAAAATGGCATTTGAAGAGTGGCGCCACTGGTTGAAGGGAGCTGAACATCCTGTTATTGTGTGGACTGATCACAAGAATCTGTCCTGTCTCCAAGAAGCAAAATGTCTGAAACGTAGAGGATCACAGTGGGCTCTGTTCTTTCCCCATTTTGTGGTCGTCATATTTTACTGTCCAGGCGAAAAAAAAAAAAAAAAAGCGAAAAAAAAAAAACGTGATGCTGTGTCTAGGCAATACTAAGGGGTGACCAGTAGACCCACCCTGGCACTGAACCTCCATACTGGGTTTTATGATTCTGCCATCCTGGACTCAATCGAACTCTCACCCACTTTAAAAATGAATTCTGGTGGCCTTGTTCTAGTCTATCCAGTGTGTGCCCACTACAAAGCTAGTCCCAAGCCCCCCAGTGTTTATTTTCAACCACTGCCTATCCCTACACATCCATGGATAGATTTCATTATTGGACTACTACGATCAAAGGGTTTCACCACTATCCTCACTATGACCACTTCTCCAAAGCCTGCCACCTCATCCCTCCTTCATTGTCCGCCACAGTCCTCTCAATCATCTAATTACTTTATTCGGGTGTGTTGAACCAATGGCACATCTTAAAGTTGCAGGATACTGGCCCTCAGGAACTGGAATTGCCAATCCCATACCTAAAAGTTTTTAATCGCAAACTCTCTTCCAGATTCATCACTTGAAACCCAGGCATTGCTCAGTCACTCTGCGCTTCTGTTTTTCTCGTCTCTTTGATCAAGCCAGTCGTGTCCAGTCCTCTTCTCAGACTAACCAGACAGTTCAACTGACTTCCTGCAGTTTTCCTATTCAAGATTATTGGGTTCTCTGCATGTGGGTCAAGAAACTACAAACCAACATGGCACTTCTTGGCCTGCAATAGGAGGCATGGAGATCCTTCATTATGGGAGGGGTATCAGGAAGTAAGTCAAAGTAGTTTATATTGAAACAAAATGTTCTCTCTATCTTTCCTCATTTGCAAAGTTAAGAACTACAGGTTTAATTAATTGGTCTAAAGGCAAATGGGATCATTAGATCCATGTAAACTGGAGGTGATGACGAACATGACGTAATGATGACCATGTTATGAACCTGACGTAATGATGAACATGTGGTAACAAGGCCAATCTGTTATTTGCTAATTTTATCACCATTTCAAATTGATTCATTTCATATCTTTAATTCGTCATATATTCTACATTTCCCAGTTTTATCTTTTGATCAAGTTTCATTGTATGATCTAAATAAACCTTCAAAATAGAAGAGATTTAACAAAACATTTTAAAGGCTGATTAACATAAAAGTTGTTTAGAACGTCTAACACTATCGTAATTTTAAGACGAGAGTAATTTGTTCAAAGGTGTGTGCCTATTTACATAAAGACCATGTTTAGAATTTAAATGCATAAAGACTCCATGTGAAGACAAAGCGTGTGCAGTATTACAAAGGACAAGGGAGCAGCTTTCTGTTTTAAACCTTAAAGTTAAGTTTGTTTCAATCATCTGTACATTGTTATGATTTTTTTTGCTATCAAAGATTTACAGATCTGAGAATTGATCATAACTGGTCAAAGTTCATTCATACTGGTGGTTTAAAATAGTGTTTGCATAAACCGCTATGAAATATAGGGAATGAAACTAATGACTGTAATATTGATAGTGTTTGTGCTACAGCCTGGAGGGCCAGTTTTGATGATGTGAATAAGTAAACAAGTCTTAGAGGTTGCATCCAAGAAGAACATCAGATTTGGCACATGAACTTGAATTTAAGTTAAGGGCTTAATTTCTTGTAAAAAATCTAAGCCTTATTTTCTTACATTGTGGTTTATTTCTCCTAAGCAATAAAGAAAGAAAGGCCTCATTTTAATTTTTAAATGTCAGAGAAGAATGATCCTATTTGCAAGCAAATGAATTAAGAAGCTCTAACTTTCCAGGTGTCAGAGTAATAGGAATATAATGCCAGTCTGGAAACCTTGGGGTTAGATTTTAGATGCATGCTCATTGTAATTTCCGGTGCTTGTTCAGTCTCCTCCTTTTGGCTGCAAAGCTGTTGATTTACTGCTTTAATCATCAGTGGATTATGAAAACGTTACTGAGATCAACCTCTGGTGGTAACAACAAGATGAAACACGAGGTTCGGCTTCGGTTGCAGCAACTGCACTGCAGGGAAGATCTTATTTGCTTTAGGTCTGGACTAACCGAGGCATCTGTCTCCATCCTGGTAAAATCCGCGGGAGCACCCCTGAGTGCACAATCCATCCTGCAGCACGTATCCCTCCATGCACTGGAGGCAGTCGCTTCTTAGTGGGCCTTTGCAGGCGTTGCAGCTCCAATCGCACTCTGGGTAAAAAGACAGAGACAATTAGAATTAAATATCAATATTAATTCAGATAAAATTCTGGTGTTTTTTTTTCATTCAATTCTGTATAAATTAGTTAAAATTGTAAAATGTGTGATACATTTCTAATAGCCTTCTATATCATTTTAATAAAGCCTAAATGTGTCTTTCTGTCTATTGTACCATGATTTTATCCTTTTATTACATACTGTACCTACACAAACAATATGACCATTACTATTACTTTATGTATTACTTAATTACTATTTGAATAATTTACAATCTAATATTTAATTTCAAATCTAAACAGCTTTTTGTGTTGAGTTTTAACACATATTAAAAGGATTACAAATAATACCAGTGGGTCTCATCCTTATATTAACTGAGGCTTTTTTTTTTTTTTTTTTTTTTTTCAGAGCTCCCTGAGGTCTCCCAAAAGCCTCTCTAGTTTTTGGTGATAAAATGTTTGTCTTGTTTTCACTAACTTCAAGTTCATCCAGGGTTCAGGTCTGGGGCATAAACAGCATCGTGACCTGGATGGCTAAAACTGGCTCAATGGGAGGTACTGCCTGTGGCCTCAGAAGAATTTAAACTTTTCACCTCAATTCCACACAAGTATTTTACTCTTAGCTGCTAATCCTGAATCAAGCAAGCAAACCAGCGATCTCCTCCCCATGGAAACAATTTCCTGCATGTCCCAGAAACCAGGAAAATCTCATTACATGGAACCAAACCCGAGATAAAGGGAAATGTGAGAGGCTGATTTTTGTAAACTAAAGTGAAAACCTGAGTAAAGCAAATGTGACAACTGGTTCCTTATATTCCTTACTTCCTTTAGTTTTGGTTTGACTTAGAGAAAATGAAGCCAAGATAGTCCTATATGTGGTAAATGAAAACCTTCAGTCATGTCAGCTTTAACTATGGAGGACTTAAAATGGAAGGCAGGAGAATAAGCATCATCTCTAAAGGAAATAGGACATGAAAACCTTATCATTTATTTTGCTCTACATACCAATGATTTGATTAGTCAAACAAAACATCTGTCACTTGGCCTTCTTAGAAAAAAAAAAAAACAATCCTTTACCTTTTCAAAAATTATTCAATTCTGATCTAAAGACAACACCATTTCCCACTGGGCAAAAATTGCCTCCATGGAAGAGTTTCAAGACCAAAACCCCTCACAGAATGATGGTCCGGTTTTGGAACAGAAAGCAAGTTTTTGTTTGAAATGTACCAAAAAACATCTTTATCATTCCTAGGAAATGGTTGTCAGTTTGGACTGATAAAACATATTTGGATATTTGGTATTATGTTTAGGAAGATTGCATAATATTTTATTTGTATGGTGATGATTGCCAATTTTACTTTCCTCTAAAACTATGGAGGTAGAGGAGTATCAAAATTAACAAATCCACACATGTAGCAGCACCTTTTTTGTAATTACTTGATAAAAACAAAAAAATATTTTTCTCTTTAGATAAATATCCTTTATCGCAAGATATATTTAACTTATGAAGTTATTGTTTTGGTCCATATCTCCAAGTTTCATGGTTAAAGCATCTGATTTACATGTAAAGTAAACCAGCAACGGTTCTTCCTGGCATCCCAGCGTTGGGGCGTATGAGCGTTTGTTACTGGAGTTCAGAAATTAGAACTTTTGCTGCTTAAAGCGGAGCTTCAACCAATCAGCAAAGTTAATCCAAGGGTTTTCTGTGAGGAAGACGTTACATGCAAGTCATGATCACTACTGCAGAGCTGTTAGCATATGAAAAATGAATACATATAAATGTAAAAAAAAAAACAGGAGAGCGGATTGTTATGTATAAAGAAAAGAGAACAGCTCTGATTATTATTAATCCACTAAAACATTTTCTTAAAAGAACTATTGCAAAACAGTTTATAAATACCTAAAATAACAAAAAAGCTTAAACATTGTGGTGAAAAATATTCTATTTTATATTCTGGTAATTGCAGTTTTTACCACAAACCTAAAAAGAACGCGTTATATTAATTTTCAGCCACAATAACGACAGCAACAACAATAAGAACAGAATGTTTTAGTCCAAATCCTGATGAACTGAGAGCAGAGATTATGATTTGAGGCAAGCTTTCTCACTTAAAAGTGTGTTAAAACTATTTTTTCCAACTGATCAAAATAAATAATGCTTAAAGGAATAGTACACCCAAAACATGATTAGCCTTCATTTTCTACTCACCCCCATGCTGAACAACACTCTGGAGTACTTTTTTG
>NW_015150542.1:437443-442235 GCF_000732505.1 Cyprinodon variegatus | reverse complement strand
GTGTTGTTCAGCATGGGGGTGAGTAGAAAATGAAGGCTAATCATGTTTTGGGTGTACTATTCCTTTAATGATGTTCATCATTATACAAGCAAAACAGCAACTCCAGAGTTTCACAGAAGTTTGATCTGTCTAGTGACAAGCTGAAATGACACCAGTGTAGTGCGATCAAATTTGAAATGAGGAACAGCATTGCAGTCAGCCCTGGTCTGCAACGGTCTTTTGCTTAGAGGGGTCACTACAAACACCCCCCCCGAAAATATGAATCACTCTCTCTAATGGCAAAGCCTAAAGAGGCAACTGTGATAAATAGTAGGGACCGTTTTAAAAAAAAAACAAATAACAATATGTAGCCTTTAAACGTGTGCAATGCTCCTTTTAAAGGTGGGTAAGATGCACAAAACAAAAAAATGTTCTTTCGTAACAAAAATCTAAATTTGATGATAATGATGCCTTATGGCAAAGAGAATCACAGCAATCAATCAGGGCAGGGCTGGTGCCTGCCTCTGGCAGATCCAATCAAACACTAGCCGATGGGAAAATAAATCAATTTTTAGCATATTTACTTTAACTTCAAATTCCTCTTAGCTTTCAAAGCTGTGTGTTAGAAAAAAACACTTATTAAAAAAATTAAACATGCATTCTACCTGCACTGCAATTTCCTAAGTAATTATAAAAAAAATGTCAAGGTGAACATTTCCAAAGCCAGGAAATAGTTTATGTACATATAACAGACTCATAATGCTACTCGATGGCAGCAGAATTTACTTAATTAGTGACCAGGGCCTGTAGCTGGTTATGCTAAAGGCATAAACAATGCTCCTAAATACATGAGCTGTCCATGGCCATTGTAATAATTATTTTTGGGACGGCGTGTCCGCCTCACATTTTAGAGCTATCGAATCAGACCCCAAAGATTCACAAAAAGATGTCTTCTACTTACTCTGTTTCTGTCAATCACTACATAAACAGAATAATTATAAATCTACAACTCCACTCTGTGCTTTCCTGGTTACCCACAACATTTATCTGCTTCTCCAAACAGAAACAAGCATAAGCATGAATGGAAGCTATTGTAGAAACTGGACAAGGTAACATCAATCCCTCTAATATCTCACCACATTGAGCTTTTGCTAAAAACCTTATTCACATAGACTTTTTCATAAACAGCCTTTAAACATGTTAAAAGTCTGCTCAAACATACAGTAGGAATCTACTTTGCTTTGCCACCCCTATTGTTGGGGCGACAGTGACGTCAGAGTTTGCCCTTCAAACGTAGGCCTCTGTCTGTGAGCCCCAGGGCAGTTGCGGCTACGGCGTAGCTTGCCACCATCAGTGTGTGCATGAATGGGTGAATGAATGAATTAATGTAGTCTTAAGCGCTTTGGTCAAGTCCTATTGCCATTTAATGTTAGGATTACCAGACGTCCCGTCTCTGGACCAACTGTTCCTGGCAAAAGGTGTTGCATGAAATGTCTCTGATTTAAAATTTTCATAATGCAAAAAAAAAAAAAAAAAAAAATTGAATCTCTTGTCAAGGTAGCTTTAAAAGTGCGTAAACAAAGTGTGTTGCACATGACAGCTGTTAAAGGAGCGGTTTAGGACAAGCAAAGGATAAAAGGGCAATGCAGGGGGTTGTCCCACCTGTTCTTTGACATTCTGAGTTAATTAACAGCAGACTTTTACCAGGACAGAGTCTGGATCCTCTGATGAGTGATGGAGGTGAGGTGAGGACAGAGGAGGCACATTGAACCGGTACCTGCATTAAGCTGGGCTGATTTCAAAACATTTCATCTACATGATAATCAAATCTATATCCTTTATAAATCTAATAAAACATCAGAAAGATCATTTTGGTTGATATTCTACAGAGAAATTAGTTTGCAGCCTGTTGTTAATCTGGATAACCATAACTTCACTTGCAAAGAGGTAAAAAGAGACCTTCCCTATTATTCTTAATTTACAGAACACTTGAAATGTTAATATACTTAAAGTAGCCTATGTCTTTCTTTTTTGAATATTTAGAATACAAGCCGGAGGTTCCATTTTATAGATCATTATATACAAAAAGAATAAAACAATATTTGAATTTTTTTCTATAAGATGGTGAAAGCCTCCAGATCCATAATTATCTCTATTCTTTCTATTTTACTCTTTTTCTTTTTTTCCTCCCTAAAACAAAGAAACACAGGATCAAGTCTGCATAATTACTGTGATGAAATTACACTGGCCAAGACAGCTATAGATAAATACAAACCTACTTACATTTATCTTCTAACATCGAAATTGACAGTTAGGAAGAACACCTATTTATCGCAAACAATTTACATTTGTTGTTTATATAAACATGACATGTATATTTTGTAACCTTCCCTAATCTAATAGTATTTTAAAGGTCAAATAAAGAGCATCGATTGCAGCCAAGGAGTAAAATTTGAGTGTACAGATTTTCATCTTGGAAAAATATTTTTCTCTCTAGTGCAATTTACTGTCTGTGTAATCAGATGACTCAGATCCTGTGTGGCAACAAAAATAAAATCTAATTATCGAGGCGCCTAATCAGAAAGGAGGTTGTTAAAAAAGTGAAGTATAAACACAGCACTAATATAAAGAATATCTAGGACTATTACAAAGAGGAATCAAGTTATTAAAAGTACCCAGGCTTAAAAAAAAATCCCCATAGTTTTTTGTGAGACTCATTAATCAACTTCACTGGGCAAAAGAAGATGTAAGATAGAGTTAAAATGAACACACAATGGTTCAGATTTGCATATCTGGTCCCAGAGTTTATTACTTGATTGATGGGCCCCATAAAATTACTGTGGCCTCCTGCACTACATGCAATATGGATGGAGAGTAATTTATGGATATCATAAAAGGGTGCACACTGTATCCTCATTAGTAATCAAGATCTTCCTCCTCTCTGTGCACGGTTGGCATCAAGGCAGCTTACCTCTGCAGGCGCGGGTCGTCACATTTAGGTAGTACTGATGTGCACAGCTGTCGTATTGGCATTCTCCAAAGAGCAGCACCTTGGTCGGGTCACGGCAGGATGTACAAACCCCAGTAGTGTCACATGTCAGGCACTGTTGGTCACAGGCTGCCAAAAAAAAGGTTGATTTAAAGGTCAGGAAACACATAGAGAAAAAGATCAATATAACACCTGCAGCCAACTAATAAGCTATGGATTTACCTAAAGTCATCCCCTTTCCTTAATTTTACTGTAGTATCTTTCGTCTTCTCTTTTCTTAACATAAAAAGATGTTTAAGTTTGTTTTTTCTTTAATGTGCATTTTTTAAGATTTAATTGAAATAATTTTGCTTAAGATTAATGTAGCTTAACCAAAATGTAAACAATCTTCTGACAGTGCACTTAAGATAATGTTTTGTATTGAAAAACAAAACTTCTTCAGGGGGAAAACACAATTAAAATATTCTATTTCATTTCAGCATTTCCAACAAACATAAAAACAATAAACCTAAGTAAATGTGCAAATGTGTATTATATTGTATAAATTAATTATCAACCTTATGAGTAAAAGAAAACCAACTATAACTGAAACACATTCATTTTGACATTGATTTATGTCTTTTTCTTCCCACAGGTCCACATTAAGCGGATACAGTACCTGTGTGGAAAGCTGAATATTCCTTCACAAGAAAGTCACTCCTTGGATATAAATGCTGTCTGTTTGGAACCAATGTGTTTTAGTTTTCTAAGAATGCAACATTTAACGTTGTGTAAACTAACTGCTTGTTACAGGGGACCCAGGATTCAAAGCAGACAGACAGACTGATTATTTAAGAGGCCTTTATTAAAAAACAAACTCTATAAACAGCGGCTGGGGCATCTATTGCAGGAACCTCTGGTTTAACCGTTCAGTCTGTGCCCAGAGAACGAGACAAGATCCAGCCGGGGGGCTGCCAACAAGCTGTGGAGAGCTGATCAGAGTGTACCAGACACTCCAGCCCCTAGAATAGAGAACCAGCAGGAATCCAGATTCAGGCAGATGAAGGAAGGCAGGAAAATCCAGAGGGCGAAGCCAAAGCAGGTGCCGCGGACGTGCGCAGGATTCAGAACCAGGAGATCAGAAGCCCGAAGAGGTTCTGAAGGTAAATCCAGGTCAGTGACAGGAAACAGCTCTAAGTTCAGCACACAGGCAGAATCCAACGGGAATCCACAGACAGGTCAGGTAAACAGATTAGATCGGAACAGGCAGGCTCAGTGGTTGAGAGACAGAACAGGATCAGGTAATCAGAAACACTAAGGTAACGCTGAAATGTTCTCACCACTGACTCGAGAATAATCTCGACCGATAACTGGAAGCATGCAGGTAAAAACAGATCAGATGGGAACAGATGGGCCCAGTAGTAGAGAGGCAGAATAGGTCATGAGAAACACTAAGGTAACGCTGGACAAACTCTCCACACTGTCTCGAGAATAATCTGGCCCTAATGACTGGAAGCAGGCAGCTTAAAGAGAAGCAGGAGCAGGTGGATCAGATGAGCAGTAATGAGAAACCGGGCAGAATTAGACAAGTGAATGAAATGAGTAATAAAGCCAGTCATTGGTGCCAAGATCGTGACACTGTTTCTCAATGATTTAAGAGCAATATTGATAACACCATTTGGCTTAATATTTTCAATGTAAAATGGATCAATTTATTAGTTTAGAAGTGAACTTCAAGGTAAGAACATGTAAGCTAAGACCTAATTACCCCTTGCTTACACTGGCTCCGGTGCGGTTACCGAGCCGACGGAGACCGCAACTCCCGCACACCCCCTCTCACACCGC
>NW_015150542.1:427592-435868 GCF_000732505.1 Cyprinodon variegatus | reverse complement strand
CATGGCTTTGTCAAGCTGCTGCCTACCTTTGTGAAGCAGGAAAAAGACTAATACAAAGTCAATCCAGTAGAACTTTTTATTGCCTACCTGGAATGGGTGACGATATTTAAATAAACTTTTGGCTCTCAAAATGGTATCTGTGTCCTATTTGTTGGTACCCGGCAATACCGATACCACCATTTTTGTGCTGGATCGGGGTCCTGCCCGATAACGGAATCGGCATTGGTCCAACACTAATAACTACCACATTTAAAGTGTAATTACTTGAATTTCAACTGTTTATTTCAATGTGTACCTGAAAGTAACATTTCTGTTAGTATGGTTTATTTATTTAATTCATTTAAACCATGGGAACCACTGGAATAGTCCAAGAGTCGAGCGTTAAACAGTAATGTTCAGGATCAGATGAAAATGTTTCAAATTAAAACCAGGCATCTCACTTCTGTTGTTTTAGAAATACCTTATCTCCACAGTGCTGTAATTGTTTCTTCAGATCTGTTGGATTTTAACCATCGGCATAGACTTTTCTGGTCCCCTGCTACTTACACTGGCAGATCCGATGGCCATTGTCATAGTAACCAAAGGGACATTTGGCAGCACAGAGACCAGAGGGCAGCAGAACGCTGTTAGGAGGGCAGGAAGTACAGGACATATGGCCCTCTCCGCTGCAGGACTCACATGACGGATGGCATTCTGGGAAAAAAAAAGAAGGGAATAAGTTCAATTAAAATGGAAGAAGGGATTAAAACGTAAATAAAAAGATTAGGACAAAAATGAAAGGCATTAGAGTAAAACATTTAATATGAATGTTTGAAAACTGTTTCTTTCATATCAATAAAATGCTGTTTATATTTGTGAACGAATTCTTGCTTTTTTCCAAACACCTTAACTTTCTTTTCTGAAAATGTGTAAAAAAAAAAAAAAAAAAGCCTGATTTACTTTTTTAAAATCTGATCATCATGACCACCTCAAAAGATTAGAGGACGGCCCGGCTAATAAATGGTAAATATAATGAACTTAAGGCTAGTTTTAAAACATTCTTTACAAAGATGGAGAACACCACTTCAAGCTGCTGAATTTTCATATTCCTATCAGAATAAATTTGTAACTGCACACTCTTGAGCTCAAAAATTCATATTTAAAATACTCAGTAATCACAATCAAGTGTGCAATCATTCCAAGAGCTCTCCAGTCCTCAGGCTGTCACCAAAAATTATAGTAAAGTAGGTATTTTCAGCTTCAATTCTGATCAGAATAAACGCTACATACAATAAGATATTGCTGCTTCGGGTTCTGTTAAATGAGCCTCCAGAGGCTTTGCAGCCCAAAGCCGCCTCCTCCTTCTCACATTTGCATTTAAATCTGCATGAAGCTACAGCAGCTCTGCATGGCTGCATCTCTCTTCTACTCCTTACCTGCTGAATCACAGGATGAGGATAGTAAAAAAAAATAATGATGATAATGACCCTGGCTGATGAAGATGAAAAAGCTAATGAGGTTTAGGACCATAAGATAAAGAAGGGGGGATGATAATGGTGATGAGGCTAATGAGGAGATAAAGAGGAATTAGGGCAACGATGAGTCGTCAGTATAAAGGGATGAGAACACTGATGGTTATTATGAGGATGATGACCATAATAATGAGGAGGAGAATGGAGATGAAAGGATGGAATGTAAAGACGATAAAGAATAAGAAACACTGCACAAATAAAGAGGAAGAGCAATGGGAACAAAGTGGAAACCATGTGGGATGAAAGTAATGAAGAGGATGAGAAACTGAAAAACAAAACAAAAAAGATTGAATTTAGGAGGGACAATTTCCTCAGAAGAGCATTTTATGAAGCGAACAGGTGGGTATTAGGACAAAGCCAAGATGGAAAGACATCAGCAGTGACCTTAAAGGAGCTGCTGTCAATCAATCCTGAAAGATCTTTAAGGCCACTTATGGTTAAAGTTCATCTTGATTCCACAGAGTTCTTGTTCAGAAGCATCAAAACTTTTAGGGCAGCGTAATCTTCCAAGAAGTGGATGTCCCAGCATATTCACTCCAATGTCAAAAGGTTCAATGCTAAGAGAAATGCTAAAGCTCTAATGCACACTGTACAAGTCACAGTTAGGCTTTTATACCACAAAGT
Source organism: Cyprinodon variegatus (assembly GCF_000732505.1). Lineage (NCBI taxonomy): Eukaryota > Metazoa > Chordata > Actinopteri > Cyprinodontiformes > Cyprinodontidae > Cyprinodon > Cyprinodon variegatus. The sequence goes on along the minus strand of NW_015150542.1, from coordinate 433,733 downwards.
TTAAAAGGAAAGCAATATGGCTGCACTATTTGCATAGTTTGCAAAGGTAACATCTCTGTATTATTTCTGGAACAATCTTTGGAGAAATGAGAACAAAGTTGGGATATTAGGCTTTAATCTCCAGCTCCATGTTCCAGCATAAGTCTTACAAATCCTCTCATGTTTCTTCCAGCTTTGCATGGTTTCATTTTCATGATCAAACCTTTCTGAGTGGATACCATATTCCACTAATGTGGATATAAACATAATATGAAATAGGCAAAGTGCTCAGTAGAGGTTTATATTTACTGTTTTGTTTGTGACCTCACTAGCTGCGTTTCTATTACAAATGTAATCAATACTATAAATATCGATATAGTGCTCATTTTGAAAATGCACATTTTCATAATTACTATATTTTAATTAAATGCCAAATCAAATTAAAATTGCAAGTAAATACATTTATTCTTGTGAAAAATGCCTCTAATGGGTGCAAAGCAACTTTTTACTGTAAAACATTTTTTTTTTTTTTTTACATTGTAGTGTTTCCATTTAGCAGATTTGTTTTTGTATTCACAATTTGCACAATGTTAATGGTTAATAGAAACATAGTTACTGATGAGTCAACAATACTTCCTAGTAAGCCAGCCACTCTTTGGTAGTTCCCCACTGCCGTCCATTTGAGGATGTTGCCTCTCTCTGTGGTTCTAAAAACCCCAGGCCCTTAAAATGAACTTTTAAGTAATTCTACACCTAATGATGTCAAAAACTGAGATTATGGCCTTTTAAGATATTTTACCTACTTAAAGATGTTGAACATGTTCTGAATTCTACATGTTTGGTAGTTAACAGGCATGATGAAAAACTAAGAACCATTAATTCATGGTTTAAACAGAGAGTCAATTACTTTTTCATACATAGGCAGGTATAAAGCTCTTTTTCCTTCTTACAGTTTTTCTTTTCTTTTTTATAGAAAATACTGAGATAAATTGTTAAAGATGGCAGATATTTGTTCAGAGTAATCTGCATTATGCTGCCGATGCTTAAAGGAAAGTTGAGATATTTGTATTCTATGACAAAAAAAAATGTGTTTTTCTTATTTCAATAAAACGGAAACACTTCAATACATCCTAGGATGCATTCTTTGTTGTCGACATTTAATTTATTTTTTCTGAGCGTGTTTAAATGCTCATTATTTGCAGCTCTATAAATCTGTTAGAGCGTGATTTTTGCTGAAAAGATTCTATTAAATATAAAATATCAATCTTTTGTTTAACCAAGAGGCTCTGCTGGATGTGCATCAGGCAGAAATTACAAGGAGGTACTGTGCAGCAACCTGTGTTGTTACCATTTTTTCTGCTTCTTATTATCACAGAATAAGAGGATCGAGAACCAACTTCCACAAAGTCAGAAAGGTCTTTAAGCTGATGGATGAATAAAATATAGAATCTCTGATCTGATTTTAGCTCTGTTTCACATTCAGACAGCTGCTATTGACCTTTGACCTCTGTACATTTAATATTAAGACAGAAGGGTGAAAGTGCTTACTGATGCAGGCTCCATGCCGTTGATAATGATCGGGGGGACAGCTAGGGACGCAGTGATCACCGAGCAGCCAGGTCCTCTTTGCTTTGCACCACAAACAGACACTGCCGATGCCGTTCTGGAGATCCGCCGTGCAGCGCTGACAGTCATTGCTGCACTCTGGGGATAAAACACAGGAAATAAGACTTTTTATTTCCTCTGGTAATCATACTGTGAATGGGAAAACTACAGACTTTTGCTAAAGCCATCCTAGCAAGGATAATGACCTCTTTAAGTTTTTTTCATTTTTTTTTCATTGAGTATAGGGGAATAATATGTGTCAAATAAAGCCTTATGAAAACAAAGCAAACAGAGATTTTTTTTTTTTTTAGACTAGAGATGAAAATCTGTCAAAACCATGGCATGTTTTATTATCTTTAAACGTGAGTCTAAAGACAGAGGAGACTGTTACGGCCAATGATTTTAATTCATACATATTGATAGTGATTAACTAAAACAAATAAGTATATATATATATATATATATCATACCATATACTGTATACATTTGTTATGTAAAAGACAAAGCTTTATTTTTGTAACTGTCATAATAACAGACTAAAAATGTCCTGTTCTAGATCAGTTAGGGGGAGTGGTGGCCTAATGGTAAAGGGCATTGTGCTTGGAATCTCGAGGTTCTGAGTCAAGCCCAGCTCACACACACTAACACTATGGGTCCCTGCGCTGCACAATGGCAGCCCACTGCTCCCCAAGGGAATGGGTTAAATGCAGAGAGTTCATTTCGTTGATATGTACTTGCGATAGTGCAATGACAATAAAAAAGCTGGGGGGAAAAATCAGTTAGGATCACCAAAGTTTTTTTATCTATTACTATGTTGAATATGATGAGAGATAATAAAATGATTTTTTTTCTACTTTAAATTCACTGCTCTAAATTTTGCTGGTGAAGATAATCAGTCATCCAGATCATAGTCATTCCAAAAAAAGTTTAAAAAACAATCCACAAGACTTTGTTTCCAGGTTTTGAAGACATTTTGCTTCCCATCCAGGAAGCTTAAATGTCAGAAATAGTGTTGAGTTGAGGTTTTTTACAGTACCCCATCAAAACCTTGTTTTTAGTTTGAAAACATGCAAATTGAAACGGACAAAGGGCGCACCCCTTTCCGCTATCATTGCAACCCCTACCCCTGCATAGGTGAGATCAGAAGACCTTGCCTTTTCAGTCAGGCCATTTAACGACCCCCCTTTCAGAGACTTAGACTGGCATGGAGCATTGCAGGCTAACAAAAGAAGCTAAACAACCCCCATTCTAAAGGGGTGGACCCATTCGTTCATTTCAATTAGCATATTTCCATATTTGGGCTACTGTATAAAACCTCGAACTCAATACTATTCCTGACATTTTGAATTGAAAAAGCTTCTTTGATGGGAAGCGAAATGGCTTCAAATTTGGAAACAAACTCCAGTGGATTGTTTTTTTTTTTTTCTTTCCTTTTTTTGAAAGATTCTAAATGTAGTACATGATTATATTGTCCAGGTTGTTGTATGTTGGCCTTGTAGCTCAGTGGTTACAGGAAGAAACCTCTACAGACTGAGTCATCATCGCCCCATCAAGGCATCATCAAGAAGAGTTTATAGGTCGCAAACAATAGGTCTTCCAAATGATTAATTGCCCTTAAATGTATCACTAAATTAGTTATGCATGGGCTTAAGGACAACAGCATCACTGATCTGGAGTGGCCATAATAAACCGCTGATATCAGAGCCATTAAAATTCTTTGGGCAGAGCTGAAAGGATGTGTTTGATAGAAGCAGAAGTCTCCAAATGTGATCCAGTTGCACCACTTGTGTGAGAAGTATTGGGCTTAAATTCCTGCTAACTGATGCACAAAGCTTTTAAAGAGAAACCCAAAAGTTTTTATAGGAATCATTTTGACAATCATAATAGATCTAAAACAACAATAAATTAGGTTCCTTTTTTGTCAGGCAATGAGAAAAAGAAATTTAATTCTAATTCTAATTTTTAGAACCGCTCTTAAACAGACATAATGTCTAATGGTTTCTTTGTAGATTATATACTGAGACCATTCCTATATGGTGGTAAGTTACAAATGTGACCATGTCCAGTATTTCAAAAACAAAAAACTCTGAGCAACAACAAATAAATCCAGAAACTTTCAAATCACAAGATATGTGTAAATATATTTACTTCATGTTTTTTTTTATTCACCAAAAAAAGTAGTTGTGCCCAGCAACGGAGAAGATTTCTTTCCATATTTGACAGTATCGCATTTTCTATGATAGAAAATCATTTTAATTGCACATGGTTCCTGCTGGTAGCTCTGCTGCCTTGCAAAGAGAAGGTCCCTGGTATGAATCCCAACCTGTGGTCTTTCTACATGATGTTTGCATGTATTCTCTGTGCACTAGTGGTTTCTCTCTGGGTACTCTGGTTTCCTCTAAGAGTCTAAAAAGCTTAACCTTAAGGTAAAATGTTTTTTCTAAAATTGCAGGCTAATAAATAAGCCAAACGACCTCCATTCCGAAGGGGCGGACCCATTCGTCCGGTTCAATTTGCATGTTTTCTAAGCCAAAATAAGGCATTGTTGGTCTACTCTATAAAGCCTCAAACTCAAAACAATTCCTGACATTTTTAATTGAACAATCTTCCTGGATGGGAAGCGAAACGTCTTCAAACTTGGAAATAAAGTCCAGTGGAATATTTTTTTTTTTTTTACTTTTTTGGCACGACTATGACCTGGATGACTCAGAATCTTTACCAACTTTACCAACCTTTTTCTCTTAGTTATGAGTTTAGGCTTTTTTGCATGTGTTTGCTTTGTGTTGCCCTGTGATGAACAGATAATCTGTTCAAGGAGGTACCTGTCTATCAGCAATTAAATACTGCGGGCAAGCTCAAGTTACATAAGAGATGGACGAATGGATTACCAGGTGTGTCATTTAAATTTCAAGCTTAAATATTTGGTGTTACTTAAATTTAACTTTGGTTAAAAGTCCATAAATCCTTATAACTAAACCTTTTCCAACCTAAATCTCCAACTTAAGCACTAAGCAACTACAGTAGCAGCCATTCAAAATAGCTCTTCCCAGTCAAAAGCCAGCCGAATGGCAGCAGAATCCCCTCCAACTTCCAGCCATTGGCATTCTCATGGCCATGCATATTTTTTTACTCTGACTCCACCCTTTCATTGAATTACGGGGTCTGACCAGGAGATGACGCTCCTCTTTAGATCTTGATGTCCAAAAATCATGACATAAAGAATATTTTTGATGTTTGAAAAGGAATTGCAGGGGACCAGCCAAGGACCGGTCAAGGACCTGCCAAGGACCAGCCAAGGGCCCATCAAGGAAAGTGGTGAAATTTTGAATGGCTACTATTGTAATAAAATGAGATAAATGTACTGCATGTCTACCTTACTGAGCACATAATTTGTATGGCTGTTTGAGTCCACAATGCCCTGCTCTTCTTTACTTACTGAAACCTGAGTCTCTTTATTATTGTCTCCCACAGCAGATAGGAGCTGACCCACATGCTTCAGACACAAGAACAGCCCAGTCAACCAGAATGTCTTGAGATTAGCTCAACAATGGCAAACACCTTGAGGTGTTTTATCAGATGGTGTCTGGGTTTAGTTTATCTGCCTCGATGGTGGGGACCTTTCAGCTGTCTGGCTCTGCTGAGATAGTCATCAGCAATGAAGAGCAGAACATGGAGGGCTCTGCAGGTGACGGCTTATCTTTGGAGAAGGGAAGACAGCAAAGACTGGCCACACAAAGGGGCATTAGGGAGAGAAGATTTCCCACCATTTTTTTGTATCACTCAAAAAAAAAAGAAGTCCAACACAAAAAGCCAGTTGCGGGTTGGATATGTGGGAGAAAAAAAAAAAAAAAAAGGATTTTGGGAGAATTAGTTTTAAACAACACATGGCTGAGCCCAATTTAAGCTGAATTTCTACTCAATTCTTTGGAAGGAATTTCAATTTTCAACCAGGTTGGCAAATTTTTAACTCTGGTTGACATTTTTCTTCACTTTCTGCTTTTTCATGTTTTATGCAACTCCATTTATATTACTTTGATATCTTCAGTAGGCTAAATTTAGAACAGTAATAGCATTTTCCTCCAGAAGAAACTGATACTGTTTACGCCGACACATCAGCAAGGCCCTGAGGGGGAAATCATGTTTGCATTTCGTGTCAAGTCTTTAAAAAGTAGGGTTCTGAGATGTAATCGCCAAAGGTAAACAGATGGGGAATGCTACCGTTTCACGCCATTTGAATCCCTCCTTGATAGATCTACTTGATGGAAATATGTCAAAAACACCCAACTATGAAACAGATTAAAGAAGAAAAAAAAAGGATTACAAAAAGGAAAATAATGTTTTCTCAGTGTTTGATGCTATATTATTATGGTAAGATATATAGTACTAATTAAAATATTAACTGAGACACTGCAGAGACAACATCTATCTACTAAAGAAATTTAAAACAGTTAGAGGCTTACAACAATAACAGCTTTAAACTGTTAGAATATAATAGTGCTTTAATCTGGCCAAAGGTGTTCCACAAGGATTAGTTGAAGTTCTCCTTTTTTAGTAGTT
>NW_015150542.1:425624-426870 GCF_000732505.1 Cyprinodon variegatus | reverse complement strand
CCTCAAAGTCAACGCTGATTGGACATTCGTTTGGTGAACGGCTCCAAATTTTCTTCAACGGAGAGTCTCCAGACTGATTAGCGAGTGAAATCTTGAAAGCTCGCGAGATCAGGATGGTCTCACCAGGCTACAGTTTAGCCATAAGGGTACAAACTTTATGCATTTTCTAGGGCAGCAACTAATGATTATTTTGCAAATCAATTCATCTGTTAATTATTTTTTCGATGAATTGATTTATAATCGGATAGTGAAGGGTTTCTTAAAGAGGTTTGTTACTTTACGAGTTCTGGATAGAGCGTATTAATAGACAAAAGTTTTTTAAAATCTTAAACGCAAAACATTTATAAATTGTTTTATTATTTTAATATAGTTACTGCTCCAAGTGGGTGGCTGTGTCAACTAAAGACATGTTTTGGAGTCTCTATATTCCTGTTAACCATTAATTGATTACTAAATTAGTTGATAATTATCTTAATAATCGATTCATCCGATTAATTGTTTCAGCCATAGTATTTTCCCTGTATCTGAAAACTTGCTGTTGGTGGGGGATATTTAAAAAGAAATCCAAGAATGACCGTAGATCATTCTACCTCCTACTTTTTATCAATGGAGAGACAAAACTAAAAGAAATAATAAAAAAAAAATCTGCAGAAAATGAGAGTCTACATCAGTGTAGCTTTTAAAGTTGAGGACACGTGATGAGGAAGCGGGACTTTAAGACAAACACAGAGGTTTCAGGTCTTCTGTTGGACAGCTAAGACCATTGTAACAGAAGTTTATTTTAGCTTAATGTTACAAAGGTGATAGTGTAGTCAATCTTTCAAGGAAAGGCTTCTTTCAGTTCCGCCTTCAGAGAAATGTTCTTTCTTATGTTACCTGATTTCACAGGGTGACAGATGTTGATAAGTCCTCTCTGCTCAAATAGAATAGAATTCCACTCTGCAGCTTCTGTAGTGGGTCTCTCACCCTTGATGAGGAGCCACCAGTGAGTCAATTGTAATTCATTTAGAGTACCATTAGATGGGGGTATATCTTACACACTGTCCCTTTAAATCTCTGCCTACAAATCAATGGTCGCTTCTCAATTCAAGAGAACGCACAAGAATGCATATTGAGAAACAGCCATTAATGTTCCACAGGAATGTGAAGGGTTACTTTAATGGCAAGATTTAGAGTAATGTGAAGATGTGGCTAAAAGTTTTAAACCCCCAATGCAAATTAAGTTGAAGGGTAGGCATTTCAAAAG
>NW_015150542.1:370133-425603 GCF_000732505.1 Cyprinodon variegatus | reverse complement strand
AGAGGCTTACAACAATAACAGCTTTAAACTGTTAGAATATAATAGTGCTTTAATCTGGCCAAAGGTGTTCCACAAGGATTAGTTGAAGTTCTCCTTTTTTAGTAGTTTATGATGAATCAATCAATAATCAAACACTAAAGTCTATTATTATGTTAATGTTACCACAATATCTGGACAGATTGTAGTTATCTGCAATTTATGCATCAACAATCTTTCTATGTCTAGATTTAGTATATTTTCTATAAACCTGGCTTTTATAATGTGCTTTATCTTTTCAGATGTCTATACTTAAAGGGACAATGTGTAAGAAATTCAACTTTTTATCAGCAATAATCAAGAATGGCTTTTATAAACATACTGTATATTGTTCAAAGTAATATATTATGTTCCAAATGAGTTTTCATATCTTAACATGAGTAGTTTTAGAAATGCAACAGTTTAGCCAGAAGGGTACAAACTTTATCCATTTTCTAGGGCTGCAACTAATGATTATTTTGCAAATCAATTCATCTGTCAATTATTTTTTTTGATTAATTGATTTATAATCGGATAGTGAAGGGTTTCTTAAAGAAGATTTGTTACTGAATAAACCCAGGTGAAACTAAAACCTTTCCAATTGATGAATTCTGGATAGAATGTATTGATACACAAAAGTTTTAAAAATCTTAAATGCTAAATGTTGATATATTTTTTAATATTTGAATATAGTTACTGCTCCAAGGCATGTTTTAGAGTCTCCATATTCCCGTTAATTATTAATTGATAACTTAATTAGTTGACAATTATTTCAATAATCGATTAATTGTTTCAGCCCTAGTATTTTCCCTGTATCTGAAAACTTGCTGTTGGTGGGGGAGGCTTAAAAAGAAATCCAAGAATGACCGTAGATCATTCTACCTCCCACTTTCTGTCGTAATTGAGGACCCTCTGTACTCTTTATCAATGGAGAGACAAAACTAAAAGAAATTTAAAAAAAAAATCAGGAGAAAATAAGAGTCTACATCAGTGTAGCTTTTAAAGTTGAGGACACGTGATGAAGAAGTGGGACTTTAAGACAAACACAGAGGTTTCAGGTGTTCTGTTGGACAGGCAGCTATGACCATATATTGTAAGAGTGAATTTTATTTTAGCTTTATGGTAGAAACATGATAGTATAGTCAATCTGTCCCTGCCGTCAGAGACGTTTTGTTTGTTGGCCTTTACTGGATGCGATCCTATGCTGCAGTTATCAGCCGCTGTTATTCCTCACAGAAGTCATAGCAGCTAACGAGGAAAGGCTTCTTTCAGTTCCACCTTCAGAGAAATGTTCTTTCTTATGCTAGCTGATTTAACAGGGTGACAGATGTTGATCATTCCTCTCTGTTCAAATAGAATAGAATGTCACTCTGCAGCTTCTGTAGTGGGTCTCTCACCCTTGATGAGGAGCCACCAGTGAGTCAATTGTAATTCATTTAGAGTACCACTAGATGGGGGTATATCTTACACACTGTCCCTTTAAATCTCTGCCTAAAAATCAATGGCCGTTTTTAAATTCAAGAGAACACACAAGAACGCTATTGAGAAACGGCCATTAATGTTCCACGGGAATGTGAAGGTTTACTTTAATGGCAAGATTTAGAGTAATGTGAAGATGTGGCTAAAAGTTTTAAACCCCCAATGCAAATTAAGTTGAAGGGTAGGCATTTCAAAAGTTCCTAAAATAATAATAATATTCACTTAATAGAACCAGAGGATTAATCTGCTTGGGATAGAAAATTCCAAACACCTGCATAATTATGGTGACATTCAATAAAAAAAAACATTAAGTTAAAAATGTTAGAAATGAAATAGCAGTATTGCATAAAAAATGTTGCAATACATAAGGTTTAAAGCCTTATGAGTTTGAAGCTATATATGTTTAAATAAATCAGCAGGCCAGTATGAATGGGCAAATATTTCGACTTTGATCCTGAACAGTGTGACATTGGAAGGATTTATCATTACTGAGAGGCATTTAAATATGTGACCAGATATCTTAATGTTTGTGGAACTGTCACATTTTCCACGTAGATCACCTTGTCCCACAACTGGAAACAAGTCCCCAAAATATCACAACAACAAAAATCCATATTTAACTGACACTTTTCCTACATGTAAAGAAAGCAGGGCTGCAGTCAGTGTGACAGAGCGGCACCGGCTGTAAAATCTAAATGTTCTCTGTCTCCTCTCTTAAGACCAGACAGCTTGCAAAAAGCAAAAAAAAAACCCTGCTGCTCCCCAACTGACATGTTTGTCTCAAATAATTCTAGCAAGAGGATGCAAATATATTCATGCAACAAAGAAACCATCTGAGGTGATAGATTATAAAACACAAGTCTTCGATTAACTGCATCTGATCATGGGAGTTAATCCTTTTTTCTGTTGTCAACAAAAACATCAGCACTGTAGGAAAGGGGGGAAAAAATCCTCATGTCATCCAACAATCAAATTCTCCATATAGTGTTACTTTGCAACAAAACAGGAATCAGCATTCCTGCAGCCAACACTCTGTAGGTGATCCCTCTCTGAGCACTGAACAAATTGCTTTATGCCAGAGATAAGATAACTCAAGCGTCAAGGATTATTGACTGTGCAGACTAAAACTGAATATAAAACTAAAATGCTATTGATTTGCCTCCTCAGAGTCCCTCTTTATAGCATAGTTACCATCCCTGAAGCACATAAAAAGGTATTCTATAGTTATAAATGTGGCGTGCACAGGACGATCCTGCTCCTCTCCTGTCGGGTCCGTTTTATGAGACATTATGCAGGGTTTCCTTCATCTTCTGCTACATACATAACAGGGAGTTGTTTAATGAGACTGATGTTTCCTGCTTTTTCTTTTTTTTGCTTAGCACGGTGTTTGTAAAGTGAAAACACAAAAAAATGTGTTTCTTGCAGCATTTTCTCTGATCGTTTAGCCAGTCTTCAGTGTTTGGTTAGAAAGCAAGGGGTAAAAGGTGGAGGATATTATTTAGACGTGAGAATAACCAGAGCCCAGCAGAGAGAGAAGCTGGGTGGTCCCGTTTAACCAGTTCTCATCTGGTTTAGTCTCAGACTCCTAACAAATGGATTTATAACTGAAGTTCTTAGTTCCTGTAAATCTTCAGGTTTAAATATTGTCCATCTTAACAATCAGTCTGTCCTGTAATCTTACAAAAATCATCTAATCTTCAGGGGTCCTGACGAAAGCCTACCAGGGTTATTTTGCCCATTTCCAGCTTGACCATTTCCTGATTAATTTTTGTTTTTTGCTGGTTGGTTTTTGTTTAAAATAAAACTGTCTACCCTTTTCCAGAAACTAGATTCGAAGCTGCTACCCCAGCAGATATAGCAGAGGAGAGGCACTTCTTCTCTTATGAAGGACTAGAAACTAATTGGCTCCCAGCAGCCTGTCCTAGAAACATAAAAATTAAAAATAAATATAAAAAAAGTTTCACTTATTGAATAACTACTCTGTGGGTCATTATACAAACAATTGAAGATTGTATTTATAATACGGCTTCTGGACCCCTTTAAATGTTGTTCTGGACTCCTGTATGTTGTTGTGGCTTCTTTGTGATTTTTCAATTTTGACATGCTGCTATATCGCTGTTCATTGTGTTTAGGTGCTCGTTGTGTCCATAAAATGAACTTGGTGGTTGAATTGTGATATGTCTATATTGGTAAAAGTTTTACTGTTGTAATTTTCATGTTTTCTGAGTTGTTAGTCATCGGTGACCGGGTGCCTGTTGAGAGCTTCAGGGGACAATGCACTGCAGGCTGTCATGGCTCGGTGCAAGGAGTGGTCTAGGAAAAAATAAACGGAATTCCAGGGGGATAAAGAAATTAAAGGTTTTCTGAAATCCTGGAGACCTGTTGATTAAAACTTGTCATGGTTTTGGTTATGTTATGCTTTACTTTGCTCCTTGTTTTCTAGTTTTTATTGGGTTAATTCCTATTTTGTTGTAATTTCTAGATTTATGTTAGTTCTCATGTTGTCCTCTGTTGCCCTCTTGTGTGTGTGTGTGTGTTCCTTTCCCCTTTGCTCCCTCGTTGTCCCTCACACCTGCTCCTTGTCAGCTCGTTAGCCCTCCCTTTGTCTCTGTCAGCTATTTATGCTCTACCTTTGCTCTCACTCTTTGTTGGTTCCTTTGTTGTTGCTGGTCCTGTCTTCGCTGTAGTCGTCTCCCCTCGTCTCTCCCTGGCTCCTTCTACGTGTTTTCCCTTGAAGTCTTCATGGTTCTGGTCTGTTACATTTTTAGTTGGATTTCTGGACTGCCTTTGTTAACCATTTTTCATTAAAACTACAAGTATTCACCTCAGCCTCTGCATTTGGGTCCTCCAAACCACAACCAACCCTGACAAAACTATTTTAAAATATCTATGAAATCCTGCTGATGGGTTTTGAAGCTCATGGAAAAAAAGAATAATAATAATCTGCCCAAATTTCTCTTATTTCTTTGTTAATATACAGAGTTTATGTGGTGATACATTCAGGCCTTGTACGTACAGGACTATTTAAAGATATGCACTGTATGAAACAGTAGTAATGCTGTGGATTTGATGCAAAAGCCCCCACAACCACTGGATGCTTGATCTACAATAAGGTTTTAAAACATAAAAACACAGCCGTGTTAAAAAACTTCTAAGAATCGGTAGGGTAAGGTAAGGTAAACATGCTCAGGTTTATGAATGTTCAAAAAACATTTTAAATCAGAACTCAACAGTTCACAATAAAGAGCAGATTGCACTATTATTAATAAAAAATAAATAAATAAAAAAACAAAGGAAAACCACAAAAACTCTGTACCGGCTAATTAAACAGCTTGAGGGTAGCGTTTCCTTTAGTATCAGTAGTTATCCGATTGTCTCTCACTTTGTTCTAATAATTACACAGGAAAGGGTCACAGAGGTGTTTTACTAAGGCTTTGGGACTCCAGGAAACCAGTCAGAACTGTTATTAACAACTGGAGACCAAATGGAACAATGCAGAACCTTTGCAAAAGTGGCTTGTCAACGAAAATGAAACCAGGAGTGCAGCAACGACTCATCTAGCAGGTCAGAAACGAAGCCAGGACACAAAATCTAAATCTCAGAGTTAATGATTCAGCAACAAGAAAGATGCACTTGGAAAATTTCAAAGGCTAGAACCACTGCTGAGCCAAAACAAGCACAAAAAACCCATTACATATTTAGCATAATGCGGATGATCCCCGAGACATGAGGCAAAAATCGATCTCTGGTCACATTTGATGTACAGCTATTCCAAAATCTCAGAAAAAAACAATATCCTACTGACTCTCCTACATGGTGGCAGCAGTATGATGTCCTGGGGCTGTTGTGCTTCTTCAAGACTTTGGCAGTTTACCAAAATAATGCCAAAACAAAATATCCTTCTGTCCATGAGCACCCATGAACACTTTTTTATGTATTTTTTCCCCCTTTAAATATAAGGAGCTAGATCGGTCTCAATTGTCACAAATACACAAATGTGATTCATACATGCACAGGACAAGATTCGCATATGTACAAAAAAATCCACGCGCACAGTACAAGATCCACACATACACAGCACAATTCATGCAAGCACACAAGATGTGTGGATTTTGTCCTGTGCATATATGTTACAAATGTGTATTTGTGAAAATTGAGACAGAATCAGCTCAATTTCCATAGTTTTTTAAGATGCATTTACAAACAAAATCAAACCTAAACGTTACTGTTAACTAGTTTTTATCAAAATAAATTACATTAAACTTTGCTTTTTATGGACATTTTTTTCACAAAAATAAAAAAGTTAAGCAACATAAAAGAGTCATATTTGACTGACAGAGTGTTTGGTCAGTCATGACTGGATTATTGTTCTATTGCTCTTTAAATGTAAGGCTAGAAGAATGAGGGGAGTATAAGGCCTTGTCAGCAGAATGATGGACAGAGAGAAGGTAAGAGTAGACAGCAGACAGCCAAACATCTACCTCTGATGGAAGCTCTCATATAAACTGATAACTGAGAGTGACAGGCTTAGTGCCTTAACAAGATTATGTAAGACTGACTCCACAGCTGGAAATACCAGACTCAGGTTATTTGGGTCTATAGGAAAATAGGAGTTCAAAATACAAGTTGTGAGAGTTCAACATGAGGCTTCGTGTTTACAGATTAAAACAGTGGGGGTGTACGTTTGATCCCTGGCCCTGGGATTAAGCGATGATCACAAGATTTCTTTGGCACAGAGGTGCCTTGGAGTACTTTCAGGAACTAGATTTGCTCAGGAAGGCTGATCTCAGATCAGTGTATGTGTTTGCAAACAGTCATGACAGTTTAAACGGCTTATATGGCGTTTTTAGCACGAAGCAGGATTAGGGGCCTAAAGTCTTGGTTTTTAGAGTCAGAGTGAACTTTGCTTCATCTTCTGAGTCCATCGCTGTGGAAACTTGTGCTGGAAACCAAAGTTGCTTCGTAGCAGGAAATCAATACGTAGAAAAGCAGGGCTGCCTGACCAGCCAGGTCTGAGCTCGCTTAGCAGCACTGCTGGGACTTTCTCAGAAAATCTCAATGAATTTAATAAGGTCAGGTATGAAAAAAAAATCAAGTTTGCTGACCCAAACCTTCCCTTGAGGTGAGAGTTCTGCCTCACTGTGGAACCAGATGGTTGAAGAAGTCATTTACTCCTGCAGCTATGAGCTCTATAAAGGCCCATATTTAAAGGGCACATTTCAGCATAGTTTGCTGAAAGAAAACTTTCTAATCTTGACAGTACATACATAAATAAATAGGCCTTTTAGTTGGTTTTCGTGCTGCGAGGTAACAGTAAGCTGCACGCTTCTTTCACATTATGATCTCTGGAGGCATGGTTTAATAAAGCTGGATCAGCATGTTGTTGATATGGAGGGATGATGTGTCTTAAGGAGCAGCAGAAAACAATAACCCATTTCTGTAAACAGAAATGTGTGATTCTAAACTCTGCCTCTCAGGGCCCTTCACATTTTAGATGCCCTTCTCTTCAGCACACCTAATTATAATGAATGCATTGCCTCATTGGCCACTACAGTAAGTGCAGCAGAGGCCTATTAATCGTCCACTTATTTTAGTCAGGTGTGTGGCAGCAGGGAAACACCTACACAATGCAGAATACTGGGTCCATTTTGCCACTAGCCTAGTTGACATAATAGACCTTTTTAATAGAGTAATACCAATAATAATGTGTATATATTTTTTTTTAATTTCATGAAGTTTTAGGCATAGACCTTAAGATAATTTAAAGGGATTCATGTGTTAGACCAGGAATAAGTACACACATCAATCCAAAAGCTGAGTCCAATCCTTAGCATGCAGCTTTCCAGAGTCTCTATAATTATCCAATTATTTGTTTCAGGTGAGCTGGAGCAGGGACATACCAGGAGACTGGAGATGCCCATCCCATGATAGATCAACACAAACATGTTCATGACTAAAGCAAACAGATAGGAGTCCTGTGTCTTTCTAAAGTATAATGACAATGGCTCTGTTTGTATGACGGGGTCTGTTGTGCAACCAGAGGGTAAATCTTGCCTTCTGATTAGTTTTAAGTCCTCCACAGCCTCTGAAACTTCTTTAAAACAGTCATTTTTAGCTCTATCTTCCTTCCTATTAACTTTGATTAGTTATCTATCCTTGCTAAAGAAAAAAAAAAAAAACATTCCCACAGCATGATGCTGCCACCATAGTTTTTCACTGTGGCCATGGTGAGTGCATGGTATGCTCCTAGGATCCAAGGGGCTAGAGGCGCAGCAGAGTTTCTCCCAGAAACACTATTTCACTGGGAGCATTTCCAAAACGAAGCACGGCTGGACAGAGATCAAGTCAGATTTATTGTAACAATAAAGCCGTAAAGTGCTTTTCCTTCAAAGGAAGGTTCAAGGTTTTGAACATGAAGTTGTGTGAAACATTGACAATCAACAGCTGAGATGTAACAGTGCCTCTACCGTCCTCGAACTTCCTGCTACAAAAAAACGTCCGGTAAGGTACCGCAAAAAACGCAGTTCCATTTCCAGATTATGCATGTGTTTTTCTAGACTATTTAAGCAATTTGATACATCCCAGCACTATGTCAGACATAGATATCAATTAGGACACTTTTCGGGCAATATCACTCTGCCCTGCAGGGGGAGTGGGGGCCTACTGTAGTGGTTAGGGAATAGAGCTTGGAATCCTGATGTTCTGAGTTTGTGCCCCATTCCCACAGACTGACACTCTGGGTCGCAGCAGAGCAAATGAGAGGCGGTATTTTGCCGGTGCTAGCTCAGGATGATAGCAGAGGAGGACAGCGTTAGACCGGAGGAGTCTGCCGGGGAGACTGAGCCTGAGCTCGGGTGACAGGCTGCAGCTGACCGGTGTCTCCCTTGGAGGTAGGACCATGAAACTGTCCTTATAGGGATTTTTAAAAATCCACCAACAAACATTTTAGCAGCATTCCCCATTTCAACCTTTGTCAACATTATTTAATCTATCTTCCCTTTTGTTTTAATTTTTTTTGTCTACTTGTTTACGACAGCTGAGATAAGTGGGTATGTCACAAGCCTGAGCAGGTTTTCGTAATACTATATAGGGCTAGTATATATTTTCATCAGTAATAATGTTCTAGTTCACTTTTATAAACATTCAATGACTGGGCGTGTTATTTTTTATATCGGTTCGCAGGAACTGTCCTCCTTACCTACGCAGTCCTAATTGAGATCAATGTCTTATATAGCGCTGGGATATTGAAAATTTTTTGAAATAGACTAATAAAAAATTGGACAGTTTATTCTATCTGAAAAACCTTTAATCATGCGTGCTACTGAAAAGTACCGGAACTACTTTTTCTCTGATAAGTTAGAGGCCGTTTCTCAGAGCAGAAGGCTCAGCGATAGTGGGGACACTGTTACATCTCAGCTATAGATGGTGAACATTTCACACAAATTCATGTCAAAAAACTTGAACAATCCCATTTAACCAGTTCTCAAGTGCTAGCTCTTTGTTTACCACCATAAATTTTCAATTGTGGCTAAATTAGTTCAAATATTCAGATTTTTCTCCTTTGATTTAATGGTTATATTCATTAGGGTTGGTGATTAACAGTATAAACATATGTATTATCACATATAACTCCAGGAAATGTGTTTAAAGTCTTAACATGTAGCCAGATCCGCTTTGCCTTTCATCAGCTGCCTTCCTGTCTAAACAATCCATGCTGCTCCAGATTGAGTTGGATTTGAAGCCACCAGCGGCCAACGCTTCTGGGACGCTTCTGAAACAGGCTGCTGCCCTTTCAGTGGAACAACTCTGATTAACTAGAATTGCTGCGATCAGCCAGATTGCAGGTTGTACACGCTGCTTCCACTCTTCCAGTGTAGCTGAAGGGTAACATGACTTGAGGCAAACTGCAGAAGGAAGGACATATTGAACTGGAAAATTATGGAAACAGAGGCATGCATTCATGTTCACCCCCCCTTATAGTTGCAGCCAAATGCTTTTAGAGTCATTAAATAGAAAATAAATGTCAGGATTTAAATTATTTCTAATTTAAGCTTCATTGAAACCCAAAGCTTGTTGCCAATGACAGCAAATTTTCGCTCTATTTTAGGTTTTTCTAATGGAACAAAAATAAATAAAATAGGAAATAAATCAAGTGCACTTCAAGTGTAGCAAATTCATCCAGAATCTGTCTCGCTGCATTTAGAGCAGCAGGCGGAATCCTTACAAAGGGGTTTCAGAGTTGAACAGGACATGGTTTATCAATAAAAACTTAATACAACTAAGTGCAACAGAAACGGGTTCAGCTAAAGTTCAATGAATAAAGGACGATGCCCCGAAATCAGATGCCATTTTTTTAAGCACATGCTGCTACTGGCAGAGTTTTTAAAAGAACACACAGTAAGAATATTATATCCGTGGGGTGACACTCTGTCTCAGGGCAGTAGGTATCACAGGGCTGATCAGGGCACGTTTGCAGCTCACATTAACCCAGATCTAACTGCCAACCTCTACGTTTACCAGGGTGGAATCTAGCCTTGCTACATGCTGTATAAATTGCATTTATTCGTTAGTTCTGGATCGACCCTTTATCTTACATGTTTCTTTAAAATAGAGTGAAAGCTTTTAATTCAGCAACAGCTTAAACATGTACACTGCTTGTTGGCTATAGCTGATACACTTTCTTCAGGTCATCACTTCAATCAGAGTTTTAACTTATTGTTAAAAGTGCAAATTCAAAATGGTAATAAAAATTTAAAATGACTTTTACTCTGGTAACTCAGTAGGCTCCATTAGTCAGTTCTTTAGAGAGTGATTTGGGCCCAATTACCTTGTGTGGTTGAGCCCCCTGCTGCAGTGAGAAAACATTGTTGATACTTTTGGATGATGGATCACAAAGATCAGCCATAAGTTCACCCCAAACCCCATCGCAGTCTCCACACAAGAGTAAGAAAAAAAATATTTGTCTGGTGAAAAAAGAAGGGCTGAACTAGAGTCTGATTGCTGACGGATTGAGACAGGAGGGTGAAATAGGGAAGCTTTCAAACATGGTGGAAGCTCAGATCTGCCCTGGTTATGGTCATTATTTTATTAAAAAGATCTGATGCTCTGTTGAAAATCACAACAATCTTTAAAAAGATTGTTACATCAGGTGACATTACGCCTCTAAACTGATGAACTGCCGGGTGCAGCGACAGACTGTGGGGCTCTTTCTCTTCTTCCATGCCGATGCCCAACATGGATGTGATTCCAACTTGTCACCAGAGTAAAAAAAACACATCATTAAACTGTTCATTAAAATCTGCAATAAATGAAAAACTAAAAGTCACAGATCTCTATGATGATTTCTGACGTTATAACATACTGATGTTTTTTTTTTATTTATTAATTAGATAACTGAGTACCTGTTAGTGGGATCCACACTGTAACATCTTTTGTTGGATGAACCGGATCCCTCTGGATACCGGAACAGGACTGATATTTAAACATAAATATTTCGATGCAACATTCAGGTTTCTAAGCTGCCGGTTTGATTAAGATGCTTTTAGTTATTTACCTTGTTTTTTTTAGTTGATTGTAAGGAATTTAATCCTCACTCTATGATTTGATGCAAATGAGATCCTTTATGCTGAGGGGGATTCTTTTAATTTAAGATGTAAATGTTTCTGAAATATAATCACAAGCTCAATAACGAAACACTTTGGCAAGAGATTTAAAATAAAACCTGCCCTTCATATAAAAGTCAGACCCATCTATCAAAGGAGAGAAAGTGCTTAAAGGGATAACATACAACTTTGCAGTTCTTACCAGAAATGTGATCTTTAAAGATGAAAATATACAAAGCAATTTAAGGCTGGATTGAAAAAATAAAATGTAATGAGGAAGAATGTTTACATGAAATAATGCAGGTTTCTGAAAACCTGCAGCAGAGTTGCGTGTCTGAGAGTGTCATCATGCAAAGCCCAGTGGGCAGAGAAAGGCACAATTCCTGCTAGAGTCGGATTAATTTCCCAATAGAGTCCAGAACTGTTGCACAAACAAGCTCTCCTGGCAGCATATTTCATGAAACCACAGCAATGAAAGCAGACTTACTGAGACACTCTCCACTGAAGGCGCTGAGGAAACGGCCCTCCTGGCAGCCTGTCGTGCAGTAGCCGCTCTGCAGGGAGGCCCCTGGGGGACAGGAGATGCAGTCGGCTTGGGAGGGGCCGGAGCAGGCCAGGCAGGATGGATGACATGCTGGAGAAAAATGAGGACACAAATGTTGATGAAAATCTGCAGTGGTTCACAGGCCTGTTTCCAAAAATGAAATAGGATTAAGACGAGGGCCATTGCTCCGTGCCTGGGTCTCCAAGTCGAAGGGGAGCTTTCCAAAAGTTCCGGCTCTCTTGGATTAGTGTAGGAGCCTTGCAAATGGTGGAATATTGGTTAATATTTCCACCCTTCTCAGCTTTATTTTGATTATGCTACCTGACTTTCCTTCATGAGTGTAAATATCCTGAGATCCTGATGAACTCAGTTAAATTCAACCTAAGGCTTCTTTAACACACAGCAGGTCTGGATGATTGATTAAATTTCTTTTTTCGAAGTGTTATGACTGCGAAGAAAAGTGTTCTATGCTTCAGTTTCTGATTATCTATATCTGAGCATGCAGATACTTATTTGTGATTAGTGGATCCAAAAGAAGGATGGATGCGGATTGACAGCCCGAGTGAAGACGACATATAAGAAGACGCAACTGCAGGCTGCAGATATCAATACTTTGAGGACTTTTTCTGGATGAACTGCCTTTTATTTTCTCCTGTTTATTTTAGCCCAGAAATTAAGTTCCTTTTCTTTTGTTTTTCTTTATTATTATATTATATATATAACATTTATCTATTATAAAGCAGGTTAGTTCTTTTCAAACATCGGGCAGCTTCCTTTTAATTTTGGCCTGTGGTTCAACCTGAAGTCCTCTTTAGTGTAAAACTTCAAAATGTCCTTATCGTCAGTAAACTCGCTAAACTGCTCTAATTGTAATGTCACTGCCTGAGGTGTTAAAAGAATGGATCATTTAAGTTATAGTCTAGCCACCCCTTGACAGGTCACACTGTAACAATAGTTATTCATATTAATATTCATATGTGTTGCTAATCCGTCTGAATCCTCATACAGAGAAGATTGTAGATGTCACTATTTAGAGAGAAAATTGGATCATCTGTATCACTGCTAAGATATTTAGCAATAGAGGCTGATAACATTGTGTCCAAATCATATCAAGACGAAGAAAAGGACAAAGTGACTTCAAACCCTCAACAAGCTCTGCACTGGTGGTTTTCGAAGTTGGTTTCTGTGGGTGAACATCTAACCCTTACGTTCTGGATGATCTAAAAGTTGTGCTCTTTCAGCTGTATGGTGCCTAGCATCAGTATCTTAATGCAAGGTGATGATGGCAACACGCAGGAAGACATTACCCAAATACACAGATAATAAACCGGGATCTTAGAAGAACAACTTTTTAAATCAACTCTCAGTCTTAGATTTATGACATTTGGATCTTAGTGGGACACACATGCCAGAACTTTATGTGAAGAATTTCCTGGTCTTTTAATGCAATTCAACCTCAACTTTTAATCGAAAGGCTTATATAAAAGTTTAAATTTAGACAACAAATATGGTGGGTTGGATTCATGAAAAGTTGTCTTATTTTTTATTCTTTTATGCAAACATGTGTCAAAGCAGACATGATGACAGATTTATTATAAAGTGTGCAGATGATTGTTTTGCTGTCAGTCTGCCTCAGGACAACGAAAGCAACAATGGTCCAATTATTAATGACTTTATTCAACGGTGCGAGGCGATTTACCTCCGGGTTTAACACAGGAAATACGAAAGGTCTGTGTCATTGATTTTTGGAGGAACCCACACAAGCAAAATGCTGTTTTAATGAAAGGTCAGACCACTGAATTTGTCCATTCTTGTAAATACCTGGAGACTGGCATTGATGACAAATTGAACTTTGATGTCTACTGTGCAGCTGTGTGTGAAAAGGCTCATCAGTTTCTGTTCTGTTTTACAAACCTCTCCTGCACCTGTATCGACCGAACTATAATGACAGTGTTTTATCATGATATTAGTGAATATGTTTGATCTTTTCTATTGGTGTCATGGTTCAGTCACATATCTTTAAAGGACAGGAATTCCTTAAATCAGGTAGGGTAATGGTGATCTAGACTGATTGGTGAGCGATAACAGTCCCCTCTATTTAGCTACACCATGCAAGAGCAGCGGACAGATTCTTGCATTTAAAAAATGACTTATCCTTTGCATAAAGAGCTTTAGCTTTGAATCCACAGAGATTCTAATGCTTAAATCCAGAAAACAGTTATTAAAACAGTTTGTTAAATAAGATGATTAATGATTTTATCTCAATGCAAACATTCATTCCTATAATGATTTCACACTTTTATAGAGTCTGTTATATATTTTCTGTTGTGGCTTAAAGTGAAAACTTTAATGTTGCTTAACTTTCTGAGGAATTGATTGGTGCATATATATACAAATGTATATAAATTTATCTCATATTTACTCCTTTCTAATACCTTTTTTTTTTTTTACTTTTTTTTTTTAACTGAAATATCTACCGGTATTTGAATACAATGACCCTAGAGTGGCCTTTATAGTCTATGCTGAGTGTCTTTGCAGAGGCGGTTAGCGAAACTGCACCTGTTGAGTCACCCCAAACAAGTGGGCAGTGTTTTAATAAATATAAGTGTGAAGCAACACCCACCACAAGTCTGCTTTTGAGGCAGAAGGAGCTTTTCCTGGAACCAGAAGATAGTGACATGCTTTTGACCCCAGGGTGAACCTTTTGAAACTGCTTATGCTTGTATTATGTAGATAACGTTGCTGGTCATGTAAGTATAGGGTCCTCCCAATACGAAATAAAAAGAGAGAGATAGGGGAGCATGCTTCAGAGCAGTAGGACATTGTACAGTAGCAGTCATTGAAAAGGGCCCTTCTTCCCAGTGAAACGCCAGCCGGATGGCAGCCCACTTCCCTGCAAATCCCAGCAAAATCCCCTTCAACTTCCAGCCCCTGGCCTGCTCCTGGGTGTGCACATTTTCTTACTCTGACTCCACCCTTTCAATGAATTACAGGGTCTGACCATGAGATAACGCTTCTGTCTAGATCTTAATATCCACATGACAGAAAGCATATTTTAGTACATAGATTGATGTTTAAAAGGGAATTGTAGGGGACCAGCCAAGGGCCCATCAAGGAAAGTGGGGAAATTTTGAATGGCTACTACTGTAACTGAACACATTCTCCTCGCGAGTAAAAAGAATCTAATGTCTGTTGTCCTTCTTCCCCATATTATTTAGCGTTTGTGTGTTTAAACCTAACAGAGGGTGGCTATTTTTCTGAACCAGATGACATTCTTCCCTCAATCTATTACAAATATACCTATGGATACTGATAAATTTTTTTTATATTTAAAAATAAATAAAAAAATTGAAAAGGGAAGCAGAAGTTCACCTAAAGATCTGGTTTCACTTATTTAACCATAAAGGCTGCAAACATGGAGCTGTTTATTTCTAGTCTGGGCATGAACCGTCTTGAATTGGTATGTCATTTATTGATTTTAATTTTTTTTTTTTAACAGTATCCTGTCTGGCAATGTGGCAATAACAATAATTGTCTTGATGCCAAAAAGAGCCCAACAGATTTTACTTTCACAAGTGGAGCAGTATGCCTATTGCCCTACTGCTCCACTTGTTTCATGCATATAAATTGCTTTATTATAATTATGCAGGGACTTTTATAGATCATATGGACACTGCAATGTAAGTAAAACAGAAGAGGAAAAACAGAAAAAAGGAGAAAAGATTGATTTTAATTATAGTTTATTCAACTTGCCTTTGTTTATGTAAGACTGAAATGCACTTCAATCTGATCTGCTTACTTTATAGTTTTAGGTCACATGTTTTTTGTTGTTGTGATTGTTATAACTGCTTTAGGATCGTTCTTTTATGGTTCCTAGAGGAGAGGGTAAGCTGGACATTGGGGCAGGAAAGGACCTAAAATGACTATTTTTATGAACTTGAGTCCAAGTTCTTGCTTTGCGATCTTTTAGAAAAATATATGATGCAAAAGAAGCCAAAAACCTTAAAAACAAACCAAAAAACAAAACACTTATCTCTCTAAGATATTATCTAAATGTTCGTTAGGGTATTCCCTAATGAGCACATTAACTCTGAAGGAGACAAAGTAAGCAAACAGAACATCCTTCTTAACGATCTGTTCTTCCTCATTAGCAATTACTCACACCAAGGCTGGACTAAGAGCTGTAAGAGAGAAGCCCAACTTTAATGCAGTTTTATTTGATACTTTTCAAGATGAAAAACTAAATTGAATTTAAAACACTTGAAAGGTTGGAGCTGCTTAATGTGAGACAGGGAGGGGGTCATATTCCTGCGAGCGGGTCAGAGTCGGTAAAACAGGCTATTATAATGAATGATAGATTACAGCAAATGGATTTTCATTAATGAGGAGGACAAACACAATGGAAAGCCATGCTGAGATCTCTCCAGTTGTTAACATTCTATTGTACTAATACAGCTGTAATCTTATTTAATGGGGTTTCTGATATTCGTCAGGAGTCACTGAGACAAAGGGGCTTCCTCATGCTGTACTTAAAATCAACTGAAAGCAGTATTTAAAAATGAGAGGTCATTCAGAAGGTACTGATAAGATCAAGCGATGGCCATGAATGTGATGTTTTAGAAACTAGATAGCTTTAGTTTCTATTGGCAACAGTTCACTTTGATGTTTAGATTAATCAGATTTAGGATTCATTTCAAAATATGCAATACCATAACTTTTTTGTAAAAAAGAATTGTCCTTTTGCACAAAGAAAGTAAGAGCTAACGCTATCTCATTAGCTAAGATGAAGGTATCCGTGTCTACCTTTATGTAGACATCCTTGATTTGCATTAAAATGTGCTGCTGTTGGGGGCATTGCAGCTGAATAAATTAATAGATCATAAAGAACTTGATGTTAAATCACAGAAAGATCAGTATCGGGTATTGCAGGCTAACAAAGACCTCATTGACCCACATTCCTAAGGTAAAACCTGTTCTTCTGGTTCAATTTGTATGTTTTCTAAATAAAAACAAGGCTTTGTTTGTCCACTCTTTAAAGCTTGGAACTCAACGCAAGTTTTGAATTGAAAAACCTTTCTGGATGGGAAGTGTAACATCTTCAAACTTGGAAAACTAAGTCCAGTGGATTGTTTTAACTTTTTTGTAATGACAATGACAGAAAGCAGGACAACCAATGCAGAGCTTGCTCAGCAATGGTGGCTGGAGTCTTTATGTAGGCTATATGCAGAGCAGGACAAACACTTTTTATAACCTCCAGAACAGAGTGGAAACAATTTTGCATGAGATCCGGTCCTTCGATGTCCCTAGAAATTAAACCACATTGATCTGAACTGGGCTGCACAAACAGCTTGGATTTCTGTTTGAGAAGACAGATCAGGGGTCTGTTTTGTAGCAACAGAGAATTTTACTGTTTAAAATGAGACTAGACCATTTCTACAAAGACAACAACTACTGTAGAAGAAAAAAAACAAAGAGAGACCACAGTTTTGGAAGGTGTTTCGAGGCAAAACTATGTTTGTGTATAAATTGATAAAAATTATGATTATGGGTTTTAAGTAAATAGAGTTTTGTGTGCTAGAGTTTTGTGTCCTTTAAAATAAACATTAGGTCTCATAGGTATGATTGTCAGTTGATGGACCCTAAAGCCAATAGATGTTGTGACCCAACTTCAGATCCTTAATTAATCAGTATGGGTCCTAAGATCCACTTTAGAAATTAAACTGAACAACACATATTTCAACTAAATTGCTTAACGCTTTAGAAGCAGCACTTAAAAATAGAAAGAAAAAAAAAAACAGCTAATTTTGTTGCTGATGCTTTTTGTAATAATAATACATTTTGGTCGGAAGCTAAACAGTTTAGAAACCTCTGCATTCTTGTAAGTTTGGAAGAAACCTGATTTGGGCATGTAGAGTTAGGCCCATGTTTGGGTTCAGAAGGGCTGCAGAAACTACCATGTTGAACAGCAGACAATTATTCAATTCAGTTCAAATCAGTTTATTTATATAGCTGCAATTCACAACACATGTCATCTCAGGGCACTTTATAATTCGCCAGATCATACAGTCAAATTGATTCAAAGTTTTCTATCTAAGAAAAACCAGTTGATTGCATTGACTCATTGACTTGAATGCAATCCCTCACACTAAGCATGCGTGTAGCGACAGTGGAGAGGAAAAACTCCCTTTTAACAGGAAGAAACCTCCAGCAGAACCAGGCTCAGTGTGAGCGGCCATCTGCACAGGCTGACTGGCCTGTTTTTTTTTATATTCTTAGCACTAGAGACATTAGTGCTAAGAAATTTGACCTCCACTGTGAATTCTGTGGATAGTCTGCAGCGAACATCCAGATCCGATTTGCGTGTAAATACGTGTGAATCCTTAATGTTTATTTGTAGTTCTGAAAAATTATCAGAACAATAGAGCTTTGACCGGTGGAGTAGAAACTCCATGAATCTGAAGCCTGCTGAGAACCCGTGGTCATAAAAATTGGTGACATGTTGCAGAGGATTATAAACATTTGTACTGTACCCACACACTCTTCATCTTCTTTTTGTTCATAAAACAGAGTTTTTGTTTTAGCTCACAAGAGAAAAGGAAAAAAACAGAAATCTAAACCCACCGTTTGCCAGAACTTAACACCCTGATAAATCTAAAACTGATAAAAAAAAAAACACTTTAAAATCTCTAATTTTTCAAAGCTCTCAAACATGAAATTGCAATTAAAAATATGAAATTGCAATCAATTTTCACTCAAATTTTTTAAGACAATTCTCACTTCGCAACAAATAATTTAAAAAAGTTTCTCCATCACTGACAACAGAGAAAAGTCCAGTTTTAAAGTAAACCTGTTCCCGATTACTAAAAAAGCTTCCAACCATTGGAAAACAAGGACATCTTTAACTAAAGTGGACATCTGTGGAGTGCTTACCTTTTCAGAAAGCTGTGTCAGAGCTTAAAGTTTAAAGCTGAGGTTATAATTGAAGCCTTGGGACAGCAATGCTACAGAATTGAGTACAAAGGCACAATTATGTGTTTCTCACCTTGGCATTGGTTGTACCGGCTGAAGAGGCCCTGTGGGCATGTGGAAACACACTGACCCTCAAACAGGCTAAATGGGAAGGAACAGGACGAGCAGTTTTCTGCAGATGGACCAGTACAGCGCTGGCAAGAGGGATGACAATCTAGGAAAAAACAAAGAAAGCAGACATTTTTCAGGTTTACCACGAAAAAACAACAACATATAAACAGAAGGGAGGGTGGAATACAACTACAACAGGAGGTGAAGATAATTTCTACTTAACAGTCTGTAAAACAGGGATCATTAAAACTGCATAACACACAAAATATAAAAATGTGTGTGGAAAAGAACAAGTAATCAAGAACAGATCCAGAGATATTATCAAATTGAATCAGGAAATGGCTAAAACCAGTCAAAGACAAATGGGGGAACGAATTCTGCATACTTTTTCACCACAGATTATGCTCACATCGAAAACCACATTAGCATCCTTCACATTCAGTTTTACCTTAAAAAAAGCAAAATTGAAACAACTTTCCTTTAAATATCTTTGTCCAAACTGTTGGACATGAGTAACAACAAAACTGCTTCAGGGTTAATGCTTTCTGAAGCCCATTAATATTAAAGGGAACATTCAAGGACATATTTTCTGCACTAAGTGTATACTTGGAGTTCTTAGAAGAAAAATAAAGAGCATGTAATTCAGCTGTGATGAGAAAGGAGGTTACATAAATATGTACATACAATTTCTATGAGAGGTTTATATCTTTTCATCATGGCCATGTATATCCTTCTTTTGGATCTTTTAAGGATTTAATTTGAACCATTCATTTTGTAAGGCAGAATGATTATGCAACAAATAATTGCAATAGCAATATTAAAAAAACGAAAACAAGTTGCATTACTCTGTGTACAGCTACTGGATTAAGAATGGGTGAAAATTATACAAACAAATCCAGAAACGTTTGAAGCAATGTTATATTTAGTAAAGAGTCAACATGATAATTTGGATCTGGAGTATCTTAGTGTTTGCAGTTTGTGGAAGGCTTGGGTATTGCTATTTTTGGGGTACAGTAGTTATACTGTCCATATGAATATTTTTTTCATCTGATGGTAATATTTTATTTGAAATGTTTAGGCTTAGACATATTCAGATGATTTAACAGAAAAATCAGGAAGAAAAAATAAATAAAAGAATAAACGTCGAATCCGCTGTTTGTTTGTTTTTTCCGATTTCATTGCAAGTGTTTGTTCTACATCGTCCCAAACTGCAAAACAACAACAAAAATTGGTGAGTGCACAAAATGAATGTGTCTGTCAGCCTTGTTATCAGTAGATGTACACTAACTTCTGAAAAGGAAATGCAGCTGAAAATTATTTAGTTATAGATTTTGACATTAATTAATGTAATAAAATAAAAAAAATCACACTTAAAACCTGCTGTTTTAATATGATGAATCCATGTGAGGTTAAAAAGTTATATAAACCCACCCAGCCCTACGTAACAAGGTAACTGCAATGTTACTCTAAAGACCTGAACACGCTGGTTGCGTACGACTTTTTAATCTCTTATACAATTTTGTGTGCGTCACACTGACTGCGTATAGAAAGGCTCCAACTAGGCAGGATGGGCTGATCTGTGCTGATTTTTATTTTTTTTTTCACTTGTATCTCTGTACCACACAAATAAAACAATTTCCCACATTTGAATTAGACAGACTACTTGAAGCTATTAAAAATAAATAAATAAAAATATTGGCACATTCTATAAAGCAATGCCCTACTTACGAGTCTGTGCAGCATCTCAAATCGGAACAGATAGAGAATGTTTATATGCCTATAATAAAAAAAAAAAAATTATATCTACATCTAAACATAAAAAAGACCCAGCGATAAACATTGCGGGGCGGTTTTTATGCTGACTGAGGTAGGGAGAGGTGATTTTCTCAGAAAGAGATCTGTGAAGTTTACAGGAGGTTTTCTTATTTGTCATGGAGGGGAGAGAGATGCGCTTTGTTCACCTGCACCGTCTTCTCACCTGTTTTTTTTGTTGTTTTTTTTTTTTTTTGCATGGCTCAAAGAGGATTACTAATTTATCCGTTTTCTCCTGAACATCCTCCTGAACTCCTATCATGGGTAAAGTATTCTATTTTTTCATGTTTCATTGATTGTTTTTGAACGAGTCTGACTACTGTCTACTGTATACGCGATGTGTGACTCAAAAACTGACACTTTCCCCGTGCAATTAACAGATTTTATTTCGTATTTTTCCCCCAAGTGGATGTGTTTTATTTAACCGCGTCTCTCTTCATGTCTGACTAAAATAGACCTGGAGTCTATCTCAGTCGGAGCTATGTGAGCCCGCTTGCAAAACATTGTGTCTGTCAATGAGCACTAAACGCCATGACCTTGTCTGACATGAATTTCTGTCAGACCAGGCACAAAATCGCATTCAGTGTGTTCAGAGCTTAACTCTTTGTGCCACTCTTATGACAACTGAAATGTTTTACTGAGCTTGATTTGAATCGTCTAAATGGCAGTGAAGGAGGTTTGCCCATTCGTCTTTGCAGCAACATTTAAATTTAACCACACACATATTCTGCAGCATAACGAGCAGCCTTAAGGTCACAGCATGAGAATGAGTCTTGACCAGGTCATTCTGAAACTTGACTGGATAATTTGTTTCTGCGTAACTGAGACGTGTTTTAGCTTAGGGTCAAAAAACGAAGGTCATACTTTCTCCTTTAAGCTTTTTATTAGGGAGCAGAAATCATGATTCCCTTCATTTTGGTGACTCATCCAAAAATGTCAAGTAGGGGTGGTGAGTTGTGGTCTGGTGTCATCCACCTTTGGTTTATGCTTTAACACACCTTAAATAAACAGCTTAACTACCTTCCCATGATGCATTTATGTTCCTTAGAGTCCTGTTAATGACCTGATTATTTGATTCAGTTGTGTTTAAGCAAAGACACAGGTAAAATATGCAGGACTGGAGTTAAGAAACTCTGTCTTAAATCAACAAAGCAGGCCCACACCATCACACGCCAACCACCATGTTTCCCCTTCAGTGGGAAGACTTCTTTCTCTGAAATGTTTGCTGTCTTTAGGTCCAGCAGCATACAGTTCACAAATTGTAGCCATATTTCTGTAAGTCTTGTGGATTATCAAGATGTCATTGATAAATGTGAGATACTACACGTCGTCTTGTTCTTTTGTGTCAGCAGCTGCCAATTTTCTCCCAGTCTCTTTCATATTGTTGAATTATCAACTCTTAAAATTAATGGAGGCAACTAATACCTGTAGAGCCTCTGATGTTACTGTGGGTTCTTGTTTTTCCCTTCTGGATGATTCATCAATGAGCTGCTGGAGTAATTTTGGTTGCAATTACAGTAGCCTCTGTGAAGCATCTCCGCTGAAAAGTTCTACTTAAGTAATTTGGCTCTTTTTTTTGGATTAGTTTTTCTCCTCATCTGAAGTGTTCAAGTTTTAATTTATTTTCTTTTTTATAATTTCATCTAGTTTGTAACTTTCATATCTTCTGTCTACCTATTTTTGCTATGGTCACAAACATCCCCCCCGCCCCCATAGGGCAATATTCTCATTCATAGGACCAAGTTGGTTTGGTTAGTGTTCTACCTATCCAATATGTTTTATTAGCACGTTTAAAGACAAATGGTTGAACCACAGTGCTGTAAAATAAGAGAATGAAATATTAAAATAAAAAAAGGCACACAACAATCTGATGCACAAAAGCTCACACTAAAGAACAAATAACTGTGCTGTGTTGAACGGCAGGGGGGAAAATATGAGTCTTCAAAAAGAATTTAAAAGTAGACAGTGAAGAAGGAACCAAAAAAACAAAAAAAACAAGCTGCAGCAGTGAAGGCAATGGCCTGCAGTTTAATTGGAGAATATCTACATAAAAAAAATATATATATATATTCCCCTCAAGTATGGCTAACCATCTGCTATTTACCTGTATGATGGTCATTCCTTGCTGGCACTAAAAGAGTCATATGCACAGCTGCTTAGCCAATTATCCAAGCTGAAAGTATTAAAGCAGCAATGTGAGGCCTAGTAACCACAATCTTCAATCAGTTATTTAAAATCCAAAACACTGTTAGCTAAAGGTAACTATTTCAGACAGATAATGAAACAAATATATTGTAAAGACCTTTATTAGCAATATTTATATGTAAGTGAAACAAAATATTGACGCTTTAAATATTTCAAAAGGTTCATAGAGTAAGAATCACATCAAGGAAAAACAGAAACTCATGTTAGATAAAAAACAGAATTATTATAAAACAACATAGTAAAAAACAAAGAATAATAATAAAACACAAAGAATAAGTTGTGTAACACTGTATGTAAAATGTAGTTGAAGTCAAGCTTTTCAAAGAATGTAAAAAGTTAAAGACGCCCATTTGGCCTTTGTTTGCTTTTTGTTGTGATGCAGAGGTTTGGTTAAGATCAGAGCAAAAGTTGCAGACAAAATCTAACAAAACGCTCTTAAACCTTGAAAAACAAGGCCACCCCCGATGCCAATAACATGTTCAAATACAATAATCTTCTAACAAATAGACAACTCACTCCTGGTAAAAAATAAATATATTCAAAATGAAAAAGTGCTCTGATTTAGAGCAGAAGGTAGCAACATTTAGCTCCACTAGGGATATAAAACTCAACGCATCTGTGCTATAAGTATGTTTCCTGGTAAGGATAAAACAATAAAACTAATCTCTGTATACAGTGGCGACTGCTTACATAAATTATTTCCTAATACATGCAGATACATACATTTTAAAAGTCCATCCATGCATCATAAACACAAAAATCTATTCAGTTCAAGGCCCTATGCCTTCCACTAGAGAACAACCTGAGACAGCCAGCCTCAGTGGACCTTTCACGCTCTGCCACTGTGTAATATGGGTTTGGTGACCATGGATGACCGAGAGATCAGATTCTGAGTGACCGGACTCTGACAGGAGGAAGTGAAGCAGACAAAATGCGTCATAAACAAAACACAGCTGAGAAATAACAGAAGGTTCTGTTCCCCTCAATGGTCTGTTCATTAAAATTGGAAAATGTATGGAAAGTATGAAAGGTGCGCAGTAACACAAAAATGCTTGATGGAAGAATAGTTAAAAACATTCATTTAGGGAAAAAATTTAACATATTAACCACTGATTTGGTAATATTTACAGAATTTACATCCATATAAAATGGAGAATACTGCTTTTTAAAATGTATTTTTAGAATAAAGTTATCTGACTACAACCTTTTAGTCAGTACTCTAGGTAAATCTAGATATATAATATATAATTATATATTATATATCTATATAATTGGTTTGCCTTTTAGAGTACATTACCATGGTAACTAGTCTTGCTAAGAAGGAATCCAGCTTCATGGTACTGGAAAGTTAGAGTTAAACCTGAAGTTTTCTCACTGAGCCATTAATCCTGCTCTGTGGTACAGGCTTCTGCTGTCATGATCTTTGCACTGATCGCTTGATTTGGCTCGTTTCTCCCATCTGCTTAGCTCCGCCCAGCGCTCACTGTCACTCATCGGATCCACTTGTTCCTGTTTTCTATTTAAGTTCCCTGTTCCCAGCCATCTGTGCCAGATTATTTGAGTTGACTGTGAGAGTTTTCTAGCTATCTGTGAGTTTCTGATTAAATGAACCTGCCTAGTTTCTGTCCCTCGACTTCTGAGTCTGTTCTGCCTCTTTTCTGCTCTGTTTGCCTGATCTGTTTCCGGACTGTTACCATGATTCTGCCTGTTAACGACCTTGGACCTGTCTTCTGACCCCGGCTTGGAAATCTCATCGGCGCCTCTTCGGACTTCTGATCCTCTGGCCTGGAAACCTGTTCCTGCTGCGACTCTGCCTTCGGATTATCCCTCCGGATTATTCTGCTCCTCTGCGTGCTCTGGTTTTTGCTCGTCTCTGCTCTGCTTCTCTCCTGGAACTTTGGTAGCCGTTTCCATCGGAAACTACAGACAAACAATCCCTTCGGACTTCAATCCATCTTCTTGGCAGGGACTGAACTCAACCAGGTTAGTGACTCACGCACGCTGAATTGTCTGCTTGAATTCTGGATCCTATATTCTGAGCTTCTGACATCTGCCCTCTTGGCCTGGAATTGCCCACCCCAGCTTAAGAACCTCCAATACTTAATTAAGGCGGAGAGACATGTCAAGATTAAATATAAGAATCTACAGATTTGTTTTGCTTCATTTGAGAAACTTTCCTCAATGTTTAATTTGTTGCTTTTTTAAATACAAAAGATGATAAACCTTAGAGCTTTTTATACTTTAAAGCTGTACCCTTTCTGCAATATCCACCCGACACACATCAGCAGCACCAAAACTGGCCTTTCTTCCTCACAGCCTTTGATGTCTGCTTTGGCAGCATGAAGACAAATAGCTGAACAACACTATCAGCTCAGGCAGCCAGGCCAAGTCACAGACTGACTGGTTCACGCTGCTGATGGTGGTAGGAACTGCAGACAAAAGGCCTGTCAACAAGAGGCTGGAAGCCCAGGAATTGTGTGCATGCACAAGTACACAACTGCCGCTCTCTTTACGGTATATTTGCCCTGAAGTATTTATGTTTACTATCAGGCCTTTCCTGGGTTCTTTTAGAGTGCTGTCAGCATCACTGCGGAATTGTGTACAAAACACAGGGAGGAATCTGGCAAGAGCAGATGGGTAATCTAACTGCGCAAAGGCAATAATTTGTGTGTATTTGTGCAAAAATATTTACCTCATGGGAGTCGATCAGTGTCAACGCAAGGACTTTTTCAAAGTTACAGACTTCGAGGCTGAAATGTCACAGTGACATCCAATCAACACCCACCTTTCATCTCTCTTCCACTTTAAACATGTCAGAACAATGAGCTCTACACCCACAGACATGGCTGTGGTTCTATCAAGATGCATAGACCCGGTAGAAAAAGAAAACCTCCCTTTAAATACTCTCAGAGAAGCAGATCTACAGTTAAACATGTTTCA
The DNA here is from genome assembly GCF_000732505.1 of Cyprinodon variegatus. Lineage (NCBI taxonomy): Eukaryota > Metazoa > Chordata > Actinopteri > Cyprinodontiformes > Cyprinodontidae > Cyprinodon > Cyprinodon variegatus. The sequence continues at coordinate 399,926 of NW_015150542.1, read as the reverse complement.
TTATTAAGCAAAGAGAATGAGAATGATCTGAGGCTTCTTACTTGTTTATTGCAGCTTGGATATCTAATTTGTTACACAGCAAAGAGCGTATATTGATTCCCGTAGCACCCAAATTCACTGATAGGGACCTTCTCATCACATATTATGTGTTGCAGCAGCTCCCAGAATCAGATTCATTACTTTGCTTTGTGTTGATAGGGTCATAATTTGAGGTGGGCGCAGTCGATGAGGTTTTGATTTAGTTTGGGGTTGTGAGTGCTCCTTAATGCTCTCCATAAATGATCCTCCTGGTACAGTGCAGGGCTCATCATCATACAAAAGAGATCTGCATGCTGCACGACAAGAGCACAGGTGGAGGGTTGTTTTTCAGTCCTCTAAAGCATCTGGAGAGTCATTCACATCGATTCACTGAGTTAGGGAATTCAAAAACCCGGCTTGTTTTTTTTTTTAAGGCACAAAATTTATGGGAGCAGGGATAAAAGAAAGTGTGGTGATTTCATTCTGGGGAAACAGCACGCGGAAATCTAGTGAACATATCTGTGCAATATGGTATTCCAGTGACCATTTTTTCATTCTGTTGTTTCTTTATTTTGTCAAATAGTTGAGGAAGAAATTAACTATCCATCATTGCATTTAATTTAAAACAACAACAGATGTTCTTCGGGTGCTGCAACCCTAAAAGGAAATAGCATAGGGCTATACAAAGTGCTGTCTGGGGACTTAAAGTAAACAAATTGTTTTGAATTCCTTCATAAATATGTCATAAAATCTAAAAAAAATTTAGTAAACCATTAAGGAAAACAAATAACCCCCTCTATGATCCCAACTGTTTGGTTACAAAAGGTCAACAATGCAGAGCAGAACTAGTTTAATGTAATAATAATAAGGAATTAAGAAAAGAGAACAAAAAAAAGTATTGTGGAAGGAGATCAGACAGCAAGTACAGGAAGAGAGAATGGAACAGAAGTCAAACAGAATCACAAGGAATGTGGAGCAGAAGAGAGGCAACAGACGTAATAATGGAAGAAACCATTGAGAAGCAAAGAGAAATGATAGACAAACCTGATAAGCTATTAAGGAGTGAAAAATTACTTAATGTTTTTAAGAAACTTAATTTACTACTTTAAATCTTCAAATGAAGAATAGCAAAAGGGGATGGATATATTTTTATTGACTTGTCATAGATTAAAACAATGTAGAAGCAAGAGCATAGTTTTCAACCTTGAACAAAAAGTGTATACATTTATAAAAACATATTTCTGATTGATTAAATGTTTGTCAGTTGTGGAAACTCAAACCGGGCTGCTCTTTGGCGCAGTGGGTAGCACTGCTGCCTTGCACCAGTCCAAAAACATGACTGTTAGATTAATTAGCTTCTCTAAATTGTCCTTAGGTGTGAGTGTGTGTGTGAATGGTTGTTTTTCCTGTGTGTCTCTGTGTTGCCCTACGATGGACTGGCTACCTGTCCAGGGTGTACCCCGCCTCTCACATATACAGCTGGAGATAGGCACCAGCAGCCCTCGTGACCCCACTCAGGACAAGCGTGTCAGATAATGGATGGATGGGTGGATGGATTGAAACTCAAAGCAATTATTCCATCAAAAACAGCTTAAACATATATTTGTTATTAAACTTCTATTGAATAACAAACGCTGGTTTATTTTAGGCCAAAGCTGCTAAGAGACAAGGCAGAAGTCACCTACAGCTTCCAGTCAGAGGTTTCAGACCAATAGACTGGGTCAGATTTGCGTTTTGGTTCAGTCTATAGATCTATACCTGCTTTGGGATCATTTCCCTATTTGATTCTCCAGTTTGGTCCAAGCTCCAGCTGTTGGACAGATGGACTTACCTGCAACTAGAATTCTTTTGCATACAAGTTTATAGTCGCCTCAATAACTGAAAGGTTTTGTGGTCCTGTGACTTTGATACCATCTCATATCATCAGCCCTCCAACACTGTATTAAACAGTTGGTTTGATGTGTTTTCATGATGTATAGGCTTTATTTGTTTTACTCTTAACATGATGCTGTAAATATGGTCATAGTTTTCCGCCTTTAATTTCACCATAGGAGCTTTGTAGAGACCTTGTGCCTTATCCCTCTTCTTCAAACACCTTTATCCTGCATAAAAAGGCTTGTACAGCCTAAGCCAGGGTTTTGCACAGTTCGAATTGGGACTGAATTTGCTGGGATGTCAGTTTTGAAAAGACTGGCGGCTATCATAATTTTTTTCCACTTGTCAATAATCTTTCCCTCAGTAGACTAATTAACTTTGGACTGTTTGGGAGTTGCCTTAATGACCCTTTCCAGATATTTCAGCAGTAACAGCCTTTTCTCTAAAGTCACTGCTGTCTTACCTTCTTGGCACTGTGTTAATACACAAATGCACTGTAGTTGCACTGCAACAAACTGGCAAATCTCCTGTACTAGATTAACACTTTGCTGCAGCCTGTACCTCCAAAATTACTTTAAAAAAGCAGGTAAGTACTTTATTTTTTCAATGGCTTGAATTGTATTCCCTCAAAGTCAACTTTAAGAATTCAGTGCAGTATTTCATTATAGAATTTTTATTAGACTACATCTGAAACAAAAACAAAGAAATAAGATACACAGAGGAGAAGGAGGTTGAGCCAGTACTTGATAAGCAGTTTGAAGATTAATAATAAAGATATAAAGTAATAAAATATTGGAGGCTCCTCAGTAACATGGCAAGCTGCTTAAATTATCCAAGTTATTGGAGATCCATAACAGCATCCAAACGCAAGACTTTTTTTTTTTGCTATTAATTGATATGAGATGCTATATTTTGACGAGCACATAAACATTTTATTCCATAAAGGGAGATGCTTCTTTGTATTCATGGATGAATAGCCACATTTTAACAGCAGGGTGCAACAAAATGGAAGGTTTATTTTGCAATAAAAATGAATGGCATCTTTATGAATTCTGCAGATAGGTATTAATTTATGGCTAACCTTGGTTCTTAAGACAATAAGAGAAAAGCACATCTTGTGTACAGTGGTACACTGGTGCAGAAGTACAAAATACATTTATGTGTTGTTCTAGATACATCTGTTTGGATTGAATTTTTGTTTAGTGACATTGGACTGAATTATAGGATTGCTGATTTTATGCTACTGTGTTGGATCTTGAGTGCTCTATTACTGTGCCTTTAATATTGTTATTTAAGACTGGATGGGTTGCTCTGTAAATGAAGCTTTTTAAGTCTGTGGCAAATGGCCAACAAACTGACTCTGAAACAGTTATCCTGGTCTTTGTTGGAACTCTGCAGCATTACTGTGATTCCTTGTACCATGGAGTTAGTAAAACCTGCCCCTACTGTGCCTTCGGCTGTTGTGAAACACTACTGCATGTATTTTAACAGAAACACTGAAAAAAAGAGTGTATAAGTCCTATTTTGTCCATTCTGCACCTGCCCAACTTACAGAACATTTTAAAACTTTTCTCAAATTTGTTTTGAAGTCTCTAAGTTGTCTTACCCTCTTAATTTCTCTCTGAGACCCCGCACCTGCATCACCTTATTTTGATTTCTTTCTTGATTTCAGCCTGGCTTTTATTTGATTTGTCTTTAACAATGGCGTCTTTATCGGACCTTTCCAATTAATATCAATTTCATAAAAAATGATGGATGGTTTTACACTCATGTTCCTTGAGCTTGGTGTTCACCTTCAATCTGTTTTTTCTGGTCTCATATGCTGCTATTTGTATTATCCGTCTCTTTAAGTTCTAATCAAATTTCCTTCCTTGGCCACCACCAGGGAGGTTGGCTACAGTCCCATGGATCTTAAATTAGTGAAAAACATGTGCAAATGTTCTCCCAGAAACATCAAGCTGCTTGGAGAAGGCCTTATAGCTGTTACTTTTAACATGCTTGCCTATAGCTGTCTTTCTATTCTCCTAGGAAAACTCTTTTCTTTTGCTTCATGTGGTCCATGTTGAGTGTGGTACGCACCATGTGACCAAACAGCACAGTGGCTATCTGTAGCCATATATATAGGCCCACTGATTAATTGCAAGATTGAAGACACCTTTATTGCTAATTAGAGGAAACCTTAATTTAACATGTCTCTTTGGTCACATTATTTTCAGTTTTTTTCTAGGGGTACCATCATTTTTGGCCAGGCTTTTTTCAGGAGCTCATTATTTTAAAGTAATGTTGAAAATCAATGTCTGAATTTCATTTGTTCATCTTCATAAATTACTTTACTCAGATTCAAGGTATTTTGGTGACCATTATGGGTTTATCTTTAATTTATTGAGGGGTACAAACAATTTTTCCACATGCGTATAATCCATAAAATCCTTTTTGAGTACAAACTTACTTTATGAGCAGCTTTACTGAAATATATATATATCTTATATATTTCCTCTAATTGTTATAATTGTACTGTATTTTGTTTTGTACATTACTGTGTATTTTGTTGAAATAACCTCCTTGTGAGTAACTATATCTGACACCAGTCAGTAAAAATGTGCTGGGTAAATAAACTTACTTAACAGGAAACAGAATTTTCCCTATATACAGTTTGACTTAAAGTCACTTCAGGTAAGTTTCTGGCCCAGGGCTGCTCCCAAAAGATTAAAACAAATAAACTTTAGCTCCTCTGTGGATGACTACTGCTACTTATCGAGTGGTAATGGTCTTTCCCAGAATGATAAAAGGATTTCCAATACAACAAATGGCTTTTCAATCCCAAGTAAACCAAAAAAATCTTCTCATGTTGGTCTAAACTCAATAATGGCATTAAGAAGAGAAATTCAATTGTTACCAGAAAAATATCTGCTATCAGGTACTGCAGGAACACACACACTTCTCATATATATTGCAAAACTAGAGCCAGGCCATATATAGCAGCAGATATATATGGAGGAAGTCCTTTTAAATGAAGGTATATATATATATATATATATATATATATATATATATATATATATATATATATATATATATATATATATATATACATACATTCTTTATGATATTATGTAAGCTGTGTATTTTTTTTTCCATTTTCCTCACGTCTGATATATTTTGTGCAACATATATATGAAAGAAGCTGCTTTAAGCCCACATTTTGTGAATTTTTTTAAACCTGTTTTGATAGACAATAGCTGCAGAGGGAATGCTAAAGCTCTGAGAAATGTTCATACAGGCCCATTACTTAAATGCAGAAAGGCAGCAGCTAGAACAAACAGATTGTACAACAATCAAATCCCCAAAACTGAGCAGGGGAAGAGAAATGTATCTGAAATTTTACAGCGCATGTTCAAATATACAAAGGAAGAGAGGAAAATTGATTATGGTTTTGTTGTCTCCCGTTTTTTTTTATCAACCTTGTTTTTCTACAGAAATATTAAAAAAAAGCAGTTCTTTCTGTTCTCGCTGTTCCAGTGAGGCGTGTTCTGGATGCCTTATGTTGGAAGGTAGGAGGCAAACCAATCAACCTTTAAAGTGAACTTAAAAATTACCCAATTATAACAACAATTTCATGCTCACAAATATCCCTGTGAGTCGTCTCTTCAAAGTATCTTCCTTTCCTAAAGAGTAACCCGCCCACAATGTCTTCACACACAATTTCTCACATTTTTTAATTGTAACTTCAAACCAAGCCCATACAGAGGGTTGCTTTTGAGGCTGCTGTATAGGAAAAGTTTCCAGTTAGCAAAAAGTTCCCTGCTAATTTTTGTACATACATTTTAAAAACAGAAATAAATACGAAAGTAAACTATGATATATGATATAAAACATGAATTTAAAAAAAGGAAAGATTTTTAAGGTTGTGTTGCTTTTGATCACCTCATGTTTCCAATGGTATTCTGTTAAAGAAAAAGAGCCGATAACCTGGGGAACACTCAGCACATTTGGATGGTAACAATTCCTCATCCTACCTGAAGTTATAGACAACAGGAACAACAGCAGGAAAGTTGTGCTCACCTCTGCAAGTCTGCAAGTGGTCCACAAAGCTGTGTTCAGGACATCCAGCTGTGCAGACGCCATGTTGGAGGTGAACATACTGCGGCAGAAGAACTTCCTCTGGTTTAAGGCAGCCAAGGCAGTCTGAGGCCAGAGGTCCCACACAGGAACGGCAGGAGGGATGGCAGTCTGAAAACATAATGGATCAAATTAAATGGCAATAGAACCTCCTGACCATAGTTTTATTTTTTTAATGAAAATGAATCCTCACTGTGGCAGGTGTTGTCCTGAGGGTACAGACCCTCCCCACAGGACTCCACACACTGGCCCTGGTGGAGCAGAAGTCCAGACGGGCAGGAGATACACTGGGAAACTGAGTGACCCCAGCATGAAGCACATGAGCTGTGACAGGCTGGGGAAGAATAGGGGACAAAGATTTATAGAAAATATGATAGAAAAACATCTTTATTAGCCTTACTACCAAATGTGCATTTGATCCACAGAATTCCACAGATTTAAGTGTAGAAAAATATTTCCCCACCTCTGCATCTGCTGTGGTTGTCCATGTAATGCTGAGTTGGACACTGAGTAATACACTTCCCATGATGTAAAGCAGTCCCGACGGGGCAGCTCATGCATTTGGGGTTGTCAGGGAAACAGGAGGCGCAGGATGAATCACAAGCTGTGAACCAAAGCAAGTAAATCCTAATGGCTTCATGTTGGCATCATATAAATAGCCTCATAGTCCATTAAAATTAACACTGTATCAAGGAGAAAGAAAATATTTTAAGCAGTCAGACTCCAAAAAGCACTTTATTCTTGAAGCAGAGCTATGGAAGGTATTATGTTCTGAATTAGACATCATCCAGAACTTCTGATGAAGTTATTATGGATAGAAAAGAACAAAACTAAGTAATCAAACTGTCTAGCAACCGGAAAGAAAGGACCAATATGGATATGCAAGAGCACCTAAAGTCCCTGTCACACCTTGATGATTTATCCAGTGTATGTGTGATGTCCAAGAATCTTCTAAAACGCTGGCATACGTTGAACTTTCTATGTATTTTTTCAATTTTTGGTGTACGGTATATATAGACGTGCTTGCCGTATGTCGACGTCTACCAGCGTGTTTTAGCGTGCTCATAACTTATACAAAACGTACCCATAACTTATCCAACGTATGCCCACATTTTGCCAGATTTTTCGTCAGTCAGCCATATGCTGGCTAAATCGTGAAGGTGTGACAGGGGCTTTAGTGTATAATTAAGTCAAGTTATTACAGTAGCTAAATATAATGTCAATCACTAAATCTAAGGCATTCATTAAATACAGAATTATATTTCAAACTATGTTTCAACAGAAAATGAAACCTTAAATGTAAGTTTCTTTTAAAACATTTTGAATTACATTAATAGAAAGGATATTTTTCAAATAGAAAAACATGTTTCTGGGGCTCCTAATGCATGTGAATGTGGATATCCTTGTTAGTACCTTATCCTGTAGTGCAATTATGCCCTTCATTCAAATTTCTGTGAATATGCTTGGATACAGCACGATTTAAACAGCCAAATTTTTTTAGCGAAGACCTTTTTTGGCTTCCCCTCCTTGGGGAAGGTTCCCTAACTGTCTACTAGACAACTGCTGAGTCAGAAATGTCCCACAGGATTTTATAGGCTAGGGGTCTCCAACTCCATTCCTAACGCTCTACTGCCTTGAAGTCTTAGATGCATCCCTACTCAGCAAACCTGAATGAGCTGCTCTTGCCCACGCTTTTGTCAAACTTGAGATATTGCTGAGAAGATAATTAATTATTTGATGCAGCTGTGTTAGATCTGGTGAAGGGCAGCAGATCACGAGGACTGAAGTTGGAGCCGCTGTAGTAAACCATGAGATTTTTCTATTACAAATACATGCTTTTTGAACACATCTAATGTTATTTTGGAATTAAAAAACAAAAACACAAAGCCATAATCTAAACAAGAAGAGAAATGTTAAAATAGTTTTTATATTTTATTTTATTCTTAGCCTCTCTGTCGATTTGTAAACTTTAATCCTTCATTGCAAAAGGACTATGAATAAGTCTTGCCAGTATAGGACAAAAACAGCAGAATTTAGCAAACAATAGATAAATAAATGCTGATGGAGCCAACAAAATGAAATGAATTAATAAGAATTCAAAGCCAGCTCACAAAAACAACATAAAACACCCACCGCTCATCCATCTGGCTCTGAGAATTACTGGACTGAAATCAAGTAGTGAAATCCCCTTTAGGTTGCCCAGGAAATTGACATTTCAAACTCATCTCAAAGCAGGAACTGTTTCATATGGTTTTGACCTTTTTCTCCCAAAGCCTCCCCTGGTTCTGACATTTTTTTGAAAAAGGAAACCTCACTGAGTTCAAGACTTCAATGGGAAAGGAGCTCCTTCAACACTCCTCAGGGTGGTTTTGACTACAGAAAGAGCTTAGCAATGAGTTCCCAGTAACCCTCAGGGAAGCTTATTCCTGCACCTTTATTATCATCTCACCCACTTAAAATAGAAGCTATCCATATTCATACTGGAGCTCTTTATCCTGAATCCTCATTAATGCACAAAGGACCCAGTAATTGTTGTTGTTGTTTTACTTAGTTTGTCAACTGTGGCTGACTAATCCTTTAAGCTCAACAGAGATCCTTGAAAATAAATCCAAACAAACCCTCACCTAAAGTTTCATGCAACCAATGAAGCTTTTTGCCTGAAATGCTGTTTTCACCTAATTGTATTTGGCACGGCCACACTGTTTGACATCTAATTTGTCGAATAAAATATCCATTTTCATTTGCCAGAGGAAAAACGAAACGAACCGTATAACAAAAACTGCATGGTTAATCTTTGTGAAACTAAAAGTAATGACATCCTGTGAGTTTGGAGCTTTCAGAAAAATATTTATGAACCAGTAAAAGCTTATCTATTAAAAAAGGATTTATGTGAAGTAATGCAAAAAGTTTTTATTAGGTTTAAATATGTGGGAAAAACAGTTAAAGCAACAACATTTAACAGGCTCTGTTTGTAGGCAGCAGGATTGATGTTTAGTCAAATTGTAACGGGGGTTAGATTTTTGGGGTCAGCTTTTATTAATGCTCTTCGTTAATCAAATTCATGTCATTAATTTTTTGTAAAAATGTCTAATGTCTAAGCTACAAAAAAAATTTTTTCAGCTGCAAGAGGTTTCAGATTTTGTTCAGCTCTTCCAAAACAGGTAAATTGCCAGAAGTGGTGCAATATGGGGACATCATGAATGGGGAACCCATATGGGAAGAGGTGTCTTTGTTCCTGGTTGAAACCCTCCCCCCTGAACATTTAAGAACAAACGATTACTCTATAGTGCCAATGGTAATATTTCATCATATATGTCTATATTATACTTTGAAAGGGTTGAAAAAGCATGACACAAGAACTTTAAAGCACCACAAGGTTGTTGTTCATCATACCTTCAGGGGACCTAGTGATTAGAGAAGAGCGCTTGCATTCTGAGAAAGCTGCTAATACCTGCAAACCCAACAGACTGCCACAATGGCTTCCAAAGCAGGATATTTATACCCAGATTTTTTCCTGGGTGCTCCAAGCTACTCACCCGTCACTAAGGGTTGTGTTAAATCCAGACTTCCAATTTCACTGTACTGTAAATTTATAGCAAAACATACAAGTTGATTATCCTCATTATTATTTCCAATGTAGCTTACTCCAATTAGTGTGTGAATGTGCGAGTGAAAGCGTGAATGAATGAATGTAGAGGAAAAGTATTTATACTACATGCTATTTTAGCAGATGCCATTTAGCATACATCATTCTTCTTTGATAAAAATCCAACACCTGGTAAACTGTGTTAGCTGACAAGATCTTTGCAGCTACAGTATATTCCAGTAGTATTAAATGTGGTATATATTCAAACTGTTCAGTTTCAACATCATTCCAAAGATTTTCTAACATCTCCTCTGATTATGGGTTCCCATAAATAAAGATATATGGTTTTGTACCTGACATATGGTAGCTCCTACCCTTCAGAGGAATGTTAAATAAACATAAACATCTTAGGATTACAGCAATATATTAATTCTGCGGCACCAATCATTTATTGTTTCCATTTAGTTTGGCTGTTCAGTGTCATTATCTGGCCTGTTTGCTCTCCCTTAATTAGTCATTCCTTTCACCTGTCGTTTTTCCCTCCCTGCCTCATTATAATTTATTCCTCTCACCTGTTTCCTCTGATTTATATTCAGTTCAGCCTGAGCATTCAGCACCAGATCATTGCTTGTCTTTTTGTTAGTCTGTCTGTTCACTTTGATTTGATGGTATGTCCTGGATCCTAGCTGCCAGTGGAAAGAGGGTTTTAGTGTTTGTCTCGTCTCCTGATCGTCCACTGTTCCTCCCCCGCGGAGTCCTCTGGGTTTTTGGCTCATTATGGGGGGAGGTTCAGTTTTTATCAAAGTAAGTCTGGCTCCTGGGTGGAGACCCGTTTAAACTCCTGCTTCAAGTTCCGGTTCCTACGTCCTGTCTCGGCTACCCTCCCCCACTGTGCCTGCCTGTCTGCACCTGATCCTGTCTGCTCCTGTGCGTGACCACCTGGTCATGCTTCTGGTCCCAGTAAGACTCTGAACCCTCCTGGAAGCCTGTGGATTCCTGGAAGTCTGGATCCTGCCACCTGTCTCTGTTCCTGCCTGATCTGGATCCTGTCTGTTCCTGTCTGTTCTGGATCCCTCACCAGGATCAGCTTCCAGCATGACCTCTGGGACTGCAGCACTGGGGACACTCGTGGTCTGGACTGTTAAACCAGGTAAGTGACGAACCCAGATAATCATATATCAGTTTATCGTGGTCACTTACCTGTGTTTCCTCCCCTAGAGTGTCTGAGATTGAGCGGTGCCCCGCAACCCAGTGTCCGCGAGCCACAGCTCCGCTTTTGATTTGTTTTTATTTTAATAAACCTTTTGAACTTTCCTACTGACTGTCTCTCCTGAATACTGGGTCCATCTGTCCGTGATTCATGACATTCAGTTAGAAGATAAAATAGTCAAACAAGACAGAAAACTTTTCTGTTTAATAAAGCTGATATAAATACTGTCTTAAGTAACCCCAGATTATTAGTGGTTATGCTGTTATAGGTTTAGGCTGCTGGAGGACATAATTAACACATTTCCTAACATATTTCCTAGGGATGGGCAATTACAGTCTTCAAGGGCCAGTTTCCAGACACTTTTACATATGTCCCTACTCCAACACGCCTGAATTAAATAATAAGATGGTCGCTAGGAATCTTGAGAACAGTTTATACTAAGGATGTAATTCAGCCGTTTTATGTAGGTGTGCTTGTGTAGCTGTTTTATGTAGGTGTGCTGGCCCATACTCTATACATGCTGACTCAAAGCTCATCTGCATACAGTAGTTGTGTTTCTCTCCAAGATGAAGCTTCTGCTGGACTAACTACTGGCATTTTACTTTTCTGACACAGAAAGTACTGCTGGATCTGTGATCAGTGTTCCTTTTGCACAAGCGCTGTATCCTCACTATGATTCAGGTTTTGGTTGTTCTGGAATTTTACTACAGTTAAATGAAATTTCCCTTTACACCTTTCCTTTATGCACGCTAAAAATGAGAGATTGCTGTAAATGACACAATACAAGCAACTGTCCACAGTCGCTGCATTCTCATCCAGAAAGAGTGAATTCTGCAAATCAATCCCTCAGTGCAATCTGCTGGGTAGACAATTCTATAGCAAATCTGACTGTACGATTTGAACAAAGTGACAGTGAAGTGTCTTGAAGAGAAATGTTGTTAATTGGTGCTAAATTGAAACCTGAATTGACTCTTTATGCTTTTATTAAAAACAGTATATTTAACTTGTATAAAGATAAAAAGTCACAGTCAATAAAGATAACTGAAAAGCTTTAGTTTTTTTAATTGAAGCCAGGAATAGCCAACCTGTTAATCTATCTGCCATTCTATAAATAATGTGTATTTATTGCTTTTCTTTTTAATATAACTTCTGCAGACCTCCTATGCTGTGTAATAAGAAAAACATGTTTTTCGTAAAGTAGAGCACCAACCTTGTAGTTTTTTTGAAAATGTTTTGGTTAAAAACAGCCTTAACAGGTTGTTTTCGCAAACGAGTCAGCAGGAAGCGAATTACAAATACTTACTGCATAATGTTTTAATTTGCACACTGAAGAATGTGGTCCTCAAAAAGAAAAAAAAAAGACATAATGGGAATCAATTAAAACTGGCAGCTTGAGATTTGTCTGAAATTTTAAGTGATGCATCCTGAATGTGAACTATTTCAGTCTCTATCTGTGTGAGCTGCATTTTAAACTCTTGCAGCATTGTATTTTTCAAGTGTACTTTTGATTTTGCCTGAAAGATGTATGCAGGCCTTTAAAAAGTCTGTGATATTAGTAAATAGATTTTTTTCTTCACATTTTAGCTTTCCGTACTGTTTGCTTGAAAACAATCACATCATGTCCAAACACATAAAATGATTGTAACCCTTGGTTTAAAGTTGTTGGAGGAACAGATGGACAACTTTAAAAGTAGAGAACTTTCTTGATGACATTTTGTAGGTTTAATTATTGCAATTTGAAGGCTTGTCAGTTTTACCGTAACAGACTCCCTCCTGGTTGTAGTATCCTGCACCGCAGTCAGAGACACACACTCCGTCTTTGAGCAAAGCAGCTGGATCAGAACATGATAAGCAGTCCTGTTCAGTCAGTCCACGGCATTCAGAACAAGACCCGTGACACCCTGGATGGAGGAAAGAGCTTTGTTTTAGTGGAGCACATTGTTTGGAAAAGGCATATCCACTGCAGAAAGAAAGAGTAACACTGTATGTTGAGTTTGGACTAAATCTCTTTTACACTATAAAGAGTATTTATGATAAATTGACCAAAAATGACATTTGGCATGAAATTATATTTAATAGTTAGCCTGCCTTTAACTGATTTAACTTTTTATTTGGCTATTCTTTTTGGATTAATAATACAGCCACTCACAGTGGGTGTATTATTTCACGTCTGTCCACCCATGACCTGTCCACCTGCTGACAAGACATCAACATACTAGAAGTATTTCAATTGCAATAATGATGGAGGGAGCAGCCATACTGACCTGAATCCAGATTCATGATGAAGCAAATTAAAGATAATAATTTTGCCTCTATTTTGAGAAAATATTTATCAGAAGCAGATCTGCCTTTGTGACTTGTTTTAGAATTGATAAATGTCTGAATAATTACAAGAGGTTTGCAAATATTTAACACTCTTATGTCTTCATGAAATGATTATTTTTGCTTATCCTTCTCAAACAAGCTTTGCTGTTTAAATCCAAATTTTATTGCTAACTGATTTACTTAACGCAAAGAACCATTTTATTTCCTATCAAGTTATAAGAGTTTTAGTTTTAGTCACGCATACTGTTGTTCTGCATGTGTTTGCTTTTTTCTGGAGCTGTAGGAAAGGTTAGAAAAACAGCATGGCAGCAAATATTATCTAATCAAGAAAACAATTAACAGATGTAATTTTGGCTATGGGCACCAACAGCTATTGGAATTTAAAATAGTTCTCAATGGAAGCCAAAGGGAACAATTTAAGCCAGAGACACAAAGGAGGCTCACTGCTGTCGCACACTGAATCATTTTCTATGAATCACTGCACTTTATGTGTAATAATCTTTCATTTGAAATCATAATGACCTCTAGAACAGGTTCAGCGACTAGCATCAGTTACCATGGCTACAGACTCAGGTAAGCTTTATAGTACTAATAATCACGCAGAGGAATCTTCATTAACTTTTGACCTCTAAGACCATTTGTAGATACTTAAATGATGCATGATCTTCAAGGAGTGGCAGTCCTTTTGATTTCACAGACTTTTATAAAAATCAAAGTCAGGGTAAAAGGTGTCATACTCTCAAAGACCAGCACTGTTCATGATGCAGAAAAATAAAAATGTTCTTAATGGCCGGTTTTAGAAAAGTATTGCTAGGATGTAAACAAAGTATAATTCATCCTTTGTGTGTTTGATATAGCTGCAAACCCCAAAACTTTTCATTAAGGGAAAACAATTTTTTTTTTAACCTGGGTAAAATCTGACTTAAAGGAGGACACCAACATGTTTCACTGATTCAAAAGCTTCTATAGGACTAACAACTTTGCAACTCTTTATATTCAATGGATCAAACAATATGATATTAGAAAATTATTACAGGTTTTAGAAAGTACAAACTCTTCTTCTTTTCATTTTGTCTCTTTAAAGAAATATAACATGAATCATTTTAAATAAGCACAAGAATGTGACATTAAAGGTTAAAATATTAAGGAATGAATGGAGTATAGGGGGAAATCTAGAGAGCCGCAGTTAGTGAGAGAAACTCAATGAGACAAGGGGAAATTCACCCTAGAAGAGTCTAATTAATTTAATCAGTGTCATAAGCACAGCTGATAAAAATCTTAATCAATCTGAGATTTCAGAACAGAGACCAATATGTATCTAAGAAGTTATTAGAACAGAGTGTGAAATAAATCATGCAATCCCTGCTGCTCTCTGCCAACTGTCCTCAGGTAATAAAACTCATTTTGTTGAGATCCTGGAAATTTACCACCCACAGCTAAATGTCTCCTGCGACCACCTTAAAAACAATTGAATTTAGATAAAGATTCATCAGCTTTCTTTTTCCCCTAACATTATTGTTGCTTAAGTGCTTTTTGTTAGAAATTTCAGGGGCCTTTCCAAAAAAGGAAGAGTCAGAAGTGAGCATTAAAAATGAAAATGCAAACGTTCACTAAAAGCAAACATACCTCTGCAAACTGTCATTGCTGCACACACAACTTAATAATTGACAACCTTTGGATCCAAGCGGGATCATCTCTAGGTCAAAAGTTTAAGGAACAGAGAACCTGCCTGTGCATATCTCTCCCACTGGGAGGCCTGACCTTACAAAGGGCCAGATTTAGCCAGAATAATGTCAATAATTGAGAAATATATGCAGCAGTTCATTATAGAGATGGAGAATTAATCCTTCCTTCCATTTTCACAACTGTTATAAAGTCCTCCTGCCAAACAGCATTACATTGGGTCTCAAAATGTTGCATAATGTACAGAGAGACTTCAACATGTGCAGGGAAGATAAAAGAAATCACTAAAACAATGGCTAAAGGATGTTGTAGCCCATGCTGGCTTGATGGTGCATATTGATGAACAGGAGCTTCGTCACCAGCTCTGGAGGCATAATTGATCAGATCTTTTTGTTTGAGGCTTACTTCGAACAGAAACTCCCCAAACAGGGTTACTCTGTCATTTGACAAAATCAGCACTCCTTATTTATCACCTGCACTCAAATCTAGCTCCACATTACTCTGTCATCCTGTGCACCTAATTGTATCACTACCATTGTCTTTAGAAACAAACTCCTAATTTTGATTAGGCAACATACCAATACTCAGGGAAATGACATGGCTGCGTCCGAACGTCCGCCCAAATCGCTATATAGGGCACTATATAGTCGTTACATCAAATTTTATGAGTGTCTGAATGCCTACTGGATGAAAAAGTAGGGGACTCGAAATTTCCAACAATGCATCTTGAAAACTAGTGATCATCCATGGTCAGACATATCCCAGATTGCTTTGCGAGTGCTCTCCTTGCAAACGATCATGGAATTTGTTGTGGCGCAAACAAATAACAAAGATGGCGCAGGCACAGTGTGGGGAGGCGGAGTTTTGTGACCAATGAGGAGTAAAAATAAATGTAATCTAAATCCCTTTATTGTCCCACAATGGGAAAATTCACTATCTGCATTTTAACCCATCCCCTTAGGGAGCAGTGGGCTGCCATTGTCTGGCATCCGGGGAGCAATTGAGGGTTAAGTGTCTTGCTTAGGAACCCAGAATGGAGGCTGTAGGTATCCTTGCAACCTTCTCATAGCGCAAGCACACTGCTCTAACCACTAGGCCAACACTCCGAGCATGAGGAGCAAAAAGTAGAGATCATCTGTCTAAACGGTCAGTTAACTAAGTTCACTATAATGTTCACTACATAGTTCCCACTCTATATAGTGATTGAGAGATTCAGGGTTTAGGGTGGATTTTCGGACACAGCCCATGACTTCAGACTCCATCAGATGCCACAACAACTGCATCATCAGGAAAAAAAGACATCACAAGTAGCGGATCTGTGGCTCAATTGTGTCCAAAGAATATCTTTCATGATTTGGTGCTGATGGCTGGCTTGATTGCTCATTTCCTTCACCTGTCTAGCTCTTCCCTGTTCATCATCAGATCCACCTGTTCCGGTTTACTATTTAAGCCCCCTGTGTCCCAGCCGTCAGCTCCAGATTATTCTTGAGCCTTTGGTGTAGAGAGTTTTTGTAGCGTACTTTAGTGTTGTGATTGTATGATCCTGATCTGTTGCTACCTTTGGACCTTTAAGCCTGCCTGCCCCGGTCTTATTAGTTTGCCTGCCTGTCTTCAGTGTCCTGTCTGACCTTTTTGTGGATTATCCTGTGTGTCTTTGTCTGCGTGGAACTGATTTCTGTCAGCTCTGCAGCCTTCCGCGCCTGGGCCTCTCTGGCAGTGTCCGCTGCTTCTTTTCCGTCTACCGGCTGGCATCATGCTCTGTCTTTGGGCACCGGACTGAACCGTCAAACCAGGTTAGTGACTCGTGCGTTCTCCATTAGATTGTTGCACTCACTAACCTGTGTTTCCCTCCAATAGACGTTCCTGTTTCTGACACCTAGCCGCTGCAGCAGCTGTTATCACGTTTCTGTTTATTTAAATAAATGCTTTGAATCATCCCGCTGTCTGTCTGGCCTGAATACTTGGTCCCTCTGTTCTGAATCATTACAATATTGGCTTTACAAGAACCACACAGCCTTTACAAGCAGCACAGCTTTTTAGAGGAACCCTTTGTAAGCCTTCACTGGATCCACAAAACACAAAAGTGATGAAAAACACAAACAAGGACCTTATCAGCAATTCTACTTTTCTGGGGCCAGGACAGAAGCAACGCCCCTCCTGAATACGAGGTTCAATAATCAGTGCAGCTGTGGATCAATTGACACGGCAAAGTTTTCCAGACATTAGAAGGAAAACCTTGATGAGGATTAAAATCCAATATATCTAATTTATAACCTATTGATGTCAACTTCTGAGTCCTTGCTAGTTAATTTTCATGTGGCAATGTCATGCATGCTAATAACTGGTTGCCTGGGGGATGAAGAATAAATCAAAGGTTTTAAATTTAGTTGAGAAAAATGAATATCAACCAAATAATTTAGAGTTTGATACTGGGCATGGATTTCTAAGATGAGGGAAACTTCTTTCTAAAGGAGTTGCAGGAAATAGAAAAAAAAAAAAAAACACCTCTGCAGTGACCTATAGATTAACAGGTGAAATGGATTCAGCTCCTGCGTTTTCCCCATTATCTGAGGACATCTCTCTGTTTTTGAACTTTTGCACCTCTATAACTTCCTCCTTCAATTACCATCTTTCTTTTTCCTCTAGTCCTTTTTTTTAACAATTTCTTTACTTCTGTTGGTTTCTTTTCCTCAAATGATTTACTTCATGTTTGATATTTATAAAATTTACAGTAGGATCCATGATACGCTCTTTAGTTTTTTAAAATACCATAAAAATCCTTTTAATGTCCCACTCACCCAAAGATATTATGGAAACTATTCCTTCAAAAACGGTTACAGCCAACAAGAGGATTACATGTCCTTTACCTTGCTCCTCTCAGGAAAGCAATTTATTCTTCCAGGCAGCCCTAAGCGTAAAGTTATCAGCAAATATAATCCTGGAAGTTTCCAAAAAAAAAAAAAAAAAAATCCCCACTCTGCATGAAAAGGGGCAGGTTTGGATGGATACACGGTCACACGGTGCAGTGGATAATAACCGTTCTGCGTCCCTGTGGAGCCGAACGGGGACACAATTATCACGCTGCCGGAGCGGTTCACATCTCCCAAACCTCCAGTGATAAAACCAGATGAGATGAGATATTCAGCAATTAAACTAAGCGTGGGGAAAGCAGATATGGACAGATAAAAACATTCATCAGAGCTGTATCTGAAAATCTGTCGTTGGGAGGAAATCAGAAGTGAAATTAGGTTTGCCTGAGTGTGTTCTATTATTCATTCATCTTAAATTAGAATTTGATTCAAAGCAACAAAACAGAAAGCTGCCACATTACATTTCTTTATACTGCTTATTAAAGCCTGGAATGAGTTCCCTTGCAAGAACTGTAGCAAACTAAGAAAGGAGGTTCATTTTAGGTAAAGTTTAGACTGCAAGTTTGTTTAAACCTGTTATAAACCAAGGAAAGAACGTTTTGCTCCAGAAATAGTCCACAGCACCAAATGAACCCTTCAAAGTTGTTAGACAAAAGCTAAGAGGGGAAAGACAGCTTTAAACGAAAAAGGGGGGTGGGGGTTGATTTGACACAACGCCCCCATAATTCTTCACAAGTCTGCTGAACGGAACATATGCAGATAAACGAAAGCTTTTCGAAGCTCGAGGTGTTTAAAAAGTGAAGACCTCACAGCAGCGGCAAGAGCAGCAGACTGCTGTTCTGGGTGGTCCACATCTCCTGCCAGCGAAAGTTACCATCTGGCAAAACACCTCACGAGTTCATTACCAACGTCAGCTCCCATCTCCTCAACCTCCATCTCCAATCCTTTCTTCCATTTTCTGCAGCAAGAAATCCACTCAGGCAGAAATCAGGCCTAATGCGTTTCACTGAGGCATCTGCTGATTAGCAGTCACACTGACTGTTTCCACCACAGCTCTTTTTCTGTTTTTGTGGGAGGAAAAACAAAACAAAACAATGGATTTTATTCTTATTAAAGCCTATTGGAGATTAAAGAGAAATGGATGGTTGGTTTTATGAATCCCACAAAGGGTTTAAATCACAAAAACTGGCCCGGAGGTGCAAATTATTATCTTTTTTTACAGCATTAAACCTGGATTAATGCAGGCAGGGTGCATAAGTGGACGGGTTGCAAAACAACTTGCTTTCACTTGATTATGTAGTGCTATATTTGAGAGTAACACATTCTCTGTTAGTCTGGACTAGATATGATTAATGCTCTATGGGTGAATCCTTCAATGGATTGCACAAAAGCAGGACAGAGGTAGTATCGCTCGGATTGTCCTCTGAGATTTTGTACAATGCTGCCATCAATCTAGTTATGGAGCATTAGCCAAAGGTTCAGCATTAGCTGCTGTGGTCTAACCAGAGTAAAGCTGGTTACTGAGCTTGTGCACAGGGAGGTCTGCAGTCATTAAGCAGAGAAAATCAGCAGCAAAGCTGCTTAAACCCCAATAGAATAGAAAATAAATACCCGTTATTGTCCCACATTGGGGAAGTTCAGGTGTACCAGCAGCAAATTGAAAGGCAAATGGAGGCATACAGATAAAGGCGAAGACAAAAATTAGAAAAGCAAAAAATAATAAGAATAGAATAAGAATAAGAATAAGAGGCTGTACAGCATGTTTACTCTGTGCTCATCAATACAGCTTCTCTCCGTGTCATTTTATCCCTACCAATCATCTAGAGAGACAGCAGTAGGTCTCCAAAATCAACTAAGCCGTGCATCAATAAGCACAGAATGTTACATCTATGGAAATCTATAAAAACATGCTACTGGTGTGTGAACAGTAATTAGCTTGTTTGTTTAATTCTCAAACCATTAAAATGGCAGATAAATTAAAGGCAATTAAAACAGCACCACTGAGCAAAATATGCAACGGTTACTGAACATTCAGTAAATATGTGATGTTTAGCTTAGGAAATCTATTTAAATTTTTTCTTACGGACCAAGAATTCACAGCAGATGTAGGAAACATCTCAAATATTATAGACAGACATAAGAAAAAAAAAAAAGAATAAATAGCATTATAGGTAAAAAAAAAAAGGAAAAGTGGAATGATAAAGATTTTTCTGTGGTAAACCCCACAGAAAAAGATGTGCAAAAAGGCTTTTTTTTTCAAATTTTTTTTTTTTTTTGTGATTTTATGATGTTTATTAAAGCCCGTCAAGCCACACAATAATACAGACATAATAAATATCAGCATAATATCAGATTAATCATATCAGGAATTAGAAATGTAGAATAGGTCCTACAATAGGACTGCCCCTCTGAGTTACGGTCATAGATGTAACAAAAATCTTGCTTGCAGATGATAATCTTAGCACATTTTGTTTAGTTGTTCCAAACTCCCTTTATACTAGCTCTGAAAAATGCAGTTTATTAATGCTATGTTCCGTTTTCAAACTAAGCACATTGATCCTGTACTGGTTGGAAGGAGAATAAAAGCAACTTTATCTTGTTTATCTTGAAATAGTTGATTTTCACTGTGCAATTTTCCTTTTGTAGCACATTTTTAAAATGTGGTTTTGTTCCGATCTGGGCTCCTTCTGCCAAGAAGGTAACAGTTATCTTAGCACTCTGAAAGTAGAAATGGATTCTGTCATTTGCACAGAATTACAGGCAGCGTAACAAAAAGTTCAGCTAGAACATCTGGTTGAGGAAAGCAGCTGAGGCAGAGAGAAAACAAAGAGCTGAGAGGGGGAGGCTAATTAATGCAAGGAGTATAAAAATTCCTAGAGAGAAACAATAGGAAAAATTGAAGAGAAATCATCACAATAATGAACTATGGACCTAAGGCAGAAAGGAATGAACTAAAATAAAACTAGAGAACATTAAAACAAGGAATTAAAAAAAGACAAAAACCAAATGTATTTCTGCCATTCGTTAATAATAACTGTCCCGTCCTCCCTGTGAATAAATGAAAGCTCTTTTTCTTTTATTGATTAACTCTTCACCTCATCTTTAATCTCTGCATATCCAGAACATATGGACAGTAAACAAAAGAATGTTTTTTTTTTTTCAAATATACGATTAGGAAAGTTAAAAAAAAAAAACAACAACACTGCTTTTAAAGTTCTAAATTTAGGTTTTTATAAAAGAGGTTTTTGAGCATGCAAGAACTTTAGAAGACAGAATTGATCCAATTGATGTTACATTTAATTTGTGGATCGGATCAATGTAAGGTGATTTAAGACATATCTAGGTCAAATTGAAATGCATAAATTGTGCATTAAAAATGAACAGAACTAACCTTTTACCTAATTGCTACTGTTTTATTACTGAGCTGTAATTAACTGCTCAGTACTGTACCTCACACCTTTAGTGTGTAATTTGTCATAATTATCTAAAAGTGAAGAGGTTTACAAGGAGACCTTGCAGAGAAATTAAACTGTTATATTGTCAGGTTTATCAAAAAAAGTATTTAGATCAAAAAGTCGAAAGAGTTGACATTAAATCACCCAAAAAAAGAACTAGTATTTGTCTGTATGTGTGTGTTGGAGTGTGTGGGTGGTGATGTGAGACAAAAACAAAAACAAACAGAAAACACTTTACTCCAAATTATTCAGTTCTTTTCGAGCAGAAATGACGATTTTAAATAACTTTCTGAGGCAGAGCATAGGGGCCAAAGTGCAGCAGCAAATCACCAAGCAAAGGCGTCAAAAGTACAAATTCTTACATCTCCACAATACCAACGCAATAAGACTTAAGCTCAAAGGGGAGAGGTCTGACCCCCATCGCTTTGTGAAATATTCAGAGCTCTTCTAAAACACCCTTCACTGATAATAAGTCTGACAGAGTTCATTCAAGGAAACAAAAATGCATAAACACAAACTCCCCGGTGTGCTGTTTTGGAAAAACACCAACAGTTTGTAATGAAAGTTTTAAGAAATTAATATTTTAATGAAATGTCAGAAAGAATGTTTGAGAAAACTCTGAATGAAACATTTTCTTCACTGCTCTCTGTATCAGTGCTAAAGCATTAGAGCTACTAGATGCTACTGAAAGGTTAATGTGTTGTCTTATTGGGGAGGTTTGCAGGGATAATAACCAGTGACCGTATTCTGAGATGCTGATCTGATTTAGCAGCTCACCTGAAAAAAATTCAATAATTTATTGTGTGAACCGAGTCAGTCCACAGCAAATGTGTTTACGTCATATTAAAACTACATTTTTCTTTGCTTTTATTTGGGATTTCTGTGACAGATCTGAAGGAACTTACTGCGACAGCGTCCGTGGTCGTGTTGGTAGGAACCAGGGGGACATGAACCCAGGCACTGGTTTCTGTCAGGGCCCAGAAAAGGCAGTCGGGAGCCACAGGACTGGCAGTCCCATCTGCTAGAACAGGTGGCACAAGATTCTGGGCAGGCTGAGAAGAAAAGGAAGAGATGTGGTCTAATAAGTTCCCTGAGATATACATTTTCAGAGGAGAACTGAGTTCTGAGGACTGAAACTGAAAAAAAGGTGTGAATTTTGGACAAGTAAACCCCATGAGGGATGTTTATTTAAAGTTTGCTGGAGGGTTGTCAGATTGTTAAAGGGAGCATGGAGAGAAAAATTGAAGATCTCAGCATAAATCCAAGTTTCCTCTAATATCCAGAGAAAGGAAGCAAACTAAAATGAGAATTTAGTATTTGCTGTACGGAACTAAAACAAGCCTGCAACTAAAAGGGCAGCAGATTTCTTTGCTCAGGGATTAAAGTATTATGTTGCACATTTCCCTTCAGTAACTTTAGTGCAGGTCTGCAGGTTGTGTCTTCAAAGGTAACTCCACAGGTGCACCTCCTGCTTAATCCAACAAAACTGTGAACTCTGCAGTGTTGCATTAACATTAATACACCTACTGACGAAAAAAGATTAAAAACCAAAAGCAAAAGCCAGATTCTGATATAAACTGTTTCACAGGCCAACCAGTGATGGGGATGTCAATTAAAAAAAAAAAAAACCTGAAATGTTTGAAACAGGTACCACAAAGCGAAGGTGGAGGAATCATGCGAGAAATAATGTGTGGCAGACGCCCCAAACAGGAAGAAAACAATCAGAAGGCAACAGATGGCATTTTGAAAAAGATCACAACACTGGATTTGATGAGGTGATCTGCTGTTACAGCCTACCAATAAGATGTTGAGGTCACCCACTGGTTTGGCACATCAGAAAAAATTAACGACTGAAGTTGAGCCAATTTTTCCATACCTCTATGGATTCTGAGCTTGCCAAATGGATACAGAGAAAAGACTCTTTACTACACCTGGAACATCTTTTAACATCTGCCATTGGCAACAGGTTTGAGCCGAATACACAGGCTACTGTTAAATGCAGAGCAGGGAAGGATGCATTTGGAGCTTTATCAAAACCAGCACGTATTGTGTTTTTAGGAGCATCTTGGGTATGGGTCACATACATATAAAATGCAGCAATAAGAATAATAGGCTTATATTCTCGTGGTATAATCAAGTTTCCTTGTGATGGAACATGTGTGGGATCCGTTCCAATATCAACTTAGACCCAGGTTTGTTTTGATCATTTAAATTTGAGGCTCAGTTAGAACAGCTTAGCTAAAACTTACTGAAGGACAGGATGTAGTGAACGTTCATTATATATTTATCATGGCGCTTGTTTATTGCAACCTACGAGGCACATGGTGAGCCATTTTTCTTTAGGGTCAGAAGCAGGAAAACTGGGAAAGTGTGGAAGTTTGAATGGTTCAAGGAAGGCCATATAAAATGAACGTGTGTCTGCCTCCTGCCTTTATCAACTGCGCTTCTAAAAACTCTCACTGAGCTTTAATATTCAGGACAACGTGATCAGTATCAAATGTAAGCACGCAAAGTTGTAAGACCGCGACAAACAAGCTATTTTATAGAACAATGCAAATGTGACTTTACTACACTACTACATTATATATAAGGGAACTATTACTACACTCTAAATAGTCCTTTATGATGTTAATAATGCAATATAGAAAGCAGGCTGCCTTGGGCAGGTTAATTTGATGTGAAATTGCAGACCAGCTACTATAGTTTAAATGCAGGAACTGTTCACCCTGATTATAATAGAAAGGCATCATAATAAACAATGAAGAACATTTTGTCGTCGAAGGATCTGCATAGCCAACAACTAGTATACCCTGATGGTTTTGGCATCTTTCAGCAGGATTATGTGTTCTCACAGATCCTTGCCTCAGGAATGTTTAAAGTAACATCAAAGTGTTTATGAGGATTGAAGTATGCTCCAAAGTCCCCTGCTCACTCCAATCAAACATGTATGGAAGCCAAGCTCACAACCAAGCTGGAGGTTTCTGCTGGGATCATGGAATCAAGGACCACAACAAACCTTGATGGGTCTAGTGAGAGTAAACGCCTCAGTGGGTCAGGTCACAAGACCGCACAGCAAATTTTGCTTTATTTCTTTTGTTTTAAGTTTGGATTCTAGCTTGTATTTGTTTGAGCTGAAGGAGTGGAGAAGAAAAAAATGAATGATAAGCCTATTTGGAAATATCAATTTGATACTAGAGGAGGATTTTGAAATACTTTGATTCAGTTTCAGTCAGCGTGGATAAAACTCTGCACCAAAAAAAATTTAAACAAAAACACATTCCTGAAGCTGCATCTTTCCAGGTCTACAGATAAAAAAAGCAAGCAACAAGAGAATGGTGATTTTTCCTTATTCACTTCTGTCTAATTGTTTTCTAAATTTATATCACCAGAAAAAACACTGTCTCAAAAATGGTTTAAAACTCTCTCAAACTACTATTTAATAATAAAAACCAAAAAATAGTAAGATAAACGAAAACAGAAATCTATTAAAACAGAAATCAATCCTTAAAGTTTAAGTTTCCTTGTTCTTCAGTGCTCTGAAAGCTAAAAAAAAAAAATCTTCCTGAATATAAGTTGACTTGAAGCCATGTAGAAGGAGAAATAAAGCAAATAGAAGTTGCTGTTAAAGTGAAAAATATACAAATAAACACCCTTTAAATCTAACAACCACCCACACAGACAGACAGACAGACAGCAGGGTGGGGTGGAGGGACGAGATTAAGTGGAGACAGCGGAAAGCCAGGAGGAGGAAGGATACATACAGATTATGGAAAAGAAGCTGAGAGGGGAAATACAAAATAAACACCCTCAGGAAGCAAGATGATAAATCTAAAGGAAAGTTAAATACATCTGATTAGAAATATGAAGCTCTGCCCCGTCACTTTATGTTCACCCACATCTGCTCAGAAACATCAATATTTACAAGTATTGATCTCACCGGCAATAAAAACAGAAAGGAAGTGAAAAGGTCACACAACTGCTATAACTTTTATATACAACACATCTAACAAGGATCTCTTTGTCTTTAACAAGAATAATTTGACTAGCGCCCACACTGTTTTAAACTGAATCAGTGCAACTTTCTTTTCTATAATTTAAAACCCTTTATTAAATTGGGGTTACCGCAAGGCTCCTCATTCGGCCCCATTCCTTTTTTTTGCTATACTTCACTTTTAAAAACTCTGCTGATGGTGTTTGAATCTCCCTGCCTATACCAGGTAGAAAATTGCTTATGTTTAGGATTTGGTAAATGTTCCTTGAAGACTCCTACATTTCTTGGTAATGTTATTAACCCCTTAAAGAGGTAATATAATAATTATATAGGGTCTTTGAATAGGGGGTGTAACATTGGTTGGGCTGAAAATGGCATATTTGCTTTTCTATGAGCCCTAATGCAAGCCTGGTTAAAAGCCCCAGAATTAAAAGACAGGTTTTCTTCCTTTTATAGTATGGTCATGTATATTTAGATGTGCTGTGCGCTGATTGGTTGGTTTACAACAAGCGAAGCTGCTCAGCAAAGACTCATAATAGCAACAAACCCTCACTCACTGAAACATGAAATTGTCCGGGGGAATTTCAAAATCATCTGGGATTTTGGTTGACTACAGTGCAGCAGAACCGAGCAGTCAGTTCCGGGTCTGGTCCGGGAACCCTGGTGACGGCCCGGACAAAGACGGCCCCGTGCTTCATACAGTCACCAGGTTGGGTTTGGACCAGCCCTGGAGCTGATGGCTTGGTTTGAATGCCTGGTCTGGTCCCCCCAGTGGCCCAAAACAGAGATGATGTGAGACTTTTCAGGCTGGTTGAAGACCAGACGTGCCGCCATGTTCTGGATCATTTGTAACGGTTTTACTGTACAGCTGGGAGACCAGTCAGGAGTGCGTTACAATAGTCAAGACGGGAGATAACCATCAACTGCACTAGGAGATGGGTAGGATGCTGGGTAGAACGTTAATCTTGTTTGTCTTTGTGAAAAAGGAGGCCAATCTGAGTGTTGTATTCCCAACGCTCACATTTGGCCATGAGATATGTAACACAGCCAGAATAAAAATCCTGGTAGAATAACCTGAAATTAGCAGGTTCTGAAGGAATAGTTGTATCTCTACATTGGATGGAATGGGTTGAGGTCATTTAGGTGTCATATTAAAAAGGGTTTAAAGTGATCAAAGGAATCTTCTAAAATGGGATCAAATCCCACTTGAGAAAAAAAAAAAAAAAAGACAGCTACAGTATTTGGTCCGGTAATTAACACCCTTTTTCACTGGCTACAAATCAGAAGAATGTGGCTGAGGAGAATGAGGAGTTTCCTATCATGCATTCAGTGCATCTGTGAACTCCATTTCATATACATGAATGGATGAACGCTGGATGAACAAATGCATAACAGCATTCAAAATATATGTTGGTGTCAAACTGTCATTATGCTGCACTCTGCAATTTGTTAGAATTTCAGAGGTGAGCGCTAACACGGGTGAGAAACAGAATGATAGTCTCAGATCTCTATTGGCTTCAGACTATATCGTCTCTGGGCTCACGGTTTAGTCCAAACCATCCATTTCATAGAGCAGCATCTGAAATCAATTCAACTTTCTGTTGAGAGGGACATTTTTTATATCACAACCTGGCACTTTTGAAGTTCATAAATATTACTATACTACCTCCCACAGCTGTATGTTATACATACTTTAAGAGCCTTTTGATTCCTTTCATATTTTCAGAGAAAATAACATGAAGTCTTGTTATGTTTACCAACAGCTGTAGTTGGGAATATGTGTATTTTAATACATAATGTTGCATTTTACATCTCATCTGAATAAAAAAAAACCCTGCTTGGCAAACATCTTGTTCATCCAGAGGACAGTAATCAGAGATTATATTGCCTGATGGCAAATCACAAACATAAACAGAAGCACAGCGAAACGCAAACTGAATCTTGGTTTAAAAGTCATTTTAATTACATATGTAGTTACACAAACACTGATGGCAAAACATGATTATTGTTTTAACAGCATTTATTGTTATTCATATATATCTGCTGCTATTTTGAACAGACATTATTGAATATATTGACATTTGGCCCACCTTGGACACTCCTCGGAAATCATTTAAATGGACTCTTAGACGTCCTTTTTCCTCTTTTCAAACTTCATTTAATCTACCCAATGTTTATTTTGTAGTAATAACATTCAATCAGTTTGACCCTCGATTTTGAATGATCTATTAATTACCTACAACTTCCAGTTCTAGTTAATCATATATTCATAATCTACTCGTAAAATATCACAACACAAATGAAGGCTTCATTATTCAAATGCTGTCGTAATTCTGCATTTTTTCGGTTCTTTTTCAGTTTTCTTTTTAAGTTTTCAGTTATACTTTGATTTATGTCATTCTGTGTTTTCTAGGTAATTGGTTTTTGTGTCATTCTAGTTTTTCAGGTTATTAGATTTCTTACGTATTTCTTGTTTTCTCTTTGTTGCCCCTTGTGCCAGTCTTCTTTCCCTAGTTCCCTTCTAGTTCCTTCTGTCCACACCTGCTCCCAGTCAGTTGATTACGACATTCTTTTTTCTGTTTGCCATTTATATTCCTCCTCTTCAGTTACTTTTTGCTGGATTCTTTTCTTTCCTTTATTCCCTCCTTAACTCATGCATTCCCCTTCGTTCTGGTTCCTGTGTTACTGGATCAGTTATTTTTGGTTTTATTATTATATTATTTATTTTGCCACTACTCCTTATTAAATCTACAGGAAACTACCTCAGCTTCCGTCTCGGCATTTGGCTCCTCTAAAAACTTCCACCCAACCTGACACATGCCTCATTCTGTCATTGAAATTATTATTTTTTTATTATCAAATTTTTATTCATATACCTACAGGTGTCATTTTTATCTTTTCAGCTCAGAAAGCTGTTACTAATTTTTGAGTTTGTGTATCTATCTTTAGGTAATTCACTCTTTTCCAGAGTTGAGATGAGTAAATGTAGGCTGTTAGTAGATGATAAGTTTATCCTTCATTTAATATATGATGGGGGAATGTTGAGGGTTTTTGCAGCAGCCACTTCTGTAGATAGAAAATGTATTTTAGCAGCAATCATTGCATTTAAATATTTACCTATATCTTTATTATGCAAGGGGTGGCAGTATGTGATTAGTAAATTTCTCAAGTGATTCCACTATAACTAGATGCCTGCAGCTTCAAGATAATAGTCCTGGTCTGAAATTTTGGTTGCATTCCAAGTACTTTTCAAATTTCTTATTTTTTGAGTTATTTCTTTAAGATACTTAGTTTTATAAAATACACTGCAAAAGTTTTATTCATGTAAATGTTTCATCGGCACAGATCTTTCTGTGTAAGCACTGTTTAAGACATCTTGGGAGGTTGAGCAGGTAGAAAGTGTCCAAAAGTAACTGGCCGGTGGATGGTGAATGGGAATATTTTAATGTAAATGAGACACCTGAACACAGAAGGAAACAAAGGGTGAGAGCACCAGATAAATGTACAAGGAAGGGAAAGAAAAATAGGACTTTAGTGTAAGAGATCAGAGAGGAAAATACATTGTGAATGTATTTCAAAGAACAAGTGAATTATGACAGGCTGTCTCCAAAGAAAAACTCTTCTTCATCATCACTTTGCAGCAAACTGCTGCAGCAGAGAGAACTGCTTTTTGTATCATCAGGAACTTGCAGGGTGTCTAAAAAAAGTCAAGGTTGCTCCAGGGCTTCTTCAAAAAATGCGTTACAAAATTGTGTTGCCAGCAGTGTAGAGCCTGCTTAAAGGTAGCAGTGGGCGGATATAAGTGCTGCTGCACTCAAGATGAGGAGAAGACTTAGACAACAGCAGCAACATGTCACCTCTGTCTACAAAAGTGGTACTGGCTTTAGGCAGGGAGTCTAATGATGGACAGCAGAAGACTTTCTGTTTGGGACATCCTAAGAGGTAACCTGATCCGGTCCGTCTTCAGTGTTGCATCCCATCAAAAGACATTAGTTTCCTCTCAGTTTGGCAGAACAATGCAATGAATAGAGAACATGAAAAAGGCTGACCAGGAGTAAGTGTTTTCATCAGTCCAGGAACAGTTCAGTGATGATTTAGGTATTTCCAGGTAAAAGTTAAAATTAAGGTACTAGAACACTAAAATTTCAGAGAAGATTGGGCTGGTTCCCAAACAGCAGGTGATAAAACAGAACCAAACAAACTCTGATCAACCCCAAGTTATAAGACGACAAGCATAGGTCACCATAAGTGAGGATTTTCTCTTCCATTGAAACATGAAAATAAAAATAAAAAAATGCTGAGGTCACAAAACACAACACCATAAAACATTTTTCTAAAACTTTAACCATGTATTCAGGATTTGCATCCCTTCACAGGTTTCCTGGGTAAAAACCAGTGAAGAGAGACCCAGGACATGGTGAACATACTGCAGTTCTTTCTTTTTGGTTTTTAAAGCACTAGTGGCTCACTTTTTTTTTTTAAAGAGTAGCCTGACAGGAAAGGGGGAGAGACATGCAGCAAAGGAGCACAGGTCGGATTTAAACCCGGGTGGGCCGTGTCGCGAACTAACTAGGGGTGTAAATCACATCCATCATGGCGATTCGATTCAGTATCGATTTCCTGACCCAACGATTCGATTATTTTCGATACTCAAGAATACA
>NW_015150542.1:316100-368032 GCF_000732505.1 Cyprinodon variegatus | reverse complement strand
TTGTAGGATGAAATTGGCTCCAATCAAGCGCTGTCCACTGGGTATGGCATTGAAAAATGGAGTGAGCCAATGAGCAAACACATTGTACCATTAGAACACTGGAGGTATAGTTGCTGGAAATGGGCCACTATACAGTACACCTATATAGATACTGTATTGCACCAAAAGCCAGACATTTGCAGCTAGAATAGTCATTTACCACATTAGCAATGTATAGAGTGTATTTCTTTAAAGTCAAGACTAGTTTAAAGTTATCTTCATTGAAAAGTACAGTGCTTTTCCTTTAAAAATAAGGTAATTTGAATGTGACCCCAAACTTTTGAAAGGTAGTGTATATACTGTTTAACTTTTTTAAAATCTCCCAATGATGACTCCAACGTAGTAATACATCGCAAACGTTGCAGACATTTAAGATTTCATAGTCAAACCTACTAGATTCCCACAGTTCTACAGCTCTCTGTTACATATTAAACAATTGGATGTGAACTCTTTACAACCAAGCAGAATTTCCCAAACTAGTAGCTTAATGAGTGACACCGAGTGTGCATATGCAGCTGTGGACTTCTGCTTTCAGCTCACTTTAGACATGCACCGACGTCCGTGGATCATTTAAGCAGACGTATTGACTACAATATTCTGTTATTTTTAGACACTTTTAAAGGTCCACATTTGTTTGACCACTTTTGCTTTTGCTGTAATGCTTTTGCTGCTGTAACACCACAATTACCTCATACTGGAACAATAAAGGGATTTTCTATTTCTATTCTTATATTATTGAAGTCTCCTCTGAGGATGCTTGTTCCTTGTTTTTCTATTTGTGTTTTTAATCAATGTCTGTGTGTAATGCTGACATAATGACAATGAAGACTCTGGACTTTTTAACCTTTTAAACTGTTTCCTGAGATGATCTGTGCTGCTAAAAACAATGTAGTAGGATGTCTCTGCTAATCATCTTGAGAGTAGACTGATATTTGTTCAATGTTTTGCATTTCCTAAATTTTAAGAACTAAATAAAACTTTAAAACAGATAAATATGTTCATTATTTTCACTCTTTTCATCCATTAATTCAAATTTGTAAGCAATACTGAGCACCAAACATGTTGGGAAAGTTTTACACTGATTCGAATGAGACAGTTAAGTGGCCGTTTGCCACTAACATACTAACATTGAATATTTTTCTATAATTGCATTGTATATGCGCTGAAAACTGTGCTTTTAGATAAAACAGCAAGATTTTGACTCATACAGAAACTATTGTCTGTTTTACCCCAGTAGAGGTGTGTTGTGGTGTATGTAACCCAATCTGCCAGTGTGTTTCCGTCGCACATTTTGCCAACATGTTACGGATGTTCACATACTGAAAAATGCCAAGTTGCGGCTAAACCTGTGAAATGAACCCCCTTTTGTATAGTGCTGTCACTTTACATAGTGTGTGTGTTACAGTAAGAGCTCCTCTTTTTATTTGGCAGTGGTCTGATCCAACAATATTGTTCTGCACAGCTCAGATTAAGGAAGCAGGGTATCAGGAAAGCATGCAATTACAACATCATGGTTGAATATTGTAACCGAGAAGAGATAAGGAGAGAAAACAGTTGACACCTGCTGTGTGGGAAAGGCATTACGGAATGCAAGAACAGTTTTTAATATTGTAGGGATGCATTTAAGTTTTTTGTTACGGCATGTATTTTCTGAAATGATTTGCCTCATTGGTGGACAATCTTCAGCAACTGAACGTCGTCCGCAAATTAAAAACTTGCCTACAACGGCTCTGTCACCGTCACGTTCTTTGGATAAAATAATCGGAGAAGACGGAGATAAGGCCTGTCCAATCCATACTGCAGCAGAGGCAGATAAAAGCAAGTGTTTGTCAAACAATGTGCAATGCTGTTTCCACTTGATTTCACAGAGAGCGTATTGAGCAAATAAAACAACAGACTGCGAGGGCCGATTAATACGACAACTGCAGAGAAAGACAGGGGGAGGAGAGGGAGTAGGAAGGAAATGACAAGGGAAAATAAGACAAGAAGGAGAGTTATAGCAAGGGAGACTACGAAGGCGTGAAAGAGAGAAAGAGAAGTTGAACATGAGAAAAATGAGATGCTACTTTAATCCTAACGGCCAATAAGACTGTCAGCAAGCAAGAACATACTGTTCTAAGTATCTCTATCACTCTTCTCCTTCTCTAATCTACTGTATCTTTTCCTCTTTTTGTTCATTCTTCTTTTACAGATTCATTTGACTCCAACATTCATCTTCTTCCCATCTGCCTCTCATCTCACTGCTTGACCTTAAATTTTACCCTCAGGCCAAAGTTTTGTACTGAAGATTGGAGAGAACAGCAAAAGCTTCTGCAGAAGAAAAATGTGAAGCAGGAGAAAGTGATAAAATGGGAACCTTACAAAAGTTGCCTTGCTTCACCACAAGGTTTAATGGTTGATAATGACACCAGAATCTGAAGATTATTACCATTAGATAGATCTTGCATGACTATATTGTTTCCATCAATAGCTCTATCTGTAAACATGTTATTTTATGCATACAATAATAATTACATTAAGAAACAAATTAACACATTTATATAATGGGCTTCACTGTCATGGGTACAAGATGGTTTTGTTTGCTTTGAGAGGCGAGCATGAACAAAAACAGATAGAGAACGGCTTTGATGTTTGTACAGAGCCCAGTGCTCTCACTTCTATCACTTCTACCACAATCCCTGAGGCACAAAATTAAAAAGACCGCCACAGATAAGAGCTTCATGATGACAAGAAATGCAAGGGTGCTTGATCGCTATGGTAAATAGTCCTTGTCTGTTATGCTTGATTGTTTGTAGAAGTTTGACCTTCTATGGAGACTGGCCAACTTATTAGTTATAGCCAGCATTTTGGGGGTAGCTTTATCGTAAAACGCAGCTGCACCAACTTGGAAATCCCACCTCCAGTACGCAGCCAAATTTTCAATAACGACACCCTCTATATGAGACAATAAAGCCTTAGGAAGGATTAAATCCATTTAGCTCCTTCTAATTCTGTTGATAAAAGTATTGGTGAAATGGAGGACGTTGCATTACTGTGTGGAGGGCTAAAATTACTGTCAGTGACTATAATTATCAAACATCTCAGACTCGCTGCAGGGAGTCCAAATCAAAGTCAATCAGTCCTACTTCAGAGTGCGACTTGCAAGTCACTCTATTTAAAGTTAAACTTTCAGGAAAGGCATTGACAAGGTAAATATAATCGAAGAGTTTCAGGTATAGGATTTATTTCAAATTAAAAACAGGAAAGACTGGATCTCTTTTTTTGCAGGAAGGTCGAATGAAGAGGGAGTTTGATAGAAAAATCTGGACTTCTTGAACAGTAATTCAGACATTGCACTGGTTTCCCAGAGTAATGAACAAGCTGAACCATAAAGCTAAGCTCTTCATTTCACAATCTGCCTACACCTTTACCATCATGTATAGTCATGGGATTTTAAACAACATGCCTTCAAATTTTTTTGAGATATGGGCACATTAGTTTTCAAAACTTTGGATTTCAGGTTAAAGTTTTAAAAATTATTGTTATCAACATGGCTCTAGCTCTGCTAAACTATGACTCAGAACTGCCATACTGGTGGCTCTCTAGTGACAGCTGATCCGCCTCTACATGAAGAGGAGTTTATTGTGGTTCGAACATCTGATCAGTATACTTCCTGGCTGATTACCTTTGGAGGTTTTCTAGCAAGTGGAGGGAGACCAGGGGGAAGACAGAGGTGCTGGAATGACAGCATACAGTACATTTACAGTTGCTTCGTCTGGAAACAGACTGAATTGATGTATGTGGTTCCCTCCTGGTCCTGTAGCCCTAAAACGCCATCTCAGATACGCAAAAGAAAAGGAATCAATGAAATGCTAGATAGATATCCTCTAAAGCGGAGGTCTTCAACAGGGGGGTACCATTTCATTCACAATACCTGTCCCATCAACGAGGAATCAGAATCAGGAATACTTTAAGAATCCCAGAGCGAAATTACTTTCGTTACATGAATCCATCTGTAATAGAGGGACTATAGGAGTAGCTTGATATAACACAATTTCATACAGTATATACACTCACCGGCCACTTTATTAGGTACACCTGTCCAACTGCTCGTTAACACTTAATTTCTAAGCAGCCAATCACATGGTGGCAACTTAGTGCATTTAGGCATGTAGAAATGGTCAAGACAATCTCCTGCAGTTCAAACCAAGCATCAGTATGGGGAAGAAAGGTGATTCGAGTGACTTTGAACGTGGCATGATTGTTGGTGCCAGAAGGGCTGGTCTGAGTATTTCAGAAACTGCTGATCTACTGGGATTTTCACGCACAACCATCTCTATGGTTTACAGAGAATGGTCCGAAAAAGAAAAAAACATCCAGTGAGCGGCAGTTCTGTGGGCGGAAATGCCTTGTTGATGCCAGAGGTCAGAGGAGAATGGCCAGACTGGTTCGAGCTGATAGAAGGGCAACAGTGACTCAAATAACCACCCGTTACAACCAAGGTGGGCAGAAGAGGATCTCTGAACGCACAGTACGTCGAACTTTGAGGCAGATGGGCTACAGCAGCAGAAGACCACACCGGGTGCCACTCCTTTCAGCTAAGAACAGGAAACTGAGGCTACAACTTGCACAAGCTCATTGAAATTGGACAATAGAAGATTGGAAAAACGTTGCCTGGTCTGATGAGTCTCGATTTCTGCTGCGACATTCGGATGGTAGGGTCAGAATTTGGCGTCTACAACATGAAAGCATGGATCCATCCTGCCTTGTATCAACGGTTCAGGCTGGTGGTGGTGGTGTCATGGTGTGGGGAATATTTTCTTGGCACTCTTTGGGCCCCTTGGTACCAATTGAGCGTCGTTGCAACGCCACAGCCTACCTGAGTATTGTTGCTGACCATGTCCATCCCTTTATGACCACAATGTACCCAACTTCTGATGGCTACTTTCAGCAGGATAATGCGCCATGTCATAAAGCTGGAATCATCTCAGACTGGTTTCTTGAACATGACAATGAGTTCACTGTACTCAAATGGCCTCCACAGTCACCAGATCTCAATCCAATAGAGCATCTTTGGGATGTGGTGGAACGGGAGATTCGCAACATGGATGTGCAGCCGACAAATCTGCGGCAACTGTGTGATGCCATCATGTCAATATGGACCAAACTCCCTGAGGAATGCTTCCAGCACCTTGTTGAATCTATGCCACGAAGAATTGAGGCAGTTCTGAAGGCAAAAGGGGGTCCAACCCGTTACTAGCATGGGGTACCTAATAAAGTGGCCGGTGAGTGTATAATTAGGGGGTCCCCACTCCATCTCACCATTAGTTTGGGGGTCCTTGGCCCTGTTCTAAAGCCTTTAGCTGATTCGTTGACTGTATCTTTAGGGATGTTGAGCAGTTCGAAGGTGAAGGTAATCCTCCATCCTGCTTTACCTAAGAATTTACTTTGACGTATTCCTCAGATGAGCTATTTAGCTGCTTCTTTAATTAATTTTCTCCTGTCAGTTTAAGCAAACAACCAGGCCTTTGTAGGTTTGTAATTATGCCATACTTAAATTTTGAATGATTTATTGATATATTGAGATTAAAACACACACGAGGGCTCATTTCTGAAAGCAATCAGTCTCACTTATTTTCATTTATAGACATTACAATTAAGGGGTGTCAGTGCAATTCCTCTCCACCACCACCAGGATTTTTCTAGATTCTAAAAACAAGTCTCACAAGTCTCTATGTGTTGGTGTAAAAATGAGGGTGAAATCGGGATTATAAATACAGCTGCAGGGTGCCCCCCCCCAAAAAAAAAAGTTTATAAATCCAATGTAGTTTCCTGCAAAAAATTATTTAAGGCAATAAATATATGGTGTGCCACAAAAAAAAGGAACACGAGGAAAACTGCCAGCAGAGCTCTCATTTTTACATCTGCTCCCCTGAGATGTGAGGGCAGCATAACTCGTGGCCATGGCCCCCCGTTTGAGAGCTGACCAATAGAGGAGCAGAATACTGACCTCTGGTCCTAAAGACAGCCCTTGATTAATAGACCTAGTTGAAGATTTATGATTCAAGCAGGAAAAGAGGCTAAAAAAGAGGGAGACGTTGAGCGCATATGCTCTGTTTCTATTCTCAGCCATGAACACAATGAAAAATCTCACTCAAACACATATGAATGGCCTCATGGAGGTGTTTTTTGTTCTCGGTATGACAATATAAATCTAAGAGAAAGACACATTTACAATATTTAAAATTAAATGTGAATACCTTTTGTTATACAAAGACAAATTCTGTCTGAATCCATCTTAACTTTATACGGTATATATTGAATAGGAAGCTTTATTTGCTAGAGACTTGAATGAAGGAATGAGATTTACATCTGAGATCTCAAAGGATGGAACAAGTTAATTTTTTGAATGTTTTCCCTAATATGATACAAAAATATACAGTACTTTTAAACATCTCCTGAGAACCTACTATATGAAACTTAGAAACTTTACAGACTTAAGAACCGTGGCTAGCCGAAGCTCCCACAGCCCACACCAGCCTGCCCATCAGACCCATATTTAAACATATTTATGTGACAAGAATAAACATTTTTGGGGAAAGAAAGCATTGCAGCTTTACACAAACCACCCCTGAAAAACCTGAAAGAACAAAAGCCCCAGGAAAGTAAAGCCCAGAGAGTGAATAAATCTTGGTAAATGTGTTTAGACGTTCAAAAGTCCCAGGCTTTTGAGTTGCAATGGAAAAGGGGCTTAAATGTAGTTTGGTAAATTCGATCAGGGAACTTGCCTCCTATACCCAAGGTTTCTGTTGTTGTCTGCATAGAGCATTATACAAGGAAGCAGGAGAAACTTCCGGTGTGAACTTCCAGCATTGACTGTAAAAACGTTGGCCGCCTGTAACTGCAGTAGGTAAACTGACTGGGCTCCATCGTTTTATGTATAAGAACTGCTGACTGCTACACATTTTTTGAGATACTAGAAAAAGAAATCCATTTGGTGCGTTCGGATGAAAACCTGCACATTTTTACTAAAAGAATGTAATACTTGGTCTTCTTTAAATTTCCCATACCTTTCTATTGGGACATTGTAGGCTCTGACCCATCAGTGAGCATAAATATGGTATGAAGAACAGAGGAAAAGAAGTGTGACTAGTCCTGCTGCACAGACAGCTGCCTAAACTGTCCGACTTATTAATAAATCTTCATCAAATCTGGGCTCATTAAAGTTACTTAAACGGTGTAACTTAGTGTAAAATATCTGTCAGTATATAATAGTAGCTCTTCATTTGTTTAAGTAATTAATGCAGGTTAATTCATGTATTTTTTATTAAATAAGAAATGGTTTAAAACCCTTAAATGGCCTGTACTTGCAGAGCACTTATACCAAAGCACTTCCCACTACCGTCAGTCATTCACCCATTCATACACATATTTGCACACTGACTGTGGTACGAAACACTGCAGCCACAGCTGCCCTGAGGCCGAGCTGCCATACAGTTGGCACCAGCAGGTGCTGAACAATAGTACCACAGGGCCTGTTGATTAAATGTATGCCTCTAATTAAAGATGGATTTAGGCCTTATGACCAAGGCTCATTAGTGCACTAGCAGGGTTTAGGCTGGGCTGTTTACTCCCATCCAACAGCCACCTTAGATTTAATTGCTGAAGAACTTGAAGGGGGCCCCAGAGCTGGACAATGTAAAAATGGCCTGGTCTGGACCTGAATGAGTAGAATACTGATAGATTATTTCTTCCTTATTTTGTTAAAGTTATAGAATGACTATTATCAAAACTGAAGCGATAATAATTAGGAGGCCTTTCTTAGGCAAAATGAGAATATTTCTTTCTTCAGGCGACAGCAGCTTGCCGCTCATCTGGCAAGGCTTTACCCCCAAAGACACTCTCAGTCTGTTATGCATAACTATAAACTCGCTCTCTGTTCATCAGCCTCTTCAAACTTCGTATTTACATATTTACAGAGTTTTAGCGAGGGACAAATTGTATTTACAAACTATTTCTGGTAATGCTGGCTGTCAGTTAAATTTCGAAACTTTGCCTAACAGACACAACGTCGAGGGACTATATATATTAGAACTGAACCTAAAGTTTTTGGAGAAGAAAAAGAAAGAAAGTAAAGTTTTAATAATTAATGCTGCCATAAATTATTTAAAATGTAATTGTTAGAATCTGATGGTGTGGGGTTGGTAATGACAATGGTTTATTTGTCAAACAGGTGAAGACAAAGTCCATAATATAGCTAGAATGCCCTCAATCAGTTAAAAACAAAAGTTTATTTTGATGTGAACAATTTGTGTTTGAATATCTCCAGTTTATGATCAATTA
Source organism: Cyprinodon variegatus (assembly GCF_000732505.1). NCBI lineage: Eukaryota > Metazoa > Chordata > Actinopteri > Cyprinodontiformes > Cyprinodontidae > Cyprinodon > Cyprinodon variegatus. The sequence continues at coordinate 359,671 of NW_015150542.1, read as the reverse complement.
AAGTATTCCTGCCAATGTAGACAACTGAGAGTCTGCAGACATATGGGATTCATTAATGAGCAATGATGTAAAGAATAAAGAAGTTGGTTTTTCCCAAGTGAGCATCTGTCGTCTCAAAGAGACAACATGTCAGGTCGGCGTTAAAGAAAAGGCAGCTGCATTTTATTATTCTGATTATAGAAATAGTAAAATAGCTTTTAATAAGTATATATCTATTGTACATGTTTTTTATCTGGTGTTTATTCTGTTTTGCACTTCGACAAAAAATGAGTTGTAAGATTTCCGTCGCAATTACAGCATGCTAGTGTAACGAGAACATGGAAGGGAAAGACCACTCGCATTTCTCTGAGATCATCCCTGCGACAGGTTTTTTTTTTTTTGTCAGACTTATGCAATAATTGAGCAGGAATGCTGTGAGTCCAACAGGAAGTGGGGAAGGAGTAAAAGTAAAATGCAAAAATACAAGCTAAAATGCTCGCATTTAGTGGAAACCATGATGCAATTTCTGATCACCGTAACAAATAGCAATCCTCTTTATATGTGTTTGAGTAACAAGTGCAGTTTCTTTTTTTGTCGATTGCGATCTTGAGATTTCACAATCAAACTCTCATATGAATATTTGATATTGCACATCTGGTGGTCCAGCAATAGACCTGCTAATCAGAGCCTATATATTTGGAAGAAACTGAACTATAATAATTCTGTTTTAACTGTTGCCCAAAGGTTCTGTATCCTTTATATGTAGATTTGAGTGCCTCTTTATTAAAAGAATAGGACATATTTCTTTTTTTTTTTTCAAAAATGTGAGTTCTTGTGACTTTGTCCGCCCAAAAAATTTATAGTAAGAATAATGGAGCAACAATGAATGGCTAAAACTAAAGCTAACTGGATACATAAACACTCAAAGCGTTCAGCAAAAGCAAGAATGTCCAAAAGATGTATGTAAGACAACCAACAAATAAGATGATCCTTCAGGAACTCAAAACCAAAAGATACTCCACTATACCCTTACTTTAAGACCCAAACGTCCAACATATGTAGATTTATGATTTTAAATAAAGTCATCCTCTGCTCATCTCCAGCAGCCACAGTCTTACCTGTTCAGCACTTCTGTAACCACCTTTAACTTTAGTCTGTTAAGTTTTTCTGTGATCAAACATAATCTGTCAAATAACCAATACTGCTTTAGACAGAGACGATACGACATACATGCATTCTGAACACAATAGTTGATGCTGGGGAGTGAGAGAGTTTGAGGCACGGCATGGTAAAGAACAAAACTAAGTCACTGAATTTAACTGCTGCACTTCTTGGGACAGAAAATAAATCAAAACATACTAATATTAATATGAGCACTTTCTTTTATTACATATCAATTATTTTGTGTAGCAAATCTAATTTAGGGCTAAAGGCTCGGTTATAAATGCATAAAACCTGTTTTCACATTTAATTTAGTATTAATTCTTCGAGAGGTTTTTCCAAGGTTGGCTTTCAATGTGTTTTTAAAGAATACATGGAAAATGGAAACTAGTATAAAATAAAAAAGGATCAACTTTCTTAGTCTTCAGACCCAACAGAGTTTTCCAAACACACGCTGTATCTAGTATTTTTGCAGAATAATGACGTACCCTGTTGACACTCGGGGCAGCATTGGCCTTCGTTTATAACAGCCAGGGTTCCTGATGGGCAACCGGGGCAGGAACGAAGATAACAAGTCACCTGGGCATCGTGGCATTCACACTCACGGCAGCTGCCATCAGTCCAACGGGCTCCATTCTGCAAAAAAAAAGACAGACGACATCGTTAATTAGACCTCAACAAGTGACAGAAAGCTCAGACCAGGCTGATTTTAATTTTTAATTCTGATAAATCTCACTCGTATTTAAAAGGAGGCCAATGCTGCATTTTAATGAGTGTTATTTGAAAGAAGCGGGACATCGAATAAGGGAACTAATGAGTTCACCAAGGACAAAGTCCCACCACCAGCAGCAGGAGTGTCAAAATAAGGATAAAATAAAAACTTTTTAAACCATATCAACTTATAATAAAAAAGCAATACACCATGTGCTTTAAGTCAAAGAAACAAGAAAATGTTTCTCTATCAGCTGCTAGCATTTATGCACTGTTCTCATGCATTACTCATCTGCTTTCTTAGCAGCGTAGAAAGTATGACCCTGGATGAGTAAGAAAATGAATTAACCTCATATAATATTCTTTATTTCTTACAGTAGCCCAGCAGGGATGCATAATTCACAACCAAAAACGTGACTAGACTGATCAGAGTCAGAGATTTCATTTGAAGTATGTCTATGCATCTCCCAAAAACAGTAAAACAAAATGTTTTAGATGATTCATAAGAAATGTCAGTAAGGCAAAAGTCGTGGTTTACTTCGCCCCCCCAAGGCCCCCAACCACCCCCACCCCCCAACACACAGCCTGAAGTCTGCTAGAAACACCCCAGTTTCAAACCTCTACCATAACCAGCCTGAAGGATTACCGCCCAGTTGACCTCATACCTATTACCATGAAGTGCTACGAGAGACTCTTTCTCCAATACATCAGGGACTGTTTCCCCCGATTAGGGTTGCCAACTGGCCTTGAAAAATTGTTCCATATTTAGAAATATAAGTACCTGTCCTGTATTTACTCGAAAAGGAATGCACTTTGTCCTGTATTTCTGTGACAGTAAAAAAATAGTCAGTAAAAAGCTAATGGAAAATGAAGAACAAGGGCACGTTAGATACAAGACTTACTGTAAACTTGTTCCCCTGACCCTGTCCTGCATTGTGACCAATGAGCTGACAAAGTATATGTAACGATCAAGAATCCCCTCATCCCATTGGTCGAGCCAAGTGTTGCTCAAGGAGAAGATAGTGGAAGACAACAGAGCAGAATGGGGGACGAACGGAGTAATTAAAATTCTGATGCTACTTTTAAGGGCGGTGCACCCTGCATAGTGATGCACCTCCTCCGAAAAAAAAAACAACAGAAAAAGGGATGTAGAAATATAGGGAGGAATAGGAAAAAACAAATACCTGGGAGGAAAAAGTCCATGATAATGAATATAAAGCACAAATATTCATCTAATTCAATGCAGATTTGAGTCAAACAATTTAAAAAAAGCATTTCACACACAAAGGGGAGCTTAAAAAAAAAAAATCACCACTCCAGGAGGGGTAAAGGCAATCGGGTCAGCTGGCACGCACATGAGGTGTCCCTTTTTGTTTTTAGGGAGTTGGCAACCTTACCCCCAATACTCAACTTCTACCTGTTAGGATATTGGGTGAACAGTTTCACAGAGGACTGCATTGTCATATAGTAGCTCTTCATGCTGTGCTGAACCCCCAGGAGAAACAGCAGAGTTATGCCAGGATTGCTCTATCTGGATTACAGGCTGGCCTTCGACACAATCAACCCACACAAGCTCATCACCAAGTGAGAAACCCTGGATGCCCCTACATCCCCTCCATCTGGATTCAGGACTATAAATAGCAGACCCTAGATTATGAAGCTGTCCACTGCCTTCTCAGCATCATCACACTTCCTCCAGCCCCCTCCTGTACTGCCTCGACACCTATGCAGTCCATCCCACAAACAAATCATCATCAAATTAGCTGATTACTGTGGTGGGACTGATCTCAAGGGAAAATGAGTAATCTTTAGAAAATATCTCACAAAGGAGCTGGTGCTTACAAACAGTAAACATGGACTCGAGCTCAGGAACTTGGACAAGAAGCTGCTGGTTCAGGAACCACACTAAGGCAGACAGAGCAAGGCTTCAGAGGACAGTCAACGCAACACAAGGAATTACTGGCTGCCCCCCCTCCCCTCACATACATTTACACCACCCAGTACCCCAGCAGAGCACTCAAAATCAAAATGGACAGATCACACTCAGTTTGAGCTGCGTTCCAAGACAAGCAGACAGAGAAACAGTTTCTTTTTGAGAGATGTTACCCTCATCAGCGCTAATATCTAAAGTCACCGCTGATTAATGTGCAATATTAATATCACTGCCACTTCTGCAACTCTGATCTACCACACCTCCATAAGATTTCTCCATTACATGCAATATAATCAACTGGGAACGTGAGCACATACCCAATATCTTGTGCAATGGCTTTGACTTCATATTTCTTTGTTTTATATTTCTATCTTGATTTTATCTTTTATTGAGAAATGTTGCACAATGTTTTTGAAAGTAATCTTTGATTAGCTTTAATAAAAAGGAGAGCCTCTCCTGGAACTGATTTGATAAATCATTAATGATGTGATTTAACCCTGTAACGTTAAGTCTCTCAGAATTTACATCATCAATTTGAGTACTTTTTTTCTTTTTTTTTCTTTAAATACCTGATATACTGTGTATGGACATTAATAGTAAATAGAAAAAAAAATAAAAAAAAAAATTCAAACCCTTAGTAGCAATTTTAGGAATCTCTTTCTTTTTTTTATTAATAAAGACAAATACAAAAAAATTTAAATTCTGACTATTTTCATTTAATTTCAATGACCAGGTGTGTTGGAGCAGAGATGCATCTAAATTGTGCAGGACATGGGCCTTTAAAGACAGGAATTGGACACAACATTTTAGGTTTAGGAAATAAACTTTAAACTAGATCTCCAATAATCATCCTTTAAATGCTAGGTACTCATCAAAGACATTTCCAGCCACTCCAGGAAAAACAAAAAACAAGTTATGAAGAAAAACAGAGAAATTATTTCATTATCTTAGAATCTTGCCTTTTATTTTACCTTTAAATTAATTCCAAGATAAAGCTTGGTGTTGGGATCTGGAGAAGTACCACCTTTCTCCAGCAGAGTGCGCCGTGGGTCTCCTGGGCTGGAGCCCTCCTGCACACCTGGATCTCCTCAGCCCATCAGTAGACCTGCTCTACTTAAGCAGCTGCCAGACCTTCCTTCAACGCCGCAGTGTTTACCAAGTTTGGTTAGCAAACCTGAGCCTCTGTGATTACTAGAATCTTTGTCTCCCAAGAGAAACCCTATTCTAATCTGCCTCTGTCTTCTCACTCTCAGGAAACCTGTCTATTGTCTGAAGCTCTGGATGAGCTTAGCCTGTTACCTGCCTGCCTGCCCTAGAGAGCCAAACCTGAAGATCTCACTCTGGAATCCATCTGCTGCTCTCAGGGAAAGAGCTGATCAGTTAAACCAAGGTCTGTCACTGGAAAGTCAGAAGCTAGACGCTGCTGCTACTGAGCACTCTGCTGAACCAACAGTCTCTGGACCCAACCGGTTCCCTCTCTCAAAGGAGAACGCCTGAACCTCTTCAAGGTATTTCCAGAAACATCTGAAACTCAACTATTCACCTGTTTAACTGGCTAATCAAACTATCCGTCTCTGCAGACGCCAGAGAATCCTGCCCAGACCAGTTTCCTGAATCCAGTCCTTGTTAATATTGTGAAATCTTTCAATAAACTCTGTTGAACTTTTTATCAGTCTCCAGTGGTGTTCTGCATGTGGGTTTAATCCCTAAACCAACCATGACACTTGGATATTGTGGGTTATTATTCTAAAGCATCTTTCCAGACTGTAATCCAAAGATCTTTTATGTATTCAAACCACTAATTATTTTGCTACAAAAGCATCCATCTTTTAGTTTTTCATACTACTGGTGAAATAATTCCTTTAGGGGAACAAACAGCAATACAATTTTAATGGTTATAGCTCCCATTTATGGGTTCAGTTGCATCCTCCTGCCTTTCATAGATGTCTTGGGTTTGTATAATTTGATCCTTAATGACACTGTCATATAACCTCAGCTCTAAAATCAGTTTTTTCATGTCATAAATGAAATCCAGGAAATCCTTCAGGATCAACGGCAAAATGCTCAGAATGTTACAAAAACAAACCATAAAACTTGGTCGTTTTTCTTGGCAGTGACAGAATTATTATAATTATTTGGCTATGTGCTAACTTTAAATATAGCACTTCAGATGTTTTCTTTTTCTCCTGAAAGTATAAAAATACTTTAAACTTAAACCGTATGTATTTTTCTTCCTTTAGCCGCTCTGATGTTAACTACAAACATTTCAAAAAAACTTTTATACTTGAATGAGCCACAAAGCAGAAAGTGGTACCTTGAAAGATTTCCCCTCATAGAGGCAGGAGGGTTTCACTGACGAACATTCAGGACAGCACTTTCCTGGCAGATGAACAAGCTCTGAATCCTAAAAACAGAATTAAAAGGAAGGGACATTTCAAAATGTACTCAGTCCTGATTATTCCAGTACATTCATTTATTGTAAAATCAGCATCCACCTCATTTTGGGAAATTCTCTCCTATTTTGCAAACCTAAATGGAAAAGCAAATAACTTAGGAAGTGTAAGCCCAAATTACATGTGCAACACATTATTTGAAAGCTAACACCATCTAGTTTCTGAATGGATAAATTAGGTGAGTAGAACAAGCTGCATCAGCTTAAACATGACTCAAAGTTGTTTTTTTTATTCTCAAAAATGATAGGTCTTTTTTTAACAGCAGTAATAAAGACATGCTTGAGAAAAGGCAGGTCTCATTTTATTACATTTGTTCTACATCATGTCAACCACAAATGCAGAAAATCTCAGACCTCTAGCTCCAATAGTTCCAGAGCTGTGGAGTTTTGAACTTTTGGTTTCACCAGTGTCTCCAAAACCTCTCCAAATGTGCCAAATTGTGCCAAATGCTTTTATGCTTTGCTTTACTATTTGACTCATAGAATAACACTGAAACATTTTGATCCCCACAAAACATTTATGAAGCAAGTATTTTCCACTTTTTTTCAGAATGAGTGTATATAACAAAATGCAGAATGTTTACACCTATAACATAACTAAAATGTTGATTATTAACATGCTAGTTAATATATATCGACACAAGACAAGTAGCTCTCCTCTGAAAATGTGGGGGGGGAAAACTATTCTTTTTGTGATAGAAACAAATAAGAAACTGTAAGCCCTGATAAACAGAGATTAGTTAAAACAGCGAGCATCCTAGTTTACTGTTCAGTGATCGCCTAGGTAACCAGATTATGTCATGATCTCTGCAGATTTTCCAATAATGATACATGCATAGATTTATTATAGCTAATAAGAAAGTTTTTTTTTGCTCATTTACTGGTAGCTAAAAATACTGTGCTGCTAAGCTGGTTTACTACTAAACACTAAATAGAATAGATTTCAATTGCTGGGAGAAAATCTTTCAAACAATGAAAATAAAAGCAATGACACACAAACAAAAAATTGTTTTATTAGTTATAGACTGTCCTTAATCAATGATTAAGAATGCAGTAATTTTAAAAAAGTAATAATTAAAATAATAAACTTCTAGGAACATTTTACACATGCTATGCCACAGCTGATGAGTATCCTGCCCAAAAGTTGTTAGGATTCAAATTCATGAACATTTGGATAGTTTGTCCAACCTGGCACTATTAATGATCTCATTTATGTCAATCTTCTGTAAATATCAATAAATATCAGTATCAGAATGTTTTGTTTAGTTTGCTAAGGTTACACTCTGTGGTGAAACTGTAAAAATTATTTAAATCTTCACTGTTCTGAATTGTAAATATGAGGATTTGAAATTTATTTTTACAGTTTTTCTTACATTTAAAGCACATATTGTCATTAACTTATATTTTTGACTAATAATTGCTGTAGATATAGAATAGGCAAACAAAAACTTGTTCACATTACTTTAAAAATTTTGCGTTGTTCTTTGTCTTTTCTCTCACCTTTCAAGGTTGCTCGCATGTCAAAGACTCAAACAATGTGCTCAGTCTGTGGAACGTAACGTCAAAAGTTGAAGGATCATAAACCTAACGATAAATGTTAGCCCTTTTTTCGGCCTACTGACTCAAAGATGTCAATAAACCCATAACCTTCTCTGAACTGTTACTAACAATGGTGCACACACACACACACAAGGTGAAAGCTAAATAGCTATGATCTTCTTAGCAAAGTGACCTTGTTCATTTCAGGGCTGGACACATGCCAGTTATGCTACTTACAGTTAATGACACTTAACAGCTTAAATTATGGCGATATAGCATGATTAATGGGGTTTTATAGGGTCCCCAGGGAGGAACATTAAAGCAATATGATTAAACCTCCTCCATTCCTGCCCACCTTGAAGCAGAAATTCAGAATAAATAACAGAAACACCAGTTACTGACCTTAAAGAGTTTTTGAATTTGCCTAAACCTCTCCAGCATTCCTAGCTATCTTAAGAGTCTTAATTAACAGATGAGGTCTCTGTTTTAATTTGAAGCTGATTCCACATAATAAGATCATTATATGGGAAGCACAGAAGGTTAGCCTTGTAGCTGTCACGTTAATTCCTTTTTTTGGACCAAGCTGCACATTTTAAGGCTTCACTTCTTCTCATTAGTTCCATCTTGTCTTTCAATTTACTGCGTCTTGACTAAGTGATTATCTGTGACAACCCTATAACCTTTAATGAATATTCCTACTCCAGTTCCAGCCAGTCTGGCGATATCTACAGGCAGAATCTTGAAAATGTAGGAACACGTGAAGAAAATAACTAAGACAGCTTCCATTAACTCTGTAGGAACCTTTTAGAGTCAGGAAATGGGATTTTTGGGTCACATTATAGTGAGAAGGACTTTCCATTAGCTTTCATGGTTAATCCTGATTCAGCAGATTTAAACTGAATATGGCGTTTAATCACATTGGGGTTAAAGACTCAGCTGAACACCCTCAAGTTAAGATCAACACATGCACAAGGACCACCAAGCCAACAAGATTATTTTACAGCTATTAGGTCAAAAAACCTCAACTACCTTTTCAGAATTTCTCAAATCAAATTGAAGAACAAAGTTGTCCAATATTACTGTAGAGACCAATTATTTTTGCATTGTTTGACAAACACATTAATCTGCTAAACTCTCATAAAATATCAGCACTACATTCGTTTTAGATTTATTGAGCCAAGAGGTGTAAGCACCAAAACTGTGAAGCAGTGATTAAAAATCTCTAAATTACATTACTCACCAACACCAATATTACTTATACAGTAAACTTATTACCCTCACAGTAGATCAAAATTTGTAGGACTTTTAACTGTGTTTTTCTGAAAAATTACTGCATTTTAGTGGCATATAGTTGTCATTTTTGTGTTTCATACATTGCTTTTGCTCACTTTGTTAGTAAATAAAGTTGTTATGTGTGTATATATACTATAACATCACCATTTCACTTGAGGTACAACATCGCACTTATGCAAATTTGGTAAACAAGCCAAAGCAATTGAGTTTAGCAAGTTAGATAAGTTATTCTATGTTTGCTTGTCGAACCTGGTGCTGAAATTCTATTTAGGCTCAAACAGAACACAGGCACTTGGCCTACATAACCGTATATAACCTTATATCCTAATCAAATGGATTTTTTTGTCTTTTTTTGACTAGGCATTTAATACCCTTTTAAACAAGGGACGGGAGAAGGGAAAAATAAATTTCAGATCTAAAAGAAACTATCTTCAACAGGCCATCAGAGTCTAAAAGTTGTGTATTTTAATGAGAAACATTTTTTAAAAATCAGCAAAGCACTGAGTGAGGCATCACCCCTCATTTAAACACTTACTGCATAAAAAGATCAGACCATGTCTATTTGGTGAATTCAGTTTGTGAACTCTTATAAGGCCATAATCTGCAACTCTAAATGCACAGCCTTTATATTTAGTTCCTCTATTCAAATCATTCTCTCACTCTCCAAATGTTCATTCCCCGTCCCTCACCTTTCACCCAGCATCTCTCTACCCTCCCACCTCATCCTTACTGACTGTTTTGGTCTTCCTCCCTAACTGCGATGGATGGATCCTTCCATCCACCTTCTGTATGGACGACGATAGACAGTTTGGGGTTAGGTGTCTTGCCCACAACTTTTGGATTTCAAGAAAACTCCTCCTCCCACTTGGCCACTTCAACACAGTCTTTTCAGCCTGATAGGAGTGTGTCACAGCTATGTGTTTTAGCTTCATACAGTAGTTGATGTAAAAGAAACCTCTCAGCCTGAAGATTGGGTAATCTGTAGTGACGCTCTTTAGATAGACGATGTTTTGTTTTTAACCTTGTTTGAAAAAGCCCTAAAAGTAGAAAACACCATATTGCTTTCCACAAACCAAATAAGGTAAAGTCCTGGGGCCTGAAAAAGGTTTACTGAAAACTCTAAGTTTTGTAAACCTGAAATCAGGGAAACCCTGAGTTTTCCATTTAACGAAGGGAGTTTCCTCAACCTCTGTTTTGGTTACCGTAGTAACATTCTCCACAGAGCTAACCTGGTAAGGATCAGGTTTTGTTCAATGAACTCAGAGTTTACTCTGTCTCCGCCCTCCTTAAAGCCAATCACATTGGTTTATTTCCTGATTTAATCAGCAGAGTTTCGACATAGTTTTGTTCAAACAATAAAAAGGAAATCATTCACTCGTTCTGGTAGACACATTAGGTGTAAAAAATAAAAACACTGCATTTCCCATTTAAAGAGGATCCAATTCAAGGATGAGCAGCAACTATTCACAGATATCTAAATATGTATCGGGGGAGGGCTCTCAGAGTGCGCATAGATGTCCTTTCATATTCAGGTATTTTTATTAGCGCTATCGTTTCACCTCACAATCCATCAAAAACATCCACGACCTCCGTTCCCACATTTATAGCATTGACTTCTTTAACAAGGGAGGAACCCAGTGAGATGATGCATAGGTCCTACCTGTTTGAACAAGGTTTTTATACTCCTGGTTCTCCCCTGTGACATTTCAGCTAAATATAATATATCAGTCCAATACCATTCAAGCAGTAAACTAGTTTTCCCTGTGAGACATTCTTCATATCTAAAATAAACATTCTGGCTGGCTACAAATACATTTCAGATCTCAATTTTGCTCATAGGGAAACATATTTAGGACATCAGAAATACATATTTAGTTTTTTTTTCACTTTCTAAAATTCAGTTTCTGCTGCAAAAATGCAATTTTGAAAATCTATTATTACAATTATGACTAGCAATGTGATTTTGACCATAAAAAAATCTATTTTAGTGATCTAAAAATGGAACAACAAAGAGGAGATTGCTTTTAATCAAATCTAAAACAGCCTATCATAGCGAACTTCATATAAACTTGCGTATTAACTCAAGCAGCAATTTTCTTCTTCACCATATCCCTCTCCTTTGCATCTGTAGCACCTTTGTTCTGTCTTTTAAACACTTCTACCAATTATTTTCTTTCATTTCTGCATTCAAATCTCTAGTTCCAGTGGTGTGAAATAGGCACTTCCTGTTGCCCGCTGTCAAGGTGACTCGTCGAATACGGGCTCCACTTATAATGGCTTTTCATACCTATTACACAGGTTCTCAACTCCGAGTCGACCTACTCAGAGTTAATTAAAATAACTCACAGCAGCTGTTGTGAAACTCAGAGTTTCTAACCTTCAGCTGGATCAATTCAGAGTAGAGGATTTAAGTTGGAGTTTCTTAAACCTGCTTCATGAAACTAAGCTCTTTTTTAATAATTTCTTAACTCCAGTTTCCCAAAAAAAAGTCCACCTTAGAGGTTTCTCACAACTGCTACTGATATTGAACACCTCCTTCCTTCTGGCTCACCTGTGGGCATTCAACACGACCACATTCTGCCCTCAGACAGACGACTTGACCTCGGTTACAGGTGCAGAACTCGCATCCAGTGCCATTCCACATGTCTCCATGGTAACGAATTGTATCTTGGTAAAGACAGCTTCCTTTGGCAGGAGCACATTCCTCACAACACTGACCAGCCCGCCTCACTTTAGTCAGACCCTGCAAAGAAACAAGAACTGATTTTCATAAATAAAGAAAAAGAAAAAATGAACCGTTAGAAGGGACAAAGAAAGCTGAGATGCTCAGAGAAAGGCTTCTTTTCTGCTCATAATGTCTTCGGGCAGAGGGAAGATAAGGGTCTCAAAAGTTTGTATTGCATCATTGGGAAAACACAGTTTAGACCATCATCTGTTCTTATAGCTTTATTTCAAAGTGCTGAAGAGAGCAGATTTACTGACAACAGTGAAGTAACTCTGCAACAGCTGAAAATGTGAGATATCAGGAAGAAGAGTCTTCAGTGTCAGGGTATTTTGATAAGCATGGTTACAAAGAAAAGATGGATGCTTTTTAGTGTTGTCATTTTTTTTTCTTCTGATGTGGTGATTTTGGTTTCTATCAAGGGCAGAGTTGGTAAGACTACTGCCTTTGAACAAGAAGGTTTTTCAATCCCAGCCTCGGTTCTGTGTGCATTGAGTTTCTACCTGGACATGTATGTATTCAGTTCAGATGCAACTGCTTCTTCCCACAATTTTTTTTCTCTCGATTTGGCCAATGCTTAGGAACAAGTAGGCAGTAAGCTGCTTGCAGCTTGTGGGGAGCAATATGGGGCTAAGGGTCTTGCTTATGAAGGTTCTCTGGGGAAGCTTCACCAACACTTCATGTTTTCACCAGTTGTGGATTTTGGGTTGCCTCGCAAGATGTCCATTACTTTTTTTCAACTATTTTTTGTTTTTAAGATTATTGTTTGATTTCTGAAGATCGTCCAGCCATCAGAGTGGTTCTATGTAAATCATGTATTTTTTCCGAAGGTTAGATATAAATCAGGTCATTTTGTGTGGTTGAGCTCAGATTTTGAAATATTTATTTTTAATTAAAGTTAACAACGTTTTTTTTTATCAAAAATGTTCCTTTGCCTGCTTGATAAAGTAAAATCTTTTAAAAATTGCTTGTATCCTAATTCCATAATTAATTTAGTTCTATGGCCTCAAAGATTTAAGTGCAAAAGAAAATGCCCAGAAAATATAAGAAATTTGTAAAGAAAACAATTCTTTTCACAGCACTACTATGAATCCATTAAACAGCCTCTGCAAACAGCTCCTGAGGACAACGCCTCTGGGATTTACACTTTAATAAATACCAAATGCAGCTGGATCAGTTTTAATTTGGTTTATGTATACTTGATAGCTGTACTGCTTAAAAAATCCATTGTTATCATAGAATCAAATTAAATAATAATTTTGGCATCAGTGATTATGTAAATTTTTTAATATGGGATTTTGCTGCTGCAACAGAGGATGCATTTGTTTTGAAGCTTTTCACACATATTTCCAGGGCTGCCAGTGAATGTGGAGGATGCAGAGTCCAAGTGTGCATCGAAATAAAAAACTAAATAGGAAGCAAGGACACTGAACTTAAGAACCACCACCGTGATATAATATAAGAGATGGAACTACAAAAAAGATTACAAACCCTAGTGGAGTTGCTTCAACAGACAGCTCCTGATTTCCCAAACAATCTCTGAATTTGTTTGATTAAATATAGGTAACAAACATCCTGGTGTGCAAAGAAAACCAGACAGTTCAATGTGAATCATTTAAATATCATCATAAGAAAAAAAAAAAGAAAAAAAAACTTTATGGCAAAATCAAATGAATCTGTGCAACAAACCTCAGCTCCTATCAAAACTCTAAAATCCAGAAGGACAAACTTTGCCCTATGAGTGACATGTTCCTTTGTTGAGGCAAACACACAGAGCTGATTGTTTTCTCACAGACTCCCACACACCCTCTGCAGAGCACTGAAGCAGGAAATATGTCCTCCACTAGTCAAAGCTGCTTCTCTCTGCACAAGTTGATCTTGCCTGGAGACACGGGGACAATGCAAAGGGACGGAAGGAAGGGCTAATCCGGAATAACATCCATCCATCCATCCACCTATTCTCCATCCATCCATCCATCCATCCATCCATCCATCCATCCATCCATCCATCATCCATCCATCCACCTATCCTTTAAGAACTTACCAACACTTGGAAAAAGTACTTCATAAATATTTAACTGGAAAATTCTAAGATATTCACAAAAATTGTATAGAGTCTATAAGAGAAGAGACATTTCTCTCCACAGCCAAACTCTCTATTCCTGGTGAAATCCCACAGGCTTCTGAGGCCAGCAAGAACATATAGTGCCCATCATCCCAGATGAATCTTTACCAATCATCACTTGATTTATTTCAATGCAGAGAAGAAGCAACTATAGTCCCTATATAGCAAATGCGGATTTAAGTCACTTGTGTCGTTATTTTTAAGTTGGTGTTATTTAAAATCTTTCTACCAAATCGCCCAGTACACAATGTGTAGCTCCAGATTCAAGCAACCCACTGAAAAAGGTCCATTATCCCTTCACTTCACAGCACAAAAAGATACTTAAAACCTCTTCTTTAAGTTCTCTCCTTCCTTAAAGGGACATTTGAAGGTTTTGTAAATTTTCTATTTTTATTTTAATTAAGCAATCCAATATTAACTTTAATAAAGCAACCCAATATTTAGACCAATCCTCCATCTTTAACAGAGTAAATCTACAGCATAATCAAATACAATGCTACTTCCAGTTGAAAAACTTTATTTTGCTCCAGAGGAATAAAAGGAATAAAATAATAAAATATATATATATATATATTTTTTTAGCTGGAAATTAAGATTATGAATTAAGTTGAAATTCAGATGTGTTTTCTGATATTTTATGTAAGAGAACAGTTACCTGTAACTACTTGTCAACCCATTTAATGCTTTGCTGTGTGGTAGTTTTCTGTATACACTATTTGTTTACCTGCTTAAATTGCCCATTTAAGACCTTCTTTAGTGTTTTAACCTTTACAGTACAGATGAGCTTATTGTGGACAAAGCCCAGTCCTAATTAACCACCTTATTAGAGTTAGCAATTAGCTTTAGTTTTACATTGGGTATATAAAGTTTTGGTTATGACTAGGAATATCTAGAACTCTTAATAGACAAGGTTCTGGTAGGTGTTTAGGTTTAGAAATGAACGCAGATGGTGAAATGAATAGCAGTCAATACACCAGAGTGTGTTGTGTTGTTTGGTCCCCTGTGACTCCACCAACAGTTCCAGCAAACTAAAGAAGCTGCAAGATGAAATTTGCATGCAATTAAGGATTAAATGTCAGCCCATGTGGATATTTTGTGCATGCATTGTGTGTTGGAGTGTGTGTGGGTAAGTGTTTAGGTAATTGCACTTGTCATGCTGTGTTGCTGTAAAACTGTTTACAGAGCTGCACAGTGGGTTCTCGCCTCCGTTTTGGGAATATTATGCAAACCTCCTTGATGTATATATTTACATTTCAGCTTTATAGACTTCCTGTTTTGGGTTTCAGGACGACTAAACAGTGAAGACTGGGAATGGGCAAGTCCTGGTTTCCCTCTTGGGTGAAAGAAACTCCACAAACAGCGTGAACAGGTGTCAGAACAAAGCCCTGGCAAATGAAAGACAGCAAACATTCATGTGTGTGCGTGTGTGATTGCCCACCTTGTCACAGAGGACTGGCTGACAGGTGGTTGTGTGGCATTTCGACTGACCCTTGTCGCACACACATGTGGTGCAGGCGTCCTTCTGCCACTGCTCCCCGTGCTGCAGAGACACACAGACGCACATTTAGATTGAGTTTAAATTTTAAAAAATCTATTAAACTCCAGTGAGGTTCCTTCCTTTGAAAATTGTTCAAACACGAAGCCAACCCATAAAAGTCAAATAAATCCTTTCTGTTTTGAAGATTAAAAGGTAATCAAAATGGAGACTAATAAACCTTAATTTATCCCCCTGCTTTGTGTTTTGTCATGCCTGAAATAATAAAAAGTGCAGAAATAATAGTCAGTGGTGAATGTAAAACGGGAATTTTTATTAAAAGATTTGGTTTGACCTTAACAAATCCTTCCCTCGGGTATTCCAAGGCCAGACGTGAAGAATATAATCCCTGAAGGGAAATCGGTGTCTGCTTCAGGGTGAGGATCATCTCTACAGCGAGCTGTAAGTTTACCTTGAACAAGGATATTCAGCTGAGATTTTGATGATTTTATGCTTTTAATCACAAATGACCCAGGTGTATTAAAACTGATGTATTTTGGCGAGACATAAACATAATAAACACCTTCAAACAGAATTAAAAGAGCCTTGCAAAGTTTTTCACCTTCTTTATTACATTTTAACACAAAGCAGTAAGATTTTATGTTTAGTCTGAATTTTATTTGTTAGATCGAGACAAATAGGGTGCACATTTATAAGGTGGCAGAAAATGTATTCTGCTTCCCTACATGTAGATAAAATCTGGCCTTAATAATTCACCTATGTGTGATTTAAAAATGCAGATGTTTGTTTTTGGGCCTCAGAGGTTTTCCTGGAGAGCAAAGAGTCACATGAAGACCAAGGAAGACAGAGGACAGGTCAGAAAGATGTGCACAAAGCTTTGAACATTTTTATAGAACTAATGAGATGAAGGGATACATTAAATAATTACAGATATTGCAAGGGTTTTTTTTTACTCATGATGGCATATGCAGAATATCATGAATTTATGTTAATATCAATTATTTAAAATTCAAAATCCAACTGCTGTATAAAAAAATTAAATGTTAAGGTTATTTAGTAGAAATGAGCCTCATCTCATAATTTCATGTGTTACAAGAAATGAGAAGCTGTCATATTTTTCTTAATCCCTGATTAAGGAAACCTTTCATTGATTAAGTTAGATTTTCCTAATTAATAACTATTTAAATTAAATAAATTAAGACATTCAGTTACAAAGCTGTAATTTTATTTATCTCACATATCTATTTCAAATGTATATAATATCACATAAGAAATACTGAATGACTTTTTTTATATTTTTGGATGTGTGCTTCTTTTATTCGTTGCAGTGTCTGAGAAGAAAAAATGACTTTTCAGTATTTTTCTAAGAGTGCCTTATTTCAGCCTTATTTTAACAGGTCATGGAGAGAGAAGCAATGTATTCATCTGGTTTAAATTGGTCTTTAAATCGATTCACAGCTAGACCTGGTGATTTATGTTCCCTTTCAAACAATAACGAGAACAGTGCTGGCAAAAGCATCGTCAATTTGGATACATCAAAGTGAAAACTGGTTCAATATCAACATCCCGTGTTAATATTTCTGTTTTGTTTACTGATATTCTATATATTTTACATTGTCCTTCCCTTTAGACACAATTAAACAAAGGATCAAATTCCTCCCCACCAGCTACCCATGGATGGAAGAAAGACCCCAAACTCTGCAATGCTCTCTAAGGGAGGGGTTGAAAATGAGCGGGTGATAGTGTTTCTATCTAAAAAATGTTTTGGTTTGGTTTAAGTCCAACAATCCTATTACTGTCTCTATTAGTGTCACATACAAAAAACAAATTCTACATGGAAAATCTCCTTCACTTGCCTTCCTAAACAAATAAACAAACAGCAACAAGATGAAAGCAAACATCAGTTGTTAATATTGGCCCAGTTTAATTTATTATAAATTAAAAAAAAATAAATAAATAAATAAAACATAAAATAAACATTGAAGCAATGTTGAAATTAAGACTATTATAATATAAAATAGTCATTTAATAGCATAAAGTTTCCTATTCTCACGCATATCAGCCCAGACTGATTCCCTGTTTCAACGCATCAGCTCTAATAACTATAATCTGGATAAAACTGGGGTCACCGTCCCATAGATGTCAGATTAAATTCTAGATGAGTTTCTCTTTAAAGTTAAATGTCTGGATTAAATATTGACCCAGAGCTCGGAGATTTCTAATTATTTCACTATTTAGGACATCAAAAGCCAGCGATGCTCTTTGAACGTCGATTACCTCCTGAGTGATTTATGACGTTCCAGGAGGATTTAAACTCACTTTGGAGAAAATGATGCACTTTCCTCTGAACAAGTTGATCAAAAGAGATCAGAATATTCATCTATATTCAACCTGAAACTTGCTTAAACATTCACTGACGTACTCCATCCACAGTCACAGTGAGGAATAATGCAGCAAAACAGATCTGATTAAATATATCTATAACAAGTCAGGAAAAACATGCACAAAATAGGACTTTCTTTAAAAATGTTTTGGAAAGATAAGAGATAAAAAAACATAAAAAAAACTTTTTTTTTTTTTTAATAAGTTATGAATCTCACTTTGCTGTGGAATTTCCTTTAAAAATGTCTACCAACAGACAGGAGAGCAAAATAAACTATAGGTGTGAGTGCAGGTTTGAGTTAGAGGTGTCCAAAGTGGCTCACCAGACTCGGGCCAGTAGACATAAAGCCAAAACCAATTGGAGCCTGACCTTAAAACCCAACGTCAAAAATTAATTAATTTACTGTATTACTGCTTCTAGACGCAGTCAGTCTACCCAGATGTGCTTGTAGTTCAGCTAACAAGCAGGGTGTAGCACAGCAGAGCAGACAGAGACTGATCTATTACCTTTCCCTGCTTCTGCAGCTGCAGGCTGGTCTCCATCATCCTCACCCTGAGTGCTTCCAAATCAGGTGGATTACACCTCATGGTGTGATTCATTTGCACACTGCATGCTCTACTCGTGTCTGATCACTTGCTGCATTTCACTTTCTTTGTTTTAAAAAAAAACAACCAACAAAAAGTAAACTACAACTCCTCTATTTGATAATAGGTTTAACCATATTTTCTCCACCACATCTAAAGAAAGTTTATACCACCTAATAAAAAAAAAAAAAAAAAAGCCTGATCCATACCTGACCCCCCACCCAAGAGCCCTGTGTAATATAACACCCCAAACCAGCTTAAAATCTAGTTCAGGCTTGGTCTAGAAATCTGTTCATTAGCTCATATTTACAGTTGGTAGATGAAGATGGATGGACACATCTTTGTTTCTTTAAATAAAGATGCATAATCACATTAAGGCTACGTTCACACTGCAGGCCATAATGCTCAAATCAGATTTTTTTGTGAAATACGAATTTTTTGCGTTGCTGTTCACATTTCCAAATAAATGCGACTCGGATCTCCTCTGTGAACTGCAGTCATACAACGCAAATGTTCCGCATGCGCAGTGTTTACTGAAGTAAACATCGATGGTAGTGCCGGGGCGCATCTAGCAATCTTTCCCAACCTTAAAAACACAATGTTTTCAGTATGGATAAACATAAATACTACTCTCCGCATCATCGTCCGCCATGGTTGTGTTTTCTTGACACAGAATAGTGACCTTTGTCGGGTATTAATGGTGTTCAGGTCGGATGAATGCGTCCTGGCCGTTTAGACACAGGTCGGATTTGAAAAGATCAGATTCGTATCGGATCCAGGACCACATAGCCAAGTGGCCTGGTTCAAATTGGAAAAAGTCTGATCTGTGTTGTTCAGACTGTCATGAAAAGATCAGATGCAAGTTGAATATGGGCAAAAAAATTGGTTTTGGGTTACTTCAGGCTGCTGTGTGAACGCAGCCTAAATGCCTAACCAAAATAATCAAGATAAAATATGGTTATATAGACCAAGAATAACCTAACAGTGTGTTTTGTTCTCTTTGAGCCTAAGTAGAAATGAGCAAACATCAACAGGTATAGTGCCCTCTGTATGGCAGTACCAAGGAATTACAAGAAAGCTAGATGGTGAAAGCCAACACAGCTACTTAACAGAGCCTGACCGAGCCCAGCCACCCTGCAATGCCTCACGGTTAAGTGACAGCTCGCTATAAATAACGACCAACCGATATTATTTGAGGTAACCGATCTACTACGACTCTAAATACTGTTTAATCCTCCCCTCAGCATCCTGTTGTTGTTCATTCCTACCAAACACAAACAGGGACACAACTTTGAGATAAGAAATATTGGGAATAAATAGATGAGGATTAAATAGAAGTCAAAGACAGAATCCTCTTCATTGGAATAAACGGAAAATAAAACATATCATTATGTTTTTTTTTCAAGTCCGCAGTTTAGTTTGTCAGAGTTAAGCTATGACAAACAGCTCTGTTTGTTTCGATCTATCCATTTATAACGTTGTTTGTAGCATTGCTATCACTACTAGGGTGCAGTAATCTTCCAGAAAAACTTTGTGAGCAACCAACGTAGTGTTCAGAGTGTTCTTAAGCTGCTGACTGCCACTACCTCGACGCCAGAGTGTTTGCCAGTTTTGGGTACTCTAGCCAAGCTGAGTTTTGCTGAGTCAAACTGAGTTCTTGTCAACCTGAGTTTTAACATTGTTTTGTCTTTGCCTCTCAGCAGGAAGTCATCCTGCAAACTGGATTTTTCTGACCTTCTCTCCCTGGAAGGATCAACTGGGCTACAAACTTAGTTGGGGTTCAAACAGGAGGTTTGGATCCACTTTCCCCAAGAGATCGTTTGAGCTTCTCACTGAGAAAGGGATTAATCTCAACTACGACCCATTCAAATACCGCAGGAAATCTGAGTGGCAGTCAGTTTCTCCATTCACCTACAAACAACCGCATTCTGGGTAAACCATGTTCCGCCCTCCATCGAATCAGACAATCACTGGAACTACAGCATACAGACTGGAGTCAAGAATTCAACAACTGCTCTGGGAAAGTGAGTCAGCAACCAAATCCTCTTCTCCAAGTTCACGAGTCAAATTTCCCACTGAGCCTGAACTAACCTACTGTGTCTTCCCCTCACTTTTCTTTTCCGGTTGAGCAGTGTTTAGAGCAACACTTCTCTGTGTATTATCTCTTTAATAAAACCTGTTAAAACTTTTCCCTGGTCTCCCTGTTTGGTCTTCTGCATTTGGGTCTGAACTTTAGTAAAATCATGACTCAAGTAGCATGTCTGGTTTTTAACACATTTGGTATTTAAGCCTTTTACTTCTTTTTATCTTCCTCAGGCTGTGATCTATAATCAAAGCCTGTTTTCTTCATATTTTGCAGCCCAATTCACTCTGTGCTCCCTGTTTTTCTTGAACTTGACTCTTACGTTTCTGTAGTTATTTTTAACCTCTTCATGAACTAATTCTAACTGACATTATTATGATATTGCTGCTGCTATGACCATCTTTGGAGTTTGGCCAGACGTAACATACCTTTATTAGACATTAAGGTTTTGCTTTATTGTGAGAATGTTAATTGGCTACAAAAAAATTGCAAAAACTGTGGCTTTCAAGTTCTTTTATCCGCATAGTTAAAAAAAAATTTGACATCACTGATTTTTGTGTTTTTATTTACATCTTGGCAGTTCTCAAAGCTTTAATGTTATGACACCAGACATTTAAAAGGAAACATGGAAGAAAATATTCCCTTTAGTCTTGGAAAACTGTCTGCATTTTATACTTATCGGCATTTAGTAGCTGATATCAATGAAATATCAAGAATCCCATGCATTCCTTCTGTAAATAATTCCCTTTTCAAAGATTGCACCCTTGCTGGTGGATCTGACAGCTGAGAGTGGGGCATTCAAACATTAGACAGAGTGGAAACCCAGTGATGTGATCAAAGTGAGAGATCAGAGTCTGCACTGCAGGAAGAAACAAACAGCTGAGCAGAACGAGTAAAGAAAACGGATATACGCTGCGTTTAGGATGAAATAATGCTCAGCAAGAAAGAGCCTACCTGGTACTGTGTTCCAGCAGAGAGACATGGGTTGGACACACATCTGGGACAGCATTGGCCTGGCTGGATCACCAGGTTTTCATGCTGAGGGAGAGAAAATATTTGTTGGGTTATGTAAAGTGTTGGTAAAAAGAAAAACACATTCAGGTTCTGAAATGTTAATCTGACATTCATTTTGAGAACATTTCTGTAGAATCACAGCTCTCCTACTGTAAGGTCCATCCTAAAGCCTAGTAATTGACTATGCCACGCTAATACCTTTAGTATTTTCATTTAGGTGCAGATTTTCTGCCATGTTTGGGATCACCGTTCCAAATACTGACATGGATTATACGGTTAAATCATTAACTCAACACCACCAATGTGGTTTGGGATCTGGTGTTTGTGCTGACAGGATGGGTTTGTTTCTCTCCAAATATGTATCTTGGAAGTACACTAAAACACAAGCAGCTTTGCAAATATAATTTTATTTTTTTTAGAAAAAAGTATTTCTTCTTCAAACCTTCCATACAAACCATACTTTTTCTTTGTGTGAGTTCTACCGTAAACGTTAACATTTCTGCTAACTGAGGGATTTGGAGTCTGACACACAACCGTTGTTATTTTTTTACCTTACAAAAAAGTTTAAAAAAAAAACAATCCACTGGACTTTGTTTTCCAAGTTTGAAGACGTTTCGCTTCCCATCCAGGAAGCTTTTTCTATTCAAATCTACACCCTATGGACAAAGGACATTCTTTTCGAGGACCAAAATTTTGGACAAAGAAGACAGGTGGTTTGAAAGGGGTGTGAAGGAAGCCATTTCTGTTAAGAGAGAAAAACCAACCTGAAACAGAGGGGGTGGACTCAGGTTTCAGCTCTCAAAAACATACCATGCATATTAGACAACATATTAGACTTTTCAGATGCCAACATTATGTCAGAACACATCTATGTTTCAAACTAGCAAAAAGCCAGACATCCTGCTTTAATGAACGTGCTGATCATCAATGACTTAATGTTATAAGCAAGTAATCTATCTGCTAAAAACCTAAATCTTCTTTTAAGCATCACTGTTCTATGAGTTGTCATTGATTTTGACTTTCCTCTCATCATTTTTCTAAAAGCCAGTGTCTCCATCGCTCTACTGAATACATGTCACTGAGCTGAGTAGAACAGATACAAAGCCACAATGGCTGCCAGTGGGAAAATAAAAGATGCAAAACGTGTCAAGTGTGCTGGAAGTGAAACTCACTGGTTTGCAGGCCACTGGCTGACACTCCACCACTGAACACTGGGCTTTTCCATTGCTGCAAACACATCTGGAACACATGCTGGGCTCCCACTCCTCGCCGTCCTTGTAGACCACCCCCTGCCAAGAGCAGGGCTCTGACACCGACAAAAGAAACCGAATGAGGAAAATTGTTGGGTAACGAGCTGGCTCTTTAAGCATTTCTCCTCTGCAGGATCGGTGATGTTGAATCTGGCCTATGAATTAACTTATCAGCTACTAAACACAGAGATAAATTATTGTTGCTCCAAGACATCATTAAATCAAATAATTAACATTTAGGCACAAAGCTTATATGTTTACCAATCTCTCTTACTGTATGTCAAAGCATTGTTTGGAAAAATTTACTAAATGATAAATGCCTTTAGCAATATCAGTTAAAGAAAAATGTCAGTTTGTACTCCACCTTTTCACCTTTTAATTTAATAATGCTGGTTATTTTTACAAATGCTTATCATCATAAAGTCCTTATGCAGTTTAAAAATATTTAAAGAAATATATGTGTAAATAATTTTAGCATCAGCTTTCCTAAAGCATATTCAGGTGGAACTCACTAAATGAACCTATTCATAAATATTGATTTAGGTATATTTCAAATGTGTGATATTAGCCAATGATAGCACAATGACAGGGACCAATTGTAGCTGGAACAAGAGCTTGCTGAAGGTTCCTAGTTCCACATTGAATGTATAATAACTGGAATTGGAGGAATGCACATGTTATCTTCTCTGTGTATGTAATACAAGGCTTTGATGCCTATTCGCGACAATATGCATAAGGGGTTAAAATGTTATAAAAATGCTATTTTTGTTTAGTTACTTTGGATCAGACACCAACTTGAATAAAGTATAAAATAATAGAGATTCTAATGTAGAAATGTGTGCCTACTGTAAAGTAGCTCCATATACTTTCATTATCTGCACTAACTATCTGCTTAGGGCTTATTTTAAATTAATGATTGCATCAATGCAGCGCGGCATAGTGGAGATCAGCCTGTAGTGCTGCTCTGGAGTTCTGAAATCTCATCTGTGCCGTCAGTTCTGATGTTCTTAAACTTCCTGTTCATAATTCCCCATAGATTCCCTACAGAGTCCAGGTCAGAGCAGTTTATTGATGAGCACAGTAACATAAGCTCATTAAAGTTAGTTTTGGCACCACATTTTGCTAGAAAATCTAATCTTCCCCCCTAACGCTTCTCATCAGAAGAAAGCGTGATGCTCTAAAATGTCTTGTTAGCCTTTCAGCTACAGACCAGCTCTAACCGATCTTCTGCAAAATTTTGAACAAGCTTGACTTTACAATCCATGCAGTTATTCCTAATGGTTTTGAACCATTTACTACAACATTTTTTCATTTGTTATTTAAAGCAATGCAACAGCTTCTTCAGGAAGGACTTCCTATGACTTCTGTGATGGATCCCTGACTATCTGCTGGACAGACACACTTTGGTGTTAAAAGCTTATTGATACAATATACATTTAATAATAAAGATTAGCTTTTCAATTATATTCTTATTTACATGAAGCTGTTCTTTTTTGTATTTAGTTTAGTAGACAAAATATGCCTCAAAATTCTTGATATAACAAAATGTCCTTGACACCTTGTAATTGCAGAATTAGGGTTCCCTTTTATCTTACGGTGATTGAACATCTAAAACTATTGAGAATTTATTTATTTATTTTTTTCAGGACAATTTTGAAATACCTGTTAATAAGAAAAGGCTTCTCTTAAATGAAGACTTTTTTAAGAAAAAGGTTTAACATGAATCAATGGCAGATATTTCTGCAAATATGAGACCTGGGGGAACCAGAAACAGGATGGAGGAGAACAAAACAAGGAAAGACATTGAGATAGAATTCAGAAGGAACAAATGACTGAAAGAAAGGAGTTGAAGCAGATGGACTTAATAAAGGAGGAAAGGACACAATCACAATTAAGGATCTAAGTAAAGAAAATATAAAAATAAAGAGAAGGTTGTAAGAAAGGGAAGGGATTGGCAAAGGAAAACAGGAAGTAATTAAAAAAATAATTAAATAAAATAATTCACAACCAAGAAATGAAGAAAGGACTCAAGTAAAAACTGAAAATAAAAAAAGCATTACAAAAACAATGTAAAGAAAAATACAAAGACCATTGCAAAGGCATCACTGTAGTAGTATTAACGTATCAGAAGTCAATTTAAATACATAAGCCTCAAGTTCATAGGATTTAAAAACTACCAGCTCTACAAGAGGGCATTAGTTTTGGGAAACCTTATTCTATATCCCAGAGCAACAACAAAAGCACTAAAGCCCCAGTGATTGTATCTTAGATCTGATGCACTGATTTGAAAGAAGGAAAGAAGGAAGGTAGAAGGAAGAAAAGACACAAGGAAGGAAGGGCAGAAGCGCAATAAAGGTATTGCTCTTATTTACACCGCGTCCACTCCGTCCAGCTGCAAACTGCCCAGCAAATTTCCAACAGGGATAATCAAAGAAAGCATTCATTGTCTGCTCTGCAGCACAGGGCAAAGTGAGCAGACAGCATGATATTGTTGTGTTCATTGCTTTGCTACATTACAGTAATTTTTCAGCTTGGGATCAATAATATACATCAAATCCAATCAAAAATTCTATCTGATTCTAGTTTTGCCAAAGACTGCAGCAAGACCAAAGTAAATATTCAGAAATCCAATTGCTCCAACAGGAAACTGAATCACCACAGCATTCAGATTTTCAAAAGAGCCACTAAAGATGACTGTATTTTATTATAAACCTTGCTATCTTAAGGTATTTATGATTATATTTGTATATATGTGTCTACAGTATATTATCAACTGGGCACTTTAGATCAAATACCGGGCTGTAGATTTTAACAAAACTAAAAGAACGTGAAGTGCATAAACACTGTATAATCAACGAATATAGCTTTTCTGCACCCAGTATACTCACTCATTGTAGAATATAACTGTTAAAGGCGATTAACATGTGATATGCCCACACTCCTTGGATCTGCTGTGGGCTTTGCAGCACAGTGGAGCAAACATGATATACATTAAGAAGTTTGCAGCACACCGGACTGGAGGGGAAAGGACGCTGTGTAAATTAGGGGTAAGAAGGGAAGGGAAAGGCAAGAAAGGACCATGCAAATACGTGTTTTCAGGTATTTCAAGTTAGACTTGTGGTTAATATTGTTAAATAATGAGTAAGACATTCCAAATGTTCTGTAAAAATCAATTGCAAGAGATTGTTAGATGTTATAGTTTTGTCTTATTTGGAAATTTTAATAATTAATCAAAAGATGTAGCCTGTAATATAAAAAGCTGAAGAACAGTTACTTCCTAAACAAATGCATTCGGTATTAAACCATTAATGTACTGAGTGATTTGAAGCAACCCTCACCTCCATTTCGGCCACACTTGGGGCAGCAATCTCCAGTTGGAATGAATGGTTTCTCATCCCCCAAACAGGTGACATTGGGGCAGGGCCGAGTATGGCAGGATACACCACCTTTGGAGCAAACGCATACCGAACAGGGCGAGACACTCCACTGACTGTTATGCTGTGGGAAGCAAACAAACAAGGAAAAAAAAATGGGGTAATTACAAAGAGATATACAGCCTGAGGGCAAACAGGAAGGAGAAGAGATAGTTTGATGAAAAAGACTCTTTGAGGATATGAAATGTGCTAAGCCTGAGTGACAGATGGGAAAACAGTCACTGAGCAAGTGGGATGTGTAACCATTGAATAAGAAAGATCATAAAGGGACAGAAGAAGAAGAAACTTTTTATGGTAATAAAGAGGCAAATGTATACACTAAAGACAGAAAATATCTCAGACGTCTGAATCAGCTGCTGGAAGCATGCAGGAAACTAAACTGTTTGCTTGCAGCTAGCGGTGAACCTGCTGCAGTTTGGCGTTTGGAGGGTTACGGGGTCATGCCTCTCACCAGAAAACATTGTCTTTTAATAACCAAAGCTGTGTTCTCCACACTGATTTCATTCCTTGTCAGTCTGTAATACATATTTGTAAAAGGAAAACATGACATTCCTTGTATGACTTTGGTAGTTTATATTATAAAGCAATAGTACAACATCAAAGCATTTTTAAAGGTTTTGATTTCGGTTAAAACCCCGCAAATTTTTATTTTCCCATGTGGATCCTCTTCTGTGAAAATTTTTAAGTGTCCTTAAAAAAGATAATATTTCCTGTCTGCACCTGATGCAGAGAGGTTCTGATGGAAGAAATAAAATCAGCTTTATTTGTTTGAATTTGATTTGTATAGGAGTTCAGTATATCAGAAGTCCATAATTGTTTTTTGTTCTCTGTTGTTTTATGTTCCTGTATCTGTATTTTGTATTTTCATCGTCTTTTTATTTATTTTTTGTATTATTTGTAAAGTGACCTTGAGTGTCTAGAAAGGCGCTGTTAAATAAAATGTATTATTATTATTATTATTATAATGAAAAAACAAAAAAAAAATCACAAAGGAATATGAACAGATGGATATCAGAGCAAAGAAAGATAAATCAATTATAAACTTAATAGTTAAACGAAACGGAAGCAGTTTTCAACAGAGCAAACAGTATAAAGCTGGAAATTAAAAGCTCTGCAGCCCGATCTGCAAATTAAATCTGATGGACAAAGCTTTATATATAAAATATCCTTAATTTTATTGATTTATTTATTGAATTTTTATACCTGCCATTTTTAAATCAATTTGATTCATGCGGTCTATTATAATTTAGAGGTAAAAATAGAACAAATGAGAAATAATAAAATAGAGACCTTTGACAAAAGGTTTTGTGAAGCTAAAAGCAGAAATAACCCAAAGTCAATAATTGGAGTAGTCGGGGTTGCAAACATTATATGAGGAAATATAAATTTTTTTTACAAAAACAGAGAAATAGCGAGCCAAATTAAACATGAACTTGAAAAGTAGATGTGTAATTTACATTTGGGCTGAGTCTTGACAGTACAGTACCTTTAACTGCCCTGGGATAACGGTAAACTCTGTTAGCTATTGCTAATGTGCATCTAGTAAAGACTGTTTTTAGGGATCATTTTATATGAAAATTAACTTTATTTATATTGCTGCCATTTATAAGACACA
The DNA here is from genome assembly GCF_000732505.1 of Cyprinodon variegatus. Classification (NCBI taxonomy): domain Eukaryota; kingdom Metazoa; phylum Chordata; class Actinopteri; order Cyprinodontiformes; family Cyprinodontidae; genus Cyprinodon; species Cyprinodon variegatus. The sequence continues at coordinate 331,898 of NW_015150542.1, read as the reverse complement.
ATATCACGGCACAATAAGATCATACATTCAGATCAGTAAATATTTTCCTAAGAAAACCAGCTGATTGCATCAAGGCATTGACTTTAAAGCAGAGGTCTTCAATGTTTTCCAGGCCAAGGACCCCCAAACTGATGGCAAGATGGAACAGGGACCCCCTAATTATATATATTGTATATATATTGATCCACTACTCATGTATGAGAATAAGGTGACAGTAGAGAGGAAAATCTCCCTTTTAACAGGAGGAAACTTCCAGCAGAACCAGACTCAGAGTGATCACCTATATCAAATGCAGTGTTTAACCATTGCTGGAAGCCACTAATTTTTCTTAAAAGAAAAATGATTAAAATGAATAGGAGGGCTTTTTTTCTATCTCAGATCATGTGGCTTCAAGCTTTGCCTTTAGCGATAAAGACAACATGTCTGCAGAAATGTACAGTCTTTATCCCAAAAAAGTTTAATGTTATCAATAATCTCTTCCTGTCATTTTTTTTTATGAGGACTGAGTATTTAATGTTGCATGTGTGCTAAAATAAAACTAGAGACTGACTCAACTTTCTTAAAAATCTGTGTGAAGTTAAAAATACAATTTAAACTCAAAATATTATTCAAGCTTTTATGCCAGCTTAAAGTTTCCCACACCCATCTAGGGCACATGAGCTGCAGCCGTTTTCAAAATTTTCACAGACCCTCAGTGGGAAAAGATTAAATCCTCAAAAAAAGCCATGACTCCTCCATCCAACTCCTCCCCCTGGAGCTCAGATCTGTGTGCAAAGCGGGCAATGCCAGCTGAGTCTGAAAGCCCTGCCAAGTGAGAGACTTGTTTCTGTCGAGGACTTGTTCTGTCTAAATTGGCTGCCAAAAAGCTGAAGGACACTTGATTGAAGATAAACAAGGGAGCAATGCTTTTGTTTGAGGAGACAGGAGGCGAAATGTCAAGAAACAACTTTTCCACAAAGATGACTATCAGCAGTGTCTGAAAATATATCCAAATACAATCCTGCTTCCATTGGTAAATAAATAAAAGAGATCAGTGTTTGACTGTGAATTGCATCTGAGAATGAAGACAGTTGTCTAATACATGTTTGTAGATATTGTAGAAAAGAGTCATATGTTCTGTCCCTCATAGTACAATGAGTGTGTTGGGATTTTATGTAACAAGCTAGCATAACTGATGTGGACGAAAAAGGTTTAATGAAAAACCACATATTTTAAGAATTAACACACATATAGACATGGACGAATCAACTGAAAGAAAAAAAATTCCAACACAGCCAAACATGTAATATCCAGCATTTTTTCTAACTCCTATCCTCTTTTCAGGTTTATTGGAGTCCAGCTGTAACTGCTAGAAACCAATACCAAGAGGAAAGCCTGTATCTGCCTCTCCAGGTTATGCCAGAAGTAGTGAGGAGGATTAAAATCAGCCTTTTTCAGAAACCGATTCTTTCTAAACGGCCTTTCTACTCAGGGGAAATACCGTTCAATAAAAAAAGTTAGAAACTTCTAGCAAAATACAGTATCTGAGCTAAACAGGCATAAATTCATGACTGAAGTAAAAGAACCCTTAGAAAATTTTCCATTCAGTTTGTTTATATAGCGCTGATTCACAGCACGTCAACTCAAGTCTCTTTACGGAGACAATTCAACCACATCAGATAGATTGGTTCAGAGTTTTCCATCTACGGAAAACCAGTTGATTGCTTCGACTTATTGACTCGAAAACAATCCCTCACATCAATCATGCTTGTAGCAACAGTGGAGAGGAAAACCTCCCTTTTAACAGGAAGGAACCTCAGAAAAAGACTCAGTGTGAGCGGCCATGTGCTGAGGCCGACTGCGTTTCAAGGAGATACAAATATTTCTTGTGAAAAAGTATGCATTCCAGTGGGATTATTTTTTATGTTAAAGCAGCAAATATATCAGTGCTTAAATGCAAAGTGAAAGTGAAGGGATTATAAGCCTAATTGGGGGAGTGTTGGCCTAGTGTTTAGAGCAGTGTGCTTGTGCTCTGAGAAGGTTGCAATTACATGATAATGGCAGCCCACTGCATCCTAAGGGAGTAGGTTAAATGCAGAAAATGAATTTCCCCATTGTGAGACAATAAAATGATTTATAGTTTCATTTACATTTTTCAATCATTCAGAATCATAAAGGTGTACTCCAAAGATGAAATCAACATTTATAAGCAAGCATCTTTTAGATTGTTTGCTCAACCACCAAAAAACAAATGCACCTTCTTAACAATTTCCAACAAAACTTAAGGTCAGTCAGTACCCTATTTATCTCTAAACAGCTTCCCTGTCTCTGTTGAGAAACATCCCCACAGCATGACACTCCCCCCACTATGCTTCAAGGTTGGGATATGTGTTCCATAGCCTTCTTTTCTGCCACAAATAATGTTTTACATATAGGCAAAAAAGTTCAGTTTTGGTTTCACCTAGAACCATTGCACCTTCTCCCACATTGCTCCTCTGATTAATGCTCTCTGCACAGCCCGTTTGTTTAGGTTAGTTTTTTTCCATTAGTGGGGCTTGTCTCCCTGCAAGGCATCAGAGGAAAGTAGGATTTTCAACAGTTTTTACTCATACTTGAACGATAAAAAAAACCCTCCGGTCACTAGGTGGCTGCATCAATCAAATGAATATACCTGTGACAGTAGAAGAATTATAAAGCACAGGTGTGTAAGGAGCTGATGGAGGAGGACATATGGAGTACTTTCTGATTCTTATAAGAAGAAACAGAGGATGGCGCTATATAAATGAATTTAATTGAAATTAAATAAAATAAGTTCAGACAATTTGACAAAGCCTACCTTGCCCTTGGATTTAACGTAGATATGGTTAGAAATTAGGACAGATCTCACGTGTTGCTGCTTTCTGCTGCCAGATACCAAACCAAGCAGAAAAAGAAAGGATCTGGAGACCTTCCATCCCAATTAGACGCATTTGATCAAAAACTGGACGAGTTAAGCTTGGAAAAACTTTTAGGTTGTCGCATGTGTTACATCATTTCATAAATTTTTTTTTTGATAATCATGTGATTTTAAAACACTGCTGCTAGTAGCTCATAAATTAGTTAAAAGAGGAAAAAAAATCTATCCTCATGTGAAGGTGGGACCCCCAGAGGGGTCACGAGATACCAAGTTGGAGGTCACAAGGTGGTGAAAATCACTATGATCTGATCCCTAAAGTATGAGGGACGAAATAAATTTTTAAATCTATAAACGGGAATGTTGCATGAAATACAAATAAGAAATTATCTTATATGTGATTCAAATATTAAATATAGCACTTAATGGTAAAAGGGAGCATTAAATAATTTGAAAAACAATTAAAATGATAAATGTAATAATTTTTATTTTTAAAGAACGCATTAATTAAAAAAAAATAGAAAATACTTACCAAATTTTATATTATAAATAATTATAGATAAATTCTCCTCAGGTGTGAGTATGTGTTTGTCCTGTTTGTCTATGTGTTGCCTAGCGACCTGTCCAGGGCCCCCGCTTCTCGCTCATAGACAGCTAGAGATAGGCACCAGCAGCCCTCACGACCCCAACTTGGATGAAACGTGACGTAAAATGGATGGATGGAATAATTACAGAGTGAAGTAATATATATGTATTTTTAGAAAGTCATCAGTCTTTTACATCGTTATTTTTGGGATCAGAAAATGTTTGGGAATCCCAAGTATAGAAGATAATAAAAGATAAATTAGTTTTAATATAATATTTGCATATTCTTAGTTACAGCTATCTTGCATATTTTTGATTAGAACTTCCTCTCAAACAACTTCCCTCTGTTCATCTGTTTTCATCATAAAAACTTATTAAATAGCATATAAATGGTTTAAATTATAAATAATTTCATTTATCATTTAAACACTAACAGAATTGCTTCCCTTTTACTGAGATTAAATTCCTTTCAGAAATGGTGAGAGATAGTTCACTTTTTTTCTGGGATGGTCAGAGTTAATCACGTTGAATGTTGAAAAAGGACATGTAAGTATTACTGACATGTATGTTTTCTACTCCCCCCCAAATGCAAAATGGTAAAACATCTGACTTTACTCACTCCATAGGTAGCTCCTTGGTACTGGCAGGAGTCCTGGGATGACGAGACGCACTCTGGACAGCATTTGTTGGCTGGAATCCTCAAAAACTCTCCCTTCAAAAAAACCACACACACACACCGACACATCAATACACCACAATACACACAATACCCAAGAGTAATATAGGGAAAACAAATAAGCAACACAAATACAATACATATCAAATCCAGCACATCTATTTCCATAGTTATTAACTGCCAAGAGGCCCTGACAGTAATGAATATATAAGAGCTTTATCAGATACTCAACATGTGCAGGCGTACAACACATATTACAATATACCAGACTTTTTTTTGTTTTTTTTCTGCCGCTCTGCTTTCACACAGTAATTGAGGGCGGATGTGTGGTGGGAATCAAATAAGAAAGCAGCAACAGCCGTGCCTTGGTAGTTTAGGTGTTATAAAATAAAAATGGTAAGAGATGGAAAAAGTAATAGGGAAGGAATACAATTTCTGGAGGGTGAGAATAAGCATCCCTACGGAGCTTCAGCAGCTGTATTGTGTTAATTGAAAAGCGTGCGTGCGTGTGTGCTACTGTATACAGTACATGGAGTGCAGCAGAAGGCAAATTGTTTCTGAACAAGCAGTACAATAAAATCTACTGCATGAGTGGGAAATGAGTCGCGGGGCGGATAATAGGTCAGTGCTAAAATGTGCCTCACAGCGAAGCATTCATAATCTGAAAAAACCTGTTTCACTTTTTTATATGTGCATCTAGTCTGTCACACGGTCCTTTTCTCACTAGTTAATCATAAAGCATATTTTAAAATAAGCTTAGTAATATTTTTTAAGTCAGTCAGTTATGTTTAAAGTTTTTTTTTTTTTTAAGCCAATTAAGACTTCTAGTTTTCTTTTAAGTTTGATCTGCTGAGTTATGCGTACTGTACTTGAAAAACACATGCAGAAATGTTTAAAGTATGATGTATGAAAGATTAAAAGCTTTTACATCTATTTTACTAGAAAAAAGAGAATTGTAGATGTGCTTTCTGACCTAAAAAAAGGCCTTTGTATTAATTTGTTTGTATGTATGCAGAACAGATGGATGAGCTATGAGGATGTCAACAGGTATCGACCAAAAACACACTTTCTGTTCAGGGGCCGAGCCAGATGGGGGGCCAGGGTGGCCATGGCCACCCTTAGCTAATCATTGGCCACCCCTACAATTGTTTCCCTCTCATACAGATGGTGGCAACAATAATACTCTCAAGTTGAATATTCAAAACATTTAATTTTTTTGTGGTTAATTATACACATCAATATACTAACATCAAAGATGATAAATACAGAATGCATCCTCTTTTCAGAACTAGATTTTGTGTTTTATGGGGTAAAGAGAAAATTATGTGTCTCTGTAAGTCATCTAGGAATCATCAGTGAAATCAAAGATAAATAACAATTTTAATAAAAAACTTAAAAACTTCAACTTCAATCAAAAAATCAAATAATCAATTTATGTAGATATTAGTGCTTCTAAATATAAATTTTAGCAGAATGTTTATTGATACAAGTAGGTAAGTAATGACAATGATTATTGATTTACGCCCCAGAACTCAAAACTGAGTTTTATCCACTATACCTTTTATCTAGAATTACGAGTATTTAAATATATGCATGTATTTGTAAGCAAAGGCTGTAGTTAGTCTTTATTTAGAAAATATGGATGTTTTGCTCGTTAATGTTCCTGTTGGAACAGTGTAGATTGACTGTGAGGTTCTGGTGCCTATCTAGTTTCGGCCACCGCTCAGTGTACATTGGTTATTGCCTGGCCACCCTTATAAAAAATTTCTGGCTACGCCTCTGTTTCTGTTGCCACAAAGATCATGAATCAATAGCACTCTTAGATTTCAGGGAATGAGCCGCCCAAAAACTGGAGAAATAGGACTAAACAACCTCTCGAGCAGGTGACCAACAGCCGAACCACTGAGGAGACCAGAGGTGTTCTTAGTGTGAGCATATTTTTAGGAAAAAAAATAAATTTCTCCACACTTTTTTTCACTATTCATGTGTAATCTGTTGGTACAATCTGTTGCTACAAATCTGTGATTATGTGAACAGATCTTATTAAATTAACAACTGCTGTCCACAAATGTTCCCACAAACGTTTGGGTGATGTTGAATATTGACATTAGCCAAAAATTTTCATTTCATTGCATAGTAAATTATTAAAATATGAAATAATTTCATTTAAACTCTATTTTTCATTTTCATAATTAGCATTTACTAAATGATTTTTTTCCCCTTAAGACCCTGAAAGCATTCTGTACTTTTATTAAGGCGGAAACATTGACAGAATACTGCAAGTTGTTAGATTGCTTGAAGTTAGGTTTCTTATTTTAACTTTTCTTTTTTATAATGTACTCTGAAAAGTACTTTTTTGTCCAGCAAAAATCTAAAAGTATATATCGAGCTAGTATCAGTTTTTCTTCTTGATATTAAGATCAGACTTACACTCATTATTAAACTGGCGCCTTGATAGGATGTATAAACTTAAAAGATCCTCGGATAAATGATCTGTATATCTGATCTGTTTTGCTTTACCCAACAGGTAGGTTCTAAAGGACTTTTAAACACTGAGCAATCTAGAGATGCACCACAGATAGGTCAGTTTGGCAGGAAAATTGACAAAAGAAGGTAAATGTGAGCTCAAATATACAAGAAGGAGATTTTAAAAAGGAGGCTTTCGTTCTAATCCTGGCAGATTATTAAATCTCCACCATTTTATCAGTTTGGGTGACAGGAGTTCAATTTTAAGAGCTTTCTTAATGGTGAGAGTACATGGGTTGCTGAGCACGATGACTAATTTTTAATTAAATTTGGGCTGTCAGCTAGCAGAGTGGAATTTATCAGACATTGATTGTTTCGTGAAATCAGGGGATCATATCTGAAGCCAAAACTGTAAGCTTCCTGTTTAAAATCCCATTAAGAGAGAAGCATGGGCTGGAGAAAATGATAAATGGAGAATAAAGAAAATTGTTTTAAAATGTCTTTTGGGGAATTCAGCTGAACTAAAACGTGGTTGCCTTTTTTTTTGCTTTTTCTCCTCATGCATAATCCCTGCCTTTTACATAACAGCAAAAACTGCCAAATTTTTGTGGAGGGCATTTTTGTTCTGGCCAATAAATTGTAGCTGCAGTTAGTTTTCAGAGTACCATCACCACCAGTACAGGACAAGCTCTTACCCTTTTGAAGTTGCACTGGGGGTTTGGGCAGTGGATGGGTCTGCAGATGGAAACATTGCTGTAGCAGGTACATTCCTGACACGACTCGGGCCGCCATGAGGTGTTATTCTGTGGAGAAAAAGGTTAAAAATCATCACACAGAGTAATTAATCAGCTATACAGTCAAATTTGCTTTAACATTTAGATAATGATAGAGCTGCTGTCATTAGAGCTGCATATTATATTGCAAATATACCGTAAATGCAAAAATGGAGCATGTAATCTTTATATAGCAGGAGAGTACATAGAGACTGATATTCAGAATTTTTAAAACAGGAGAGTTCGGATCATGCAAAAAGCGCAGTTATGTTTTATTTCCTTTACTTTTTTATAAACTATGAGGTGCACTACAAATATCATTTAGCACTGTCATCCTTTTTTTATAATCATCATTATGACGTCCAGCTACATGGCTTTGAACCTTTACTTTCTCTGATGATATTACCATGACAAGATTTTCTAAGGTCATGCAGCTCTAATTGATATCATAAGTCAGGGATGATGACCCAAGTAATCCATAGAAAAGTGGAACAAAATTAGGAATAAAAGACTTAAACAAAATCATTGTTGCAAAACATGCAAATGGCATTGGGTGCAGATGCTCCTCTAAACCTCTAAATGTTCATGTGAACATTGCTAGTTTTTTAATCTGAAACATTTAGAAGGAAAGTCCCACCCAGCGCAGGTGATTTCAAAGAATTTCAGATCACCCTAAAGCATCACGGGATGAGCTGCCCAAGACCCAAGGAGCAGGAAAGGGTGGAGTTAGCAGGTACAATTGTTTTATAAAAAAACAAAGAGCAAACCCCAACCTCATTAGGGATCATGCATGCTAGACTATTTAAGTTTGCTGCAGAAAAAGCATGTTGAAGCTTTATTAAATTTGGCACTATAACTGTTAGGAATCCAGTTTGTGTGGGTAGTTTTGTGTTTGTCTCTCCCTCCACCACCAGGTGGTGGCCTGTCCTCGTTGGTCCTCCTACACACCTGCAGCTCATTTGTTCATCACCGGGGAGTATTTGAGCAGTCGACTGTCACTACTATTTGACGCCAGAGTGTTTGCCAGTTTTGGGTACTCTAGCCAAGCCGTGATTAGCAGAGTCTAACCTGTGCTTCGTTTCTCTGAGATTAACCATGTTTTTGTCTTTGCCTTTTGGCAGGAAGCCTTCCCGCTGACTGGAAGTTTTGGCCTTCTCCCCCAGGAAGGATATTTTGTGTTCACACTGAGCTGGGGAAAAGTTCCACACGATCCGTTCAAGTACCGTCTTAAATCTAAGTGTCAGTCCGCTCTCATACTCCTCAGGGTCCAACTCCACCGACCTGTCCGCCCTCCAATGAGTTGCTCTCCCTCTGGAAAGCTCACACATTCTGGATTCAATGCTTTGATTGAGATCCCCTCCTACGTGAGTCCCTTCCTCCTCCATGCTCAAGAACTCTATTCTGTTTCCTACGGCCATTGAACCAACCGCTGTGAACTTCCCTTCCACTTCTAGTTCCGGTTCAACAGCTCTCTCTGAGTTCAAGATTCCACCTCCTGTTGTCCTCATCAATAGACCCGTTAAACCTTCCCTTGGTTCTCTGAGTGGTTTTCTGCATGTGGGTCAGATCCCTTAAAAGCATCATGACAATAACATCCAGAGGTCTGGGCTGGAGAGAGCTAAACCTACTGCTTTACAATGGAAAAAAAAAATCTAGAAATAAGTTAAATTTACTGTATTTATCCTTAATTTGAGCAGGTAAACAAGATTATTTGCCAATGGAATTAGTATTTTTACTCATAAAATAAGATGACTAGATAATATTCACTTGAAATAAAACAATGCAGTTGAGTTTTCTTATTTTAAATGTAAATTGTGTTGTTCTATTGGCAAAATGTCTCTTTGATGTCCTCAATTTAAGTACAAATGCAGTTATTTTAAGAAAAAAATGACTTATCTAGATTTCAATTTTTTGCAGTGTACACATCATTGCACTAATGATGTTTGGAGAAGAACTATGACCAATTGCTCCAAAACAGACACAACTTTGGTTGATGGGGTGAGCCATATCACAATGTGTCCCAGAATGGCTGTATATAAAAAATTTAAAAAAGGATTATGTGAGAAGTTTGAATTTTTTAGCAAGACAACGGGCCTCATGCGAGAACTGTTTGTATGAACAACTTCATTCTTAAATCGATTGTACGAGTGATTCTGGAGAAATGCTGCACTCACCATTTGTCTCCTTTTTTCTAATCTTCTCTAAGGTGTGAACACATATGTCCTACAAACTTGAGTCTTGTGGAATCTGAGCTGAACTTACAATTTTATTAGGCTACATTATTATCTATTATGCTTCTCTGGAGTTTTAAATTAAATTTTTATTGGCTGATGGCAGAACTATCGGTCACTAAACCTGCAGCTAGAATGTTGGTATCCACTCTGGTTTAATTTGATTTTATTTTGTCAAAGGAAAGAACAGTCAGAGATCAAGCTGCTATTGAAATGGCATCTGGAAGAGAAACTGGATTGAAAGTTCAGCAAAGCTCCTCTAATGCTAAGACATTATATAATTTTACGCCTTTGCAGCTCCTTGGCTTTGTTATTACACCAAATGTGGAATGTTTGGGTCTGTCTGAGCTCCTCAAGTGAGAGTTTCACCTGTAAAATTTTTATGTTGATGTGTTGTATAAGAGAAGGAGTGTGAGCTGATGGGATGACAGACATTGTCTGAAGATGTACAGTTCATGTGTGCCTGTGTATTTAATGCAGATTCAGCAGAATTTTCTGTGGTGGTTGATGTTGATCTCATATTAAGCATTTACATCATATTTTACACCTCCTGCTAACATCACTAGTTTTCATTGACTGTTTTTGAATCAAATAATTTTTATTTTACTATCATTTATATGTATTTCATTTGTTTTTACTTTATTTTTACTTCTGTAACTGTGCAACCAGGTCATTTACAGCTCTTGTAATTTATTTTACTTCTTGGCTCTTTATGGTCCTTTAATTCTGCTGCTCGCCTCACAGTCAGCAGAACCTCGGTCACCAAACCTTCAAAGTTTTCTTCTTCTTCAAAGCCATTTTTTTGAATAAACACCTTCTGACAAGCGCTGGAAGTCTTTCTTTATATTAAATATTCTGTGGGTTGTCTACTGTATGCAAATTTTCCATTCTCATGAACACATTTTCACATAGGTGGACTGCATCAAGTTTACAAGGATCATTTACGTTAAGAATGTTTGTTGAATCTGATGTGGGGCGCTCCTAAAAAGCCCACGGTAGAAAAAGGAAGAGAAATTTACGACAAGAAAACCAAATGTTCTTGCATGAGGCCCAATGATCCTTTACCCTGTGGAGGAAACTCTCAGAGAACTTAACAGGAAGAAACCAAAGCTACATAAAGCCGCCCAGACAAATCCATCTGGAATCCAAATTCACAGATTTTATCTGTGAAATCTGAGGGTGTAGAAGAGAACATTTAAGATTTGAATATTTATGCAAAAAAACCAGGTCAAAATCACAGCTGAGCAACAGATGCAACTAATTTATGAAAAAATATATTCTCTGTGGTAAAAAAATAGATTTTGTTGGTTTCTTTAAAAAAGCTGTGTTTAACCATAAAAAGCACATATTGATGCACCAAGTTCTGCTTTTAAGTAAAAGTCACAGGATATATAAAATTAACAATACTGTAGGGAGATTTATTATTAAAAGGTAAATATGCCATGCCTAATAGTCATTGTTAAAAAAAAAAAGTTACACATTTTCAGTAATTTTCACTCACTTCAAAAAAAAAAAATATCCCATCTGCATGAACCTCCCGTACTGATGGGTAAGATTTGAATCTTTCTTAATTGGCAGTCAGCTGCTAAAAGTCAGTCTAGGGGCTGCAAATGGCCCTGACTCCACAATGAAGACACTACCAATTTAAAAGTAAGACATCATTTTTAGACCTAAAAACTGATGATTCCTTTGGAAACTTAGCAAAAGTAGTAAAAAGCCTTAAGCTTTGTGGCCAATCAGACACACAGATAAACCAAAGAAGCAAAGTAAGGAGATATCTGCTTTGCCTGCTGGATGCTCCCTTTAACAGGCCGGCTGGTTGCCAATAGCTCATACCACCTGACTGACATTGTCTGATGAGTAGCTTAAAGCCAAAGCTAAATCAATATTCCAGTGCCCGCATATGCCGAAATATATCATCACGCTGACCATGAATCTGTTTTAGATGAATGATTAATGTCCCACTCATGACAGGAATATTCTGAGGCTCATGCAGCATGACCTTCGTCTCCGGGAGGAGACCATCCAATCAGATGGTGCTTCACACCATGAGGCAACCAAAGCAGACCTTTTTGAGAACATTTAGTCTTGCTAATTAAAACAAAAACATGATCGTGAAAAAAAAAAAATGGATCAAAGAGGGAACTCCAAACGGGGGGCTTGTTTTTACATCTCAGATGAAAGGCAGAGCTTTAAAGGGGCCAGGGGTGGCCATGGCTACCCCTAACCAATCATGGACCACCCCTCTGGACATCCCTAGATAAGGCAAAACTAGAACTTATGCTCTTTTTTTTAGAACTAAATATTGTTCTTTGTTGGGAAAAAGAGACATTTATGAGTCTCCGGAGTCATCTAAGAGTCTTCTATAAAATTAGAGATAAAGAACAACTAAGCTTGTTCTGTAGTTCTGGAGATTTCTGCCCTAAAATGAAAAAGATGAAGAAAGAGAAAAACATTTGTTCAACCAGGAAGAAATACAACCACTTTTTACTTGTAAAAATAAATTAGAACTTATTCAAATACTTTCAGAAAACAAAACAAGCCCTACATTCATTCTAACATGCATAAGAGAGATATGAAACTGATTTCTGTCTTTCAAAAGATTTATTGTGCAACTTGTTTTAGAAATTATACAAATAAAGAGGAAAAAAAAATCAGTTTTCCCACCTTTACTACATACCTGTTTATAGTTTTATCTTATCTTATTTTCACCTTATGCAGTTGCAGCTGGCTGAATATTCTCATGTGCATTAACAGTATTACCCTGCTGGAGACTTGAGTGAAAACCTGAGAATGTGCAGTAGTCAATTATTATTGCTGTATATAAGTTATGGAAATAAGCTGCATTGAATTAAACTTTATTTTTTTTTTGCAAAGTATTGAAATAAACTATATTAAATTGACCTGAATTGCATTGGATTACATTTGTTTGTGTTCCATTTAAATGCAATACACTTAACTGATAGCTCTGTCTCAGAGCTGTAACAGTTTGCAAAAACAAACATTAATTTAAAAAAAAAACAATTAACTGAATACAAATTTAATTTAATTGTGTTTATTGTACTGTCAAGTTCTATGATTCTTTATATATTAAGTTCAATTATAGCAGATATATTTATGAGTCCCAAATTTCAGAAGTGAAGTAGAGCGATTTCCTTGGACGTACTAAAACTCTTCACCTCTTTCTCTTAGTAAACTCCCCATTTGTCCTGACAGGAGATTTGTTGTTCAAAACCCTCTGATAACAGACGTTCTGTTAATAAAGACAATTACATCCATCTTATTTTAAAGGAAAGCTTTAAAAAAAAAAAGTCTTATTGTGGTGTTTGCTTTTGTTTGACTTAAATGTTAAACAGTGGTGAGAACCTGACATCCATCAATTAAAATAAAACCATGGGACGCCATGAACGGACATCTCCATGCAGTTTTATCAAGTTATTTTAAGCTCACACAACCAGAGTCAGCAGTTCACTCCAAATAACCAGCACATGGGGGTCTTAGACATTATTAGGAGGAAATATACAGCCCTGATTCACAGCAGGAGGCCTTTTTTGGCAGCACAGATGGCTAATTGAAGCAATAAACTATGACAGAAACCAACAAAGCTGCATCACATAACAGTTTGGGGCCATTAGGAGGTCTAAGAAAGGCAATAGATCATCCGCAACATTAAAACAACCGGCTTAATGCAGTCACAGTCCCTGCTATGCTACCAATGGATTCCAAACTGAAAAAGGAGCTCAAACACTACAGGCTTTAGACAAAAACTGCACCATTGTTGTTATTTTTTTTGCTGACCTCGCTCTAAAATCAACAGCTCATACTTTCTGCCTCCCTAACTGTACAATAAATTCAATTAAGCTGCAAGTTATGAAAAAGTGTTTTTTCTGGTGAAAAATACTATTTATTGCATTTGTTTTCTTGAAAGATGCAATGAGAAATAAAGTCATGCGAGTACTGATGGATTTCAGAAACTACGCCAGTTGTCATAAAGCTGTGTCTGAATCCTTTATCCGATTCTACAGGTGAAGCTTTGACCAGATGTGTGATGGTCACATCACAACCAAATTCTCTGCATGGCTTCAATATCTTTTCACAGGCAGAAGAGGCAGAGGTACAGTAATGTTTGAACCTGCTGTTTAAACTCCTGTTATCTTGCAGCTTTGAGATGCATTTCTTCCCTCATCAGTATTCAGTCATTCGGCTCTGCAGAAGTCTGGTGATGAGAAAATCGTTTGACTCTGTTGGAGCAGGGATGTATCTAAAGCAGGGGTCTTCAAAGTTTTCCAGGCCAAGGAACCCCAAACTGATGACGAGATGGAGCGGGGACTCCCTAATTATATATATTGTATGAGATTGTTTTATATCAAACTGGTCCTGCAGTCACTCTATTACAGATGGAGTAATGTAATGAAAGTAATTTCTCCCTGGGATTATTAAAGTATTTCTGATTCTGATTCCTGTTTGATGGGACAGGTGTTGTGACTGAAACGGTGCTCAGCTTGAAAGAGCTCCTGTGTGTCGCAGCATGTGTGCATTGATGACTAATGTGTATTTAAAGACATTTCAATTAGTGGAAAAAATTGCAAGGGGAAATATAAAAAAAAACTGTAATCAACCAAAACTTTTGTGACCCCCGTGCAGTACCGCCATGGACCCCCTAGGGGATGGATCCCCTGTTGAAGACCTCCGATCTAAAGGATGCAGGATAGTAGCTCTCAAGGACTAGAGTTAGGCATCCCTGATTTAGAGTGTCTAGTTAACCTTGTATGCATAATATTGCCTGAAAGAGAAAGTTTGATTCCGTGGAGAAAAATCTAAAGCGTAAAGGAAACAGCTTTTACCACCAGGCCATTCCCCACCCACTGCCTCAAACAGACCATCTTACATTGTGAAATAGAAAAACTGTGGCGAGGGTTTCATATGGCAGTCTTTGAGAAATTAATATGATTTCCCAGAGCTTAACCTCCTGATTTTCAAGCAGCAGTTTGAATAATAAATGGAAACATGCAGCCTTAAGTCCCATAAAACAAGATTAGGTTACCTCAGTGAATAAAAGAAACCGTTTGCACCTTTTCCCTTTGGGACGTTAAGCTACAATTCTGTGAAATTTTAAGCTTAACTTGAGGGTAAAATCTGTATGAAATATGTAAGTTGGGTATCCGTATCACTGGGAGTAATAATAGGCCAGCTTACATGCCAATATGTGTTCAGAAATAATGTTTCCTCTTATGGCTCCCCGATGGTCGTTTGTGTCTCCCTTAATAGACGAGAGTAAAATTAGCAGGGCAGATGCAAATATACAAGACTAACTGGACAGGGTCTCACAGCTCAGAGCGTATTTCATTTTAATCTTCAGAAGGAGGAGGTTTGCTTTTCAGTCTGAATAGAACATAAGATAATAGAAAAACTGACCTTTTAACCTCTGCCCGCGCTTAGGTGTGAAACAGACAGTTTAAAATTGAGCTCTCAGCAAGAGAACAGTTTCTAACACAATGCATGGTCTATTTTTTTGCTCTAGAAATTGGAGCTACATATCTGCATCAGTTTTAAATCTGATCAGAAGCAGAACATTTTCTTCTGGAAGGAACACAAAAAGTAAATCTGTCCGCACAGGCTCAGAAATGTCTAGATAAATGTGAAACTAACCACCCTGCAAGTAGAAGGCAATAACTTAGACATTAACAACACTGCCCCAATTGATAGGAAGTGCATCCTCAGAATAACAAAGTTTTTTGTTTTTTTTCTGGTGACATAGTGCTTCATTTTCCTGTGTTGGGAATCCTCATTTATAACCAATATGGATCATGATCAAAATAACAGCATCCTGAACAAAACAGCCTTCCTCTGTAGGATGGCTTGACTCAGCCTTAGAGATGGGGAGAGGAGCTCCATCATCCAGTTTGAGTTTGAGGAGGAACCCTTGCTCTTCCACATCAAAAGGAGTCTGTGGTTTGGTTTCATGATTTCATGATGTCATGAGGGTGCGCAGGGGCTTTCTGGGCCCGTCCCACTGGGCAGAACCAGAAGGGTCTAATAAATATCCACAGACTAAATTCCTCATTGTTTAATCTGCTGTTTGATGCGCTCGTTCAGACAGATGTTTAATGAGAAATTGGAGTAAATATTGAATTTACGAAAGTTTTTAATGATCCTACTTTTATAGGAAAATTAGCTTTTATTTGAAATATTCTC
>NW_015150542.1:295143-316009 GCF_000732505.1 Cyprinodon variegatus | reverse complement strand
TTTTTTTTTTTTTTTCATTAGACCTACTTCCGGGCCGGAAGCACAAAAATAAAAGCATGTAACAATAAAAACAGAAACAACAAAATAAAAGCACATGGACTTTCATAATGACATTAAAAAAAAATTTAAGAGTTCCTTACACCAAATGAAAATTATGTTTAATACCAAGTTAAAGGTTTTTATTATAAAAAATGAAATCTGACAAGTCAGCCTGAAATGAAGACATGATTTATCAATTACGACTATACACATTTAGAAATCCGTATCATAGTGGTGCAGTTTATAGCACTCCTCATTAAGGAAACACAGCTATAACAAGCAGATATTGGTTTTTCATTAGTAAGGCTACCTTCTCAGGTAGCTAAACTGGGAAATGCTTCCAGACATCTTAATGTGTCTTTCTTTGAACGAAATATTTGTCTTTCAGCCAGCTGACCAACAGTGAGCAGCATAAGGTGAGGGGCTTTCTGTGCTCCCCCAAAGGTTGTGTGGCTTCCCATTAGAAAACATCCTAAACTGTAGGAATGTTATAAGAGAATTTCTAAAAAAAAAACAACAACTTTATTTTGGTAACATTCAGTGCACACTGGGATTATACCTGTAATAACACCAGTAGATTTGGCAGTGATGGGTTTCTGCAGATCAGCCGAACATTGCACCCATCATGCTTCCATCAGATGAAGTTTCCTTTTTTAAACGGTACAGTTGGGGTAAAAATTCAGCATTTTATTATGTGCTGAAATCCTTTTCTTAACAAGGAAACAAGCAATGGTCATCAACAGTGGGTGTTATGAAAACCCTCACTGTCAGAAGGTCAACACCTTTTGCGGATTATTTATTTCTAAGCAATTTTCTGAAGTTTAATTCTTACCAGCTACATTTTTCCAGGAGAAAAAGTAAAAAAAAAAGAGATCACATAATTAGCCAGGAAAAAAATTCAGCCTTTCAAATTCAATGTCTAAAAAAAAGGTCTGATTCTAATGAGGCAATTTTTCTTCTACATAACTTGTATGAAGATTTAGGAGGTGACAGTACAGCTCTAACCCTCATTTTTTCTCCTCAGCCAGCATTTTGCAAAGTGGGTAAAGTAGAAAGCTCCCAGTTAGGAGAGCATATCGCTGAATGAACCAGAGACAGCAAAAAGAAAACAACCTGCATCAAGTCGATTCTGTCCGGATTAACACAGAAAAAGGGAGAGGACTCAGTCAGCGCCTTGCCGATTCAATTAAAATCCAATCTGGAAGAAAAAAAAGGCAGAACCAAACACTAACCGGCCTTCGTTTTGTTCAGCTGTCAGGTACACCAGTCGGACTTTCTCATTTAGAGCAGGGAAGTGTGAAGAAAAGCAGCCCTCCAAGGGAGCGAAGCAGAATTTAGCTACAATTGGACGAGGTGCTGATAAAAACACAAGCTATTACTGAGGCAAACTCAATCTAGAGACACAAAGTGACTAAAGAGCTCTGCAGCCGGCCGAGCCGCATCACAGAGCAGGAATAACACTCTCCTCCGGGGGGAAACGTCTGCCAATACAACCTTCCATACAAAGCAGATCTTGCTGAAGCCTTGCTTCATAACAGCAGGAATAATTCAAGCTGTTATGTTGGTTAAGCTGGATTTACAGTGTCATCCTTTCCCATTTCTTATTTCATAGGGAAACAAGAGAGTGTGAAGAATTATGTCATAACAAAACAAATATTTGCTAAAGGAAAAATATTCATGCCTGCAAACTGAGTCATGGTGACCTTTGAGCTGCATTATTTTCATTAAATTTGATCACTGTGTCCAATGTTTGATTTAAACGATTTTTCTTAAAGAGCTTATTTTTACACATACACTTTAATTTCTGCAATGTTAAAACTTAAGGGAATTGTATTTTTTTTTTTAACAGTTGTGTTTCTGTGTTCAAATTTGAAAACTTAGCTCTAAATTAAGCACAAGACAGCGAGTAGTTACAAAGAAATTATAATGTTATATGGTAACACAAGGAATAAGGAATTGACACAACTACAGTACCACCTAAGAAACAAGTTTTGAAGGCAAAGACACCTGCTTTGCTCCTATTAATGTGTTGTTTTGGTTGGACTGGGGACACTATTTATATAGTTTCCTGATGTGTTGTTGTTGTTTAGACAAGACGCCACTCACAACATGTCTGGACTGAATATCTGAGCGCATGAAACATTTCTTTCTGTCACAAAATGTCATGTTTTTTTAACTGAATGTTTGCCTGTGGTAAACGTCATGCAACAGGGATGGAGACAAGAGCGGTTCTTCCAACAAAAACAAAGATCACAGCATCCTAGTCCAAGACCAGTGTTACAAGTCTGTGTCTGTGACATGACGAAACTGTGCAGCCTGTAGTATGTTGTCACATTTGCCAAAGGTTGAAAAAAGTAAGACTCTTACTTTCCTTATGTGTCCGCGATGAATGCATAGTAAAAATAGAGGTCCTTCTGCTTATTCCTGGAGGCGGACAGAATTTACTTGTTTCCTTGTGTTTTTTTTCCTTCCCTTTTCTTCAAACTCTTCATGTTTTGAAAAGATAATATATGAATTTTTAAAACTGAGGACATGTTCAGTGGTGAGACAGCCGGTATGTTCTCAGTAAGCACAGCGACTGCAGGTAAATGTTTGTTTGTTTTTTTAAATAAAGGATCTAAAGCTGCAACAATCAAAGAACCACATGCTATGGTGTTGCAAACATTCTCAAGATTTTATGAATGAGATGACATATAAACAGGTATACATGCATACATATATACACTTTGCTGGCCACAAATAATATATATATTATTTTGGGGGGGTTTTCTAACAAAACTACGCCTGGAATTTGGCCTTAATACAATTTGTTAAAGCCCAAATAAAGACAGAGGCATAAAGATCAAAGGCCGAGCCTAAAACCTGGAAAAAACAGGGTGAGACTGGTTTCAAGACCTCCATTCTTGTTATGGAATTCAAAATAAGTTTATTTACGGGAGTAATTAGCAATTCTAGAAAAAAATACTTTAAAGGCTTATATGATTGCTGTTGGCTGCAAAAAAGGAATTGCATCATGGTTTCCTTTAATCTGACCGTCGTGTTGCTTTAATGTGATTAGGAGGTTTTAAAGGGCTCTTGAATTTACTACAGCATTTATAAAATAAAAAAAATGAATTGAAATTGAGAATCTGTGTTTTTGAAGGATTTTAAAGGAATGAGGAAAGCCACAGATCCAGAAAAGAATCTCCCAACACCTCCAGCTCCTCATAAACCCGCAGTGCTACCCACTTTCAGGGGGGAATCAGCACTTTGCCGCCCACATGTTATGTATCTTCACTATCTTATCATCTCTAAAAAATGCACATGATCTACCCTTTTCCTCCATCTGCACCTGCAGCTCAAATGTGTTCAGGGGTAACATGATAGACACAAAGGTGACGAAGGTGTTTTCATTATAGTTTTGATTAAACAATTCATGTATGCAAGACATTTTTGGATTTCATTAATAGATAACATGATGACATGAGTAACACATAATTATGTGCTAATGAGTATTAGTGTTTTTAGGTGGTTCCAGTTTCTTTTACCATAAGTCTTCAACCCTCTCTGAGGACCAGTCCTGTTGAAGCTGTTTCCCTGCATTAAATGATGTGCTGGAGCAAAGAAAAAATTTGAAACTTGCAGATTAGAGGATCCTGAGGACTGGGTTGAAGACTCCTGCTCTACGTTGTTTGCTTTGTCCTCTGAATAATAAATGCACCCAATGAATATGTTTTTTTTAATATATTTTTTTATCATTCTTTGCAGATAATAACTTTCAGTGTGACATCCTTCGAAACCCTCCAGGTCAATAAAGCAACCCTGAAAAACTGCAGGATTCTGTAAGCTATTCTGATCCAATCGACTACCAGCAGCTCTGTGGAAGAGATGGACTCCCTGGATGAGCTTGACCTCTAAGCCTCCACACCTGAAGACCTTAAACCAGAAAAAGGAGTCAGGAGCTGTTTGGGAAAAAAAAAGTATGAATAATTCTTAGAAAAGTTTAACTCACAGCAAAACATACTGTTTGTTTGTTTGTTTTATTTTTTACATTAAAATTGGATAAACTGGGTATATGGGTGATATATATATTTAAATATATATTTTTACATTTTTATTAGAGATTTTTTTTTGTTTTTGCTACATTTATCTTTAAGCCACTGTAGCAAGAGTGACTTTAAGGCAAAGGATTTTGAATAAACATTGAAAATAATTCAGTATTCCACTTTAAATATCTAAAACAGCCATGAAAATAAAGTTCTGCAACATAAAGAATAAGTTATAAAGTTTTGCAATTATTTTGTGGATTATCCATCATCTGTGTCAGTGGTAGCTACCAATAAATGTTTAAGTACAGCTGGATCATTGTGTCGAGCTCGGCTCGATGGTTAGCTCCGTTATTCTAACAGCCACACAGAGGGTTTAAAAGCTGGGCCTCAGCTCAAACGATCCAACATCACTGCCTCATCCATGCATCTAGTTCAATTAGAGGACCAGCTGGAAGGACATGACGAATAACCGGCTGATCGCCGGGCGCCCATAAATTTAGCTGACTGCCATCAAGTTGCCGCTTTCTCTCCTGCAGCCAAATATCAAGCATCCAGCAAGTAATAGGTTCTGGATCATCAAACAGATGAGCAGAATAGGAGAAGCTTTAAAATGCAGCAGTGCAGACCTGAGCCACTGACCAAATAGATCAATGAAACTGAAGAATGCATCACTAATAACTTTTCATTTTATCCCACGCTAAAACACCTCAAATTAACGTTATGAACGCTTTGAACTTTTAGGACTTCTGGGTTATTTTGGGGAGGTCAGGCTTTCAGTGAAATACAGAGAAACCATAGATGTCAGAGATGCAGAGGAACTGCTGACAGACGAAGGTGTGCAGCAAGAATAATCCCCAAATCTATGCTGCCACTCAACCTAAAAGTTTTAAAAATACTTCACTGGACTTCAGAGTTATTACAGTTTACTTTTGGTGCAGGTGAAACGAAAAGAACCGCTTCTGGAAGTGAAATAAGTCTCCTGGGATGTTAAAGTGAGGAGAGCCCGAAGGAAAATAACGAAATCCATCGGAGGAAGTGAAGATGAGAAAAAACAGAAACTAAACCACACACACAGAGATCTGCAGTTAACAGACCCGCCTCTTTTATCGCTCAGTTTAACATCGGATTAAGCTCAGTTGCTCTCGTCTGTGAAAACTACATATTGAGGACTTGCTGCAAAATCTGTTCCTGTTTTTCAACCTTAACCCCAAACACAAAACATAATGCTGAGCACGGAGTCTAAGAGCAGCACAGCTTTAAGACAAGACAAATGTAAATAATTCATATATGCAGATAGGCCCCTGAGCAAAGCTTTGCTGTCCTTCACTGTGTTCTCTGCAGAACACCAGACAGAATATGCCGTCGATGGGAGATCTGCAGGTCCTACCTGACTGATCTCTGTGGACACAGCCATGCTTAAATAATGGATCTGTAGTTTTAGGGGATTTTGATAAAAGTCATGTTTCGTAGCAGCAAACAGCAGCTCTCTATCATCTGCCTGTGAAGCTCTAACCAGGGTTTGAAGGTTAAACAGCACTGCAAAAAATTGAAATCTAAATAAGTCATTTTTTCTTAAAATAAGTGCATTTGTTCTTGAATTGAGCAGGAAAGTGAGACATTTTGCTAGTGGAATAAGACTATCTACATTTAAAGTAGAAAAAAAAATGCATTGTGTTATTTCAAGTGCATATTATCTAATTATCTTATTTTAAGATTAAGTATACTCATTCAATTGGCAAATCATCTTATTTACTACTTATTTATAGATTGTTTTTGGCATGCAGTTTTAAAATCACTGCTTTCTATTCAGAAGAAATCTGAAAATGCAGTTTAAGTAAAAGATTGATGCCATGCAGCTTTCTGACACATTTTCACTTTTTTTAACTCTACAAGTTTTATGGCGACTAAATGTTTTTCTTTGCAAGACATCACAATCTAGACATGTTTGGAGAGCTTGGATAAAGTTTCATGTAACTTTAGATTTAGAGGAAGCAAAGGTCAGAGGATGTCGTGCCGGCAGCATTCCTGGCTTCCATATAAATATATCACAGAAGCTAAAAAGATTCATGGGTAATATTACAATGCAACATTTAATGGACTCCAAAAATAAAAAATAAAATCTTCCCATTTCACAGAAAAAAAAAGCTGTTTGTGCTGCATTAAGTCCTTATACTGAGGGAGAAATAGTTTCAGTCTTATTGTTTAGTTTATTTGTATTCAACTACCATCAAATTGTTTTTATCTAAACACAAGGAGAATTTATGTGGAATCTAAGTTTGCTGATTTTATTGAGAAATGTAATAAATGAACAGCAAAACAAAGATATTAAACTCTGCTATTTGGAAACAAAGAAGCCAGAATGGAAACAGCAAATTAGACTAAACCAGAACAAATTGATACATTTCAAATAAATGTCTGCACTGAACTGAATGAATCACCTGCAGCAAGTTGCATTCAAACGTCACTAGTTTTAAACCTATACTAAACTTCATAAATTCTTTTGACTCAAATACAATTTTGGATTTTTATTTCAGTATGTTAGCTGCAGAGGAGGGAAATGGGCCTGGCTGCTGCAGCATCTACGCCTATCTTCACCTTTAAGGGGAACATGCAGACATAACAGGGCTTGGGGTCAATGATGGTTACAAGGAAATCGTTCTTGAACAAAATACCTTCAGGGTGCAAATGTAGAAATCCTGCCCTTTGTCTACAACAAGATGTCACATTGGAAGGAAGCAACCCTACAGTGAGACATAGAAGTTGGTATGAAAGGTCAAGAAGTCTAACAGCTACTGTTGATTTATTAAAGGGGCTAAGTCACATTCTCTAGCATTAAATTCTAACTCAGTAGCTCACTCTGGTTGCAGACAAAGGCTTTCTGATTAAATAATGTCGCCCTGTTAACTAATTACACTGTGTTTTGTGCTGTTTTAGCTCCATTTGTCAGTAAATAAAGTGCTTTTTCTATATTTGACACAACAAGACAATGTGACCACATGCATAACAATGTCACTAATGCTAATATTAGTAAAGCAAGGCTTACTTATGCTGTTAGATATTGAAAAAAGTATTTAATACGTCAATATTTATGTTAATTCAAATAGTTTCCAGATTCCTAATAAAAAGTGCCAGCAGATGTTGATCATACCCAGGCAAAAATTATTTTCAGGCTCAAAAAAGGACTACTGTATACTATCAGGATGAATGCTTGGCATGTAGTATAGAACATGAACATGTAGTTTTGAACATGGGGTGGTACTTTTTGTTCAAAGTTTAGATAAACAATAGAAAAGCCTTTTCTGATGTATTTTAATGCAACTTCATCTTGGAGAAGTAGATAGGCCTACTGCTATACTGCTGTAGATGATAAATGTATCTGTCCAACATAAAGTGGACTGAAATACATTCTCAGACCCCTTAGAACCCCCCCTCTCCTCCTTCATTCACATCTACAAGCACTTTTCCAGGTTGTTTAGTGAGCTAATCATGCTGCCACATTCTGTGTAATTGGTCGTTTAAGTGCCATTTGAGGACAAATTTCAGCCTAATTTGTCCCTCCTGCCAGGTTCTAAAAGCTGCGAAGATTTCGTTTTATGACATAGAAGTAAGTGCATCAATTTAGAAAGCTGCATGTGATAAAAGAAACTAGTTCAGCGACTGCATCCGCTCTAAGAAATATGATGCAGCGATTTTAGGAAGCAGCAAACGATAAAAACTAAATCTAAAGCTCATAAAACAGGAGCGAGAAGTTTGCACATGGCTTCTTGTGGCAGTAAACCTCGCAGACCAAGCGGCCCCTGCTGATGTATTGATTAGCAAGACGACGGGCCCTGACTACTTCGGCAATCAAGGGGGGAACCAGACTTAGTCGGTCCGCCGACTGCAGCTGCAGAGCATCATCAGTTTTAATAACACCAGCCTCTTCATGTTGAGCTACGCAACAAAAATAACATACGGCATTTGGTTGTGGTGTGTGAGCATTTGTGCATGAGGAGAGGGTAATTAAAGCAGTTTGTTGGGGTGCAAACTGTTTAAAAGCTGAAGGTAACAACAGTCCAAAACAGCAGCTGTGTGAACAGACACACATTCATGTTTGTTTTAGTTCAGAAACATTTCTATATTCCAACAAACCTGCTATGACATAAGAAGCAATAAACCCCTATATTTTTATTAATTCATGTTCCTAGCCTTCATTTTCACTAATTATTGAAAATGGCTATATATGGGATGTAAAAAAAATTATTAAAATTCAAACACTTAAGTCTCAAATGTTTATTAGATTAAAATTAATTAAATCTAATCAGTAAAAGGATTTTTTTCCAGTGTGGTGATATTACCGCTGCCTACTAGAGGGCACCACTATATACTCTCAAGTGGATCTATACTGGTATTTGCAATAGAAGTAATGACAGAGTGGAGGTAGGCATGCTAGAGCAAAAACATGTATTGATCCAGGAAATTTGTGATTATCTTGATTGTTTGATGGCAACAAGGATGCACAATTCAGTTTATGTGGTTCTCTATGTAATTTTATGCATTTGATTAAACTCTGTTATTATCACCTAAATATTACCCATATAGCTTAATTATAGAAAAGTGAAGCAGATCACACAAAACACAACATGCAAAAAAAGAAAACATACATCCTGGAAATAAGTATGGTAGAATGGGAAAACTTCTGTAGCTTAATCCACTTTTTTCCAATTTTAACATTTCTCTGAGAGCAACCAAAAGCTGCTAAAAGCACAAAGTCTCTCCCAGCACTGATTGTTGGAGCTATATTACAGTTTGAGTCCACTTCATTGAAACAAAGTGGCACATAGTCTGACAGCATGTCGGAGCGACATACCCAGTTTTTTAATGATAAATGTCCATCTCTGTTCATTGGAAATTATGTGTTTCACATGTTTCATTAGGTCTTTATTTATTCAGTAACCTAATAGTTTCCCATTTTGTTTTATCTTTAAAAAAAAAAGTATATAATGTGCAAAAAACATATGGTAAAACAATATATAGACCTTTGTGTTCTGGAGAGACCTTCTTGATAGAGTTAAAACTCTATTTTTCTTTTATTTATTTTTTTCAAGAATTTCTTTTTTTACATATCCTAAATTATCTCTAGTTATACTGCTACAGGGTGGGTTGCTGGAAGATGTTTCCAACACTTTTATTTTCTTTAATACTTTCTCCTTCTACTCTACAGTTGGGTATTTTCTGCAGTTAATGTTCCCTCTTCTCTCTGTCTTATCATGAAAGCTTCCTTGGTCCAGCTTTTCTGTTTCGTTCCTTTTATCAAATTCCAGATGGAGACATTATGAGAGTTTCTGTTGCATCTGATAGATCAACGTATTGGACAGATATCTGATACCCTGCATCTATTCTGGACAAAGGCATTTCTTTTAAAAATAAATAGACTGCACTGCAGCTTTACCCCCAAAGTGTTTCTCAAATAAACCACCAGACACCTATAGGAAAGATAATGCTGTAATGAACAGAGCAGCTGAATCATAATCTGGCAGATTTCATGATACACTTTGGCCAGATGAGGTTCGGAATTACAATAAACAGAAATGCAATTTTTAAACTTAAATCCTCTTTATATATATATATATATATATATATATATATATATATATATATATATATATATATATATATATATATATATATATAAAATGTATCTCCATAACTTCTTAAAAAACTATAACCACTTAAAAGAAAAAGTTTATTTTATTTTATTTTTTTCATATGAGATATATTCCAGCTTGTGATGTCTGAAGCCACAATACACATTCTGCTCCATAAGTCACAATGTTTGCTAAAATAACTTAATAATTTATCATCCTTGGTCATAAGACAAGGAGGTTTACAAGTCATAACAAAAAGGTTAGCAGTGTCTTAAAAAAAACACATAACCACATATTTCACTTTATATACCACAACATAGCCTGCAACAAGCATGTATTAGTGGCTGAGCTGCATACAGCTTGTTCCAAAACAAAAAAATGCCACCTCCCATGCTGGGTCATTGCACCTCTGTACCCTCTGTGTCTTTAATAAAGATCAGCAGAGCATTGCTGGCTGAACTGTTCCTGTATCTGTGTGTGCAGCAACCTACAGAAGGCCCACAGTCCCAAAATAAACTAATAGATAAATAAATAATAAGCAAGTGGAAAATTCTCTCCAAAAGGAAAGAAACCATCAGGGTCTGAGCAGAAAACCAAATTTAAGAGCTGAGGGAGGAAAGATTAGATTATACCCTCACCCACACACAGTTCTCCAAACACCCCCCGCTGCCAACCCCAACAAATATGCCTCTGCAATTTCTACACAGCAAGAAGTGATGTTGGAGGCGTCAAGCTGCCCTGTGGTGTTAACAAGAGTTGAGGCTGCTGCTGGTGTGTGGAGGGGAGATTTGCAGGACCTGCAGAGTGATTGATAATCCAACTAGATCCATCAACTGAGCACATCCAGACTTCTAAATTAGTTTTTTTTTATTTGTTTTTGAGGATCATATAGGAGCTAATTAAATTATTACTCCTGAAACTCAAGCAGAAAAATTAAAGTGATACCCTCAACATTTTTTAGATGTCTAATCAATGTCAAACTGCCTCAGGATAAAAGCAGATCCCAGACGAATATGCAAAATATATATTTATTTTTTACTTTCTTCTGTGCTACTTTTTAAAATCATTCCCTCAGTATTTGATTTGCCTTTAACTGTATGACTTGGCTCACATGATTTTTGGGTTTCTTTCTTAATCTCCCAATAATTTAGAGGAAGTTTGGCTCATTCCCTCAGCCAGAACTGCTGCAGTTGAGTACCACTGATTACACACATATTTTCAGCTCTAAAAGCAAACCTATGTGTCTGAGATCAGGGCTTTGTGATGACCCCTCCAAATGATTGACTCGGTTGTCCTTCAGCCGTTTTGTAACTTTAAATGCTTGGTTCCACCTGAACAAAGAACTGAACTGTGCTTTAGAGGAGACTCTACTTGCTAAGGGGGCTCAGATCATTTGGAGAGCAGGAAGGGCTCCTGAAAAACCTGCTCCTGACTCTGTGATGGCATTAGTAATCTCTTACTGTGTTTTCTGGTGGAGCAGCAGATAAAACTCTATCCCGGGATACCCTCTCCACCCAGTGCATGTGGTAGGAGACAGAAAGGCCGGTAAAAATAGCTACACTATTTGAAGATGTCTCCCAGCCACACATCAAGCTGTTGCAGAAAGAGATCCTTCAGTTAAAGACTGCTGCACAGCCGGTGCTCAGAGGAGCGTCCTTCCTCAGGTCCTTCCTCTTTCTAACCTCCCAACAAATACCTTCTTTATATTCTTCTTTACATTCTTACTTTTTTATGAATTCCTTTAGGTTACTTGGCTCAGTTGTACATTTCCAAATTTCGAAAGGAAAAATAACTACATTTTTTTTCATTGTAAATTTGCTTCTTCATAATCTCCTTGTCTTATTTTTTTATTTTCATGTATTTTACCCTTATGTCTATCGGAATACTGTCATTTCTATCTCACCTTATGCTGGAACATGTGAATTTCCCCCCTAACGGACAATTAAGGTTGTTTTTAGCTAATCTGGTGAAAGCATACAGTCACTGTCTATTTGAAGCACGTGTTTGCTTCAAAGTTTTTGCTACGTGGGTGATATCTGGAGATGATTCATCATCATTTCCACAACTTATGTTCCTGAAGATACCATTTAAGTGCAATATTCCCTCCTGTTGCAAAAAACAACACAGCATACCGGTAGGAATGGTGTTTTAATACT
Organism: Cyprinodon variegatus; assembly: GCF_000732505.1. NCBI lineage: Eukaryota > Metazoa > Chordata > Actinopteri > Cyprinodontiformes > Cyprinodontidae > Cyprinodon > Cyprinodon variegatus. Next base: position 304,159 of record NW_015150542.1, on the reverse strand, counting down.
TGGGGCCACTAATCCCCATTTTCCCCAAACATCACTAAAATAGTGGCATTTCAGTGAGTTCTGTGATATTTATTTAACCTTACACATGAAAAACATGTTATTAGTGCAACTTTAAATGTTTCCAGAGATGCACCCCAATTTAAATGATGACATTAATAAACCAATCAAAATGGAATAAATTATATTATTAAGCATAGGAATCAAAGTGTATGTGAATTATTTTTATTATACTCTGACTCTGATCAAAGTTATAAATACATTTTCTCTAAAAATAAACATTACAAAGAAATAGTTTTGGTAATCCCAATGTTGATAATCCAATTTAATCTTAAAACAGTGAGGGCATAATATTATTTAATTTCTAAATATTAACCAGATAATTACAGTCACTGTTAAATATGTTGCTTGTAAATATTTGGTTTCAGCTGTATGGTTAAACTGAGAAATGTCAACATGTTCTACAGTATTTCTAATTATATTACAATATTAACACTCTGTCACAAATACCTTGATTTGGCAGCAGATAAAATCTGTTTTTAATACAGAAGCAACATGGAGACACAGCTTCTGGAGCACAAACTGCAGCACAGGCATTAGTTGTAAAATGTGTCAAAACAAGATCTGCAATAATGTTCCCAACAGATGGAGCATCCTGGCTCCGAGCTTCTGCACACTTATTCATTACAACCTCTGAGAGGAAATTAAATTTAAATTTAACGATGCTGAAACATTCTTGTGAAAAAGGAGTGGTCAATTAATTTCCACATGAGTAAGTCTGACTGTCATTTGGGGTCAGATCATTGGCTGAACTCAATCAAATACATTTGATAATAAACTCTAAATAGGAATTTTATTACCTGCTGGTAACAAAAGTCATTGCAATTAACCAATAACTTGAGAGATTTATCCTGGGAACTGAAAAAAATTTTTTTTAAAAAGGACAAAAATTGAAAAATGTCAAAGTCATGTATCTCGCTGCATGTTTAGTCTAAATTCATTAGTCAAACTGTTCTCTATTAAAGCAGCAGCATGCTCTCCACAAACGACCAATTTACTTCCAAAATAAAAGCCAAAGAATATGTTTGCATAGCTTTGGGAAACAGCACAGAGATATTCCTGAACATCTGTGACAGCTGTGGATCTGAATATCATCCACATCCAGTCTGCTTTTAGGGCAACTAAAAAAAATAAAAACAATCAACACACACAGCAATCTTTACAGTACCAAATAACACACATTTACAAACTAATATGTACACGTATTGTTAAACCTATCAATGTTTTTTATGTGTTTCTTATCTTAGTATGAGCTAACATTCCTACCAAAAGCTACCCAAACAGATACTCCTTCTTCAAAATAAAAGCCGAAGGTTTGGATTTTTTTGCGTAAATAACAGCCCAGACATATTTATTTTCATTTTCTACTTATTATTCCCAGGTGATCTGCCCTTTAACTTTGCCCTGCAGGCATTTCGACAAAAATTAGTAAAGACTAATGCAAACGTTAGCTCCGATAAATAATTCATACGTTCATAAATGACTAAACCGACTTTGGATTGTGATTAGAGATTCCTAGGTGAACAGACAGATTTGATGTCGTAGATTTAACCTCATGGGAAAATAAAAACACTTCTTAATAGTTTTACAAATTTGTTCCCACATTTTTCGGCCTTTTGTCAAGGTTAATCCAAATTGCCTGCCATTTACTATCTCAATTAGGCAAAACAAAAAAGAAAACTAAATATTCATAAACCTAGTCTCTGATTAGGAAATGCTTTGAGTTCATGATTTATTAAAACAAACTCCTTAATGGTAATTTATCAGAATGTTAAATTAATAGGTTTTTTCATGTCTCTTCAATAATAGAGCACAATATCTACCAGATTTTCCAGAAGCTCAAACATCATTTTTATATTTATAAACAATATTTTAACTTGTTTGAGGCCTTCCTCGAAACTCTAGATAGGCAAACCCTCCCAGCTGGCTGCTGGAAGGAGCTGCAGTGATGTGACGTCTCCTCATTCACATGTAATGATCTCCACTATGATAAGAAAATGATTAATGCATGTCTCCACAGCAGGAGCTCTTCTTTCTGTGGCTGATGTCACTCGGCCACAGCAGGCCTCAGAGTCAAAGGCTCAGCCAGCTCACCACAGACTTCATCTGTCAAACCAGACAACAGCCTCACCAGCATGAGAGCCTCCTAAATGGATCAGGATAATACATCTGCTCTAAAATACAACTGGGAAACTGAGAATTAATTACACAGTAGGACTCAGGAAATGTGAATAAGTAAGAACATCATGTAGTTTGAATTTAAAAATAAAATCCAGATCAATAAAACTAGTTAAGGAATAATCTGAGTAACTTTTTATTCAAAATTTGGACAGAGAAACTTTGAATTCAACTTTAACTTTTATACATTTTTAACTTGAATAAAAGTCTTTATATATAATATCCTCTCTAAGTTAACTTTATAACACAAATTTTGAATGAATCTGGAGGTTTTTTAAGTATTAAAGGACTTTCTGAGGGGTTTATTGTTTGGTTGGTTTGAGCAAAGAATAAAACTGACTACTGATTAGTTTCTACCAAGCTGGACAGAAATTGTACCCATTGCTCCCATAAAGCTCAGTGAACCATAAGACTCTGCTTATATTAAATAATTCTATGGCTTGCTTGGTTTACTGTCTGAAAATTACAGGGACAACGTTTAAAAAGTCAAGCAAGTAACTTTTTTTTTTTTTTTAAAGAGCTGGAAGAGTCTTCTGTAGAAAGTGATATGACCCAACTAACCTACTAATTAAATGTATGATAGACGGATCTACTGTATCTCACAAATTATGTCCAAAATCCAAAATAATAAACTTGCATTTAATTCCCAGAAATGACTTATTAAATTCAGTTGATTTAAAAAAAAAATTCCATACCATAAACTACATTTTCTGCTAACTCTGTATTATTTTTTGTTTTTCTTTCATTGAGTTGTAGGTGTTGATAACAGTAGACAGGAAGGATCCTCTGTAGTGGCCTGTCTTGCATCAGACCCGGAGAAGCCTCTGACTGAAGACACTCTATTGTTGTTTATCAGACTGATGAAGAAGAGGCTAACTTTTAATAATGTTTTTCACTTTATGAAAATGTCTTCTTTGTGAAATCCCTTGTAGATATTCTAGATTAGTTTCTAGAACAGAGCTTGTTAAGCTTCTTCAAGCCATTTGCTTTATGCTGTTACCCCAGTAGAAGAGATCCCTCTCTGCACAACAGGCTTATAGAAGGTACGCAGCATGTTGCAGCAAACACTGGAGGAGCTAAGCTTCCTTACAGCCTGCTATGTCCCTTATAGCAGCCATCTTCACAGTTGCGTCTCTTCATGTTTGATTTCCAGGTAAACACCAAGATACTGTATTCATACTCCTCCATCTGTTATCCGGTGATGATAATTGCATTAAAATTTTAACCGTTTTTTTTCTGATCTACAATCATCTCCCTTGTTCTGTTTAAATCAGACATCCCAAGATCCAAAAACTGATTTCCGGGAGATTATCGTCCTGGGATGTCTGGTTTAAATGCAAGATCAGATGATTGTTTCAATGCCACAGAGTTCATCAGCTCTCTGCACTCAGCTTCTTGTCCATCTCTGATCAATCCAACAACTGCAGAGTCTTCTAAGTGTTTCTGTACAAAACACAACTCTGCCTGGTACTGGAAGTCAGATGTTTCTAAAGTAAAAAGGAATGATGATAGTACCGTACCCTGTGGTGCTCCTGTGCTGCATTTAACTTTATAAATGAGTTAATAATGTATGTATAATTTAGAAAGTTTAGAAAAAAGGCTAAGTTATTAGAACATTTCCATTCATGGGACCCCCCTACTGTATGTACTAATTTCTCCAAAGAAATGAAAGAATCCGAATAAAGCACCATGTTGACAAAAGTAATGAAGTCAAATATGCTGCTTAGATATTAGGTATCATTTCAGCTCAATGGAAGGATTCCAGGCTTTATAAATTAAAATTGCAATGGTGAACCGTCTGTACTTATATTGCCACCTAAGGTCAGGGAACTCCAAAGCACTACGTTAAGTTTACACACATACTCATGCACAACATACTGATGGTAGTAAAATACAATGTTGCCTTTATTTATTTATTTATTTATTTATTTATTTTATATAATTTATCTATTTCTTTTTATTTGTCAGTCAACTTTTCCCGTCCAAATCTCATCAATGTTTCCAATTTTTCTGACTGGGAGTAAATACATTTTCTTGTAAGAGGTCTCAGTTGTCTTTTTTGTTGGTTTTATTTTTCTCATTTTCTCTCAGATGACTTGTTTCCTATTTTGGAAAGTTTCATTTTCACCTTCGAGTCCCCCGGTGGCTTCTTTGAATCTCCATCTTATTACTTTTCTGAGTTGCACTCGTTTGCATCTTAAAATAAGCTCAACCACAGTCCTAAAACCTGGACCGCTTTCAAGTGAAATTCTCATCAGTGCCGCTGACATCTATGGCACCGTTTAATAAAATATTACAGCCTTTCTGGTGAGTACAGCATTCTGTCACACAGTTTGAACACAGCTGAGACAACTTTACTTTTAGTTAAATTAATATCTCCTTGTTTGGAGATGTCAGGAAACATTAAATTGAGACCTGTGGCCTCAAAGGAATCTCATTTTAGTTTTCATTTCAGTTATATTTCGAATGCAGCTGCAGTTTAGCTACAACACAAAGAAAATTACAAGACATTTGCAGCCTCAATCTCGGACTTTGTGCTCTAAAGGTTTTTAGGGGCAAGTCAGCAAACACGCTGTCGTGCAGAATGACTTTGCAAGAAAATAAGAGCAGAAAGCTCTGTGTCGCAGGCTTTTTCCTCCCCCCACGGGGCACAGCACTGGGTAATTATTTTATAGTCTATCATGAAACCAATCTGACAGATGCAATTACGATGAGGCTGAGGCATGTCGGGTGTGGCAGCGGTTGGAAATTTCACATCCGTCTCAGGTCATTATGTCACTATTGATAGGTAGGTTGAAGTTAAACATACGACATCAAGGAGGATCTAGGTTAAAAGAAGACTTAAAACTAAATTAAAAGGAGTATTATTAAAACAGCAGATGACGCTGATATAAACAAATAAACTTGGCAGCTAATTATCAGATTTGAAACCTGTTATTGATTTGAAGCATCGCTTCAACGGCAGAACATTCGGAACATGCAGGATCACCCTTAGAAAAAGCCAATTTCACATGGATTTGACGGTAATTAGCAGAGGTACTGCTTTCATATCCAACACCTCTGCAAGTTTGTGAATACTAAGAAATTCTGCAAAGTTAGGAAGGTGGTATCTGTTATTCATTTCAAGTTGGCAGCTTTGGAGTCAGGTTTTGAGTAATGTGTTTAATTCTAGTAGGTGCACAAGATCAGTGAAGCAAAGAAATGACACAAAAAGTCTGACAGCATTACAATGCATTTCATAAAAAAAGAAATACACAGAAATAAAAAGGTACACAGCAACAATTTAAAGTCAGTGTGGATTAAATTAAAACTTGTGTATGAGTTTAAAAAAGTACCCATGAGTCTCAGCATATTTTAAATTGCCCAAATGTCTTTGAATAAAATCAGCTTCTTAAGTTCCTGATCAGTTTGCAGTTTATTGGAACAAACTAAATTCTGTCCAGTCATTTGGAAGTGAAGCTAAATATCAACAGGTGAAAAGAGAACAAGATTTGACTAATTAGCTACACATTTTTCCAACTTGACTGACCGATCCTTAACCTGGACCTGCATAATAAATGCAGTTTGCTAGAATTAAAAGCTTTAACAAAAGGTGCAAAAACAGCAAATATATAAAAGAAACTTTCTGAGCTTGTTCGAAACAGTGATGGTTTAGGTCTAGGGAAGACGGCTGTGATATTATGCTGATTTGTAAAGCTTGAGCATGGCAGTAACGGTAGGAGCTCTCCAGCTCTGCAACAGGCTGCATGAGGGGGGGTTAGAGGGGCAACTTCAGACAGAGGCGGTCTTCCTAATGAGCTCAATAATCTCTTCCTCTACAGTAGGTTAGCTGCTGCTCCATCAAACCACGTCATGAAAAGCTGACGCCACCACCTGGTTAAAAACCAGGAAATGGGTTTCACCAAATGTCTAAAATAGATACAGAAGTCAAAAACACTTACAAAATACTGCTTTGGTGTTTCCAAAACATGAAAAAATATATTTATTGACACTACAGAAACAACATCTAAGCTTTATAAAGTGGCAAGGCAACCATCACAGCTGTTCAATGGACACAACGCCAGATTTACCAAAAACGAATGAACAAGCTTGAATTTATATTAAACTGTCAGACTACATAAAAGGCAGCATGCAACTCTAAGCACTTCTGGCAGAGGCAGATATATCTCCAACCAACTGAAGAAAAAAGATTGGCGTTTGGATTTCCTGGGCAACAACCCCGAAACACTCGCTGAGCGGCGGTCCAATCACCTTTAACTCCAAAGTCCATCGCCTTTAATCGGCAACCCCTCCGAGAGCAATTTGTCCTCAACATTTGTCAAGCGAAAGCAACATCCGAAGCACAAGTCGAATCAGGCTGGAAACATTTCAGAGAAATGCACATTTTTGCAGGCTGCAGACAGTGGAGAGGAAGGACAACCACAATAGGCCGTGAGTAAAACTAAACTGTTTTCAAATTATACCAAGTAAAGCATTAAAAAACTGCTAAAAGACAAAAAAGTAAAAAAAAAAAAAAGTGCTCCTTGCACTTGTTCAGACACAATACAATCACTAGGACTCAGGCAGTCTTAATTAGTGAAGTTAATTCCCTTCAGTGGCTGCATGGCTGAATAATAGGAGGAGAGGCTGCTTGTACCAACCGTCAGTAAATTTTTGCTAAATTATAACAAAAACCCGCCAGAGCAACGCGTCTCTATCCAGGTTTTACTTTTCTGCTTTCATCCATCTGAGACGATCAAACTTAAAATGCAGATCACCTTGTCTTTTCTGTGGCTGCATATAATCCTCTGCTGACCTTTCACTTCTAAAACTTCATTTTCATCCCTGTTTCCCCCTCATTATATATACGGGATGATACACACAGGTTGGGCTTGAACACCAGCAAAGTTAGACATCACTTTGATGCAAATCTCTTTTGGCACATCTATCCTAAATTTGCAATTCTGGAGCAATAAAGAGAATTTAAAATCAATGAGGAACGGGATCTAACAGGTCAATGTTTCTATGAATTTCTAATTCTGTCAGTAAATGTCAGAGGATTCTGGAAACAGCTGAAGATTATTTCTTTTTGTACGAGTCCATAGTAGAACAAATGCTACCATCAGGGGAAAGCTTGAAATAAGACTTCAGAGTCACGCCACACACCGTTTTTCATTTCACACTAAGCACGTATGCTCTGTAGCATGAATAATATTTATGGATTTATTATTCGGTTCATTTTCTAAAAGAAGCAGGCGATAAACAATGTTTATTATTTGGAAAAACAACCAGTGCAGCATCTAAAATGTGTTTTTGTTCTTTTCCATGCAGCTTAAGATGCAAGGTTTTTGCTTAAAATAATTAAAAAAAATCGAATGGATAATGTTTTAAAACTCTATAAAATAAATAAATGAATAAATAATATCTAATAATAAATGAACCCTTTCTTTGGTGAAAGATATTCTTTGACTTTTTTGCAAGAAAAAGAAAGAATTTCTTGCCTTTGCCACCATTTTGGCTAGTCGATTGATTGTTTTGAATTGGAAATCATTTGTACCACTTTCACACACCCGTTAGAGTAAATGCATTCTCTATTTTCTCAGATTAGAAAAAATCAGTGTCAATGATCAGAAAAAGTTGAATGTTTATGAATCTACAGGGACCTTCAGTATGTTAAAAAGTCTGATATCTCACTTACTGTATTTCAGACACCAACGCCTTAAATGGACATACTGAGCATTTATAATATGCTGAAGTTGTCTATGGCTACGTCTATTTAAGTTAATTCGCTATTTGAATATGTCTTGTATTCAGTGGTGTCAAAAGCTCACAGATTTGTTACTTACGGTAAGTAGAAGTATAGATACTGCAGTTTAAAAACACTCTGGTAAAAGTTGAAGTATCAACTTGACCTCTTTACTCAAGTAAAAGTGAAAAAGTATGTGCTCCACAAACTACTTAAAGTATAAAACTATAAAGTAACCTTTAAAAAAAAAGCAGCCAGATGCCACTATATGAATTGAAAGCTAAATTTTTCGACTATTTGGAAAAATTATTTGAGATAGGGGCAAGGATGAGGGAGGTCTTGTTGGTCTCCGTCTCCCGATACGCTCTCGCCTGTGTCCGACCTTTCAGACATTTCAACATCTTTTTTCTGAATCCTACATTGTCGCATGGCATAGACAATTCACGTTTGCAGTTTGAAGAACACCTGCTTGCTTCTGATGATTTCCTTCAGCTATCCAATGAGTGTTTGCGTTCTATGACTCATCCAATCACACTAGTTTTCAGTAGATGTGGATGGAGCCAGCGATCTGCATTGGATGGTGCACATGACGTGAAATAAATATTTATAAACATTAAACCGAAGCCAAGAGTAACGAGTAACGTTTGTTTTAAAAATGTAAGGAATATAAAGTACAGTTACTTGTGTGAAAATGTAATGAGTAGAAGTCAGAAGTAGGAAGAACAATAAGTAATGGAGTAAAGTAAAGATACCTAAAAAGTGTACTTAAGTACAGTAACAAAGTATTTGTACTTTGTTACTTGAAACTTCTGCTTTTATTTAACATTTACTGATCTGTAGGTTTTTGAATGTCAGTTTGTTTGTTTGTGTGTTTTTCTTTTTTCGTTCTTACAAAAAGAAAACATACTTTATTGTGATATGTTATTTGTGATGTTTTGAGGAAAAAAAAGAAAGTGGAAAAAAATGTTTACATTTTACATTAAAAAAAAAGGATGAACATGTTTTCTTTTCAGAGCAAATAAAAGAAATAAATCTAATTTAGACATTACATGTATC
>NW_015150542.1:291684-295133 GCF_000732505.1 Cyprinodon variegatus | reverse complement strand
TGAAGAACACCTGCTTGCTTCTGAAGATTTCCTTTAGCTAACCAATGAGTGTTTGCGTTCAATGACTCATCCAATGACACTAGTTTTCACTAGATGTGGATGGCGCTAATGATCTGCATTGGATGGCGCACATGACGTGAAATAAATATTTATAAACATTAAACCGAAGCCAACAGTAACGAGTAACATTTGTTTTAAAAATGTAAGGAATAGAAAGTACAGATACTTGTGTGAAAATGTAATGAGTAGAAGTCAGAAGTAGGAAAAACAATAAGTAATGGAGTAAAGTAAAGATACCTAAAAAGTGTACTTAAGTACAGTAACAAAGTATTTGTACTTTGTTACTTGAAACTTCTGCTTGTACTTAACATTTACTGTTTGATCTGTAGGTTGTTTGAATGTCAGTTTGTTTGTTTGTGTGGGTGTTTTTCTTTTTTTGTTCTTTTTTTTGTTCTTACAAAAAAGAAAACATACTTCATTGTGATATGTTATTTTTAATCTTTTGAGGAAAAAAATGGAAAGTGGAAAAAAATTTATACATTTTACATAAAAAAGCATGAACATGTTTTCTTTTCAGAGCAAATAAAAGAAATAAATCAAATTTAGACATTACATGTATCTCAAATAAGGGACTCCTGATATACTTTATACTCTGTTCATTAAGCTTGAATTTATCTATAACATTGCACTATACAGCTCTATAGACTAATTAGACCTTATTGCATCTTTGGATTGTTTCCAACATTATTTTAGTGAGTTTTATGTCTAAAATCTCACTGATGTCTCATTTAATTTATGACAAAAAAAAAATGTTACTCCTAGTGTATCATATTGGATACATGAGTTTTTCAGACCCCTTTATCTTTGGTGTAATTTTTTTCTCTTTATAAAATGTGATGCTTACAATTAAACACATGTAGTGAACAGAAGGTGTAATAAATTGTGCATTTGTTTTATTGTCAAAATATTCAATGAAGTCTCTAGTTTAAAAAATATGAACTCTCTGACAAATATTTCTTAGTTCAGATTTTACAGGATTATAACTCATGTACCAGTTGTGTCCTTTAAAACTTATAAATATAAGAGTAGCAGTTGGATTCGGTTTTTTTCTTAACTGCTCAGCTGAAATGCATATTTGTGCAATCCTTCGAAAACCTGCTTATCGCCTGTTGTACAGCTCTTCTCCAGCTTTAGTGTGTAAGCTGTGCACTAATTCATTTTGCTGCTGCAAAGAGCAGGTGCCGATGTGACAGCTCCGTCCATATTTAGAAAAGCTCTGTAAGGACTCGGCATGCTGCCCCCCTGCCTCCAACATAGAGTTAGTGGCAAAGACTTTTCAGGCACAGAAAGAAAAAGAAAAAAAACAGCTGCAGCCCGGCGCCACAGGGAAAGCATGGCAGCTATTTTAGCTTTCACTTTGTAACCGAATACGAGGCTGGAATAGCGTCGCAGGGCAGAGAGTGATTTAGCCAGTTAGATGAAAAGATGTTTACGAATGTGTCTTCTCAGTGAAGAAATCACCAAACTGGATTAATAACAGCTGTCAAGTGGATAAAACGTTTCAGACGCAGATTATTAGACGTGGGTGATGTGCAGACAGCAATTACAAATCGGAAGATTGTTGCGCCTGGAGTGGCTTAGAATAAAGCACTAAACATGACACTGCAAGCCAGCTATTTGTAGACTAATAAAGAAACTGACAGAGGGCTGCACGTCACAGAACTATTCACCCATGTTTGATAAAGTATTTTTTTTCTGCCTAATGAAAAAAAAACTCTATTTTAGTACTGCATTTAGCTACCTACTGATAAGTAAAGAATGTGAGATTTATAGCAATGTTTTTAGGTGTTTAAAGCTGTTAGTGGTGGTATTAAAATCGAAATATGAGGTAGGGATTTATTATAAATAAATCCGAAGCATCCCTGCAAAACAACCCATGAGTTCCTGCTTTCGAGTGCCAGAAAAGAACAATTCAAACAAGGTGGAAATGATTAGGAGGCTCAGAGGGCAGACAAAAGGGTAGTCAGATAACATAACCTTTCAAACTAAAAGTGGAAATTAAAGTACAGATGCAAACCAAAGAGCATGGCGATTGGTCTGATTCGTTATCGATTCCTGCATTGATTGGGCGTGTTCTTCACATACGGCCAGGCTCTTTATGTAGGCTGTTTTTCAGCTATGATTGGAATTCAAAGATGGAAAGCTCTTAACATCACTGCAGCAAGAGGCCAATGGAAAATTTCTACTAGAGCAGGTTCAGTCTTAAAGGCAGCAGCTTTTTTCATAAAGTATATTTCATGATGGGTAACTGTAGGAGATCCCATCTCTCCTGTTCTTTCTGCAAATAGTTTTTAGATCAACTTTATGCACAATATTATAAAGTATCTACTTTTAAAATCTTAGGTACTTTTTCACACAAAAAGCTGATGAAATCACTGAAAGGCAATTAAAGTAACTAGATCTCCTTCGAAGAGACCAGTGAGAACTTAACAAACAGGAAAACAAAATTTCTTAGAGATGTTAAAAGAATTTCAAATAAAGATCCGCTGTTTTCTTTAATTTAACTTTTCTAAATAGCTTTTGTAATAATTAAACCATGACTTAGGTTTATAGGGAAGAGTTTCTTAGCCTGGTTTTAGTTTTAGAAAACTAAAATCCTTTAAACCTTTAAGATTTGAGTCTTTGACATACTGTATTACATACAATTTATTACTTATTTTCTAATTTATTTAAATAAACAGAGAGATAACAATGATAAAGTTGTGACCTTCATGCATATGAGGTTTGCTTTTCTTTTTGTTTTCAGTATTTTCTCGCTTTTATGATATTTTAGCACATTTTGCCATCTTCTGTTGTAAATTTTGCTATTTGGGTTTTCCACATAAGTTCTTTCGATGTTAAAGGCACACCACGGACTTTGTGACCTAAATAGTTAACACATATGAGTTACTTTAAATGATTCCTCAGGCCAATATACAGGAAGTGACACTATCAATGCTACGAGCGGGGGCTCCCCTTTTAAAATACCGACTATGTAAATTGGGAGAAAATGCACCGTCGTTGGGCAGGTCATGTGACCTGGAAGAACGTATGGCTACTCATGGAGATAAGGCTTTTGCTCTAGTACTTTTTTCGCCTGCTTGATTACTGGTCATGGCTGAGGCAAGGAAAAAGTTTAAACCTTCTGAGGAGGCTAAAAATAGAAAACGTAAAAGGGATCATGCATGAGGAAAAACAAGAGTTGATATTGGAAAGGAGTTTGTTCGTTGACGCAGGCTGAAAGAAGAACCCAGATGTAAAACCGATTCTCTTTTGTCAACTTTATTATAAGACTGGCACGTTAACAATTTGCACCTGGTATACATTCATATTTTGGTTAATATTTTCAATGTTTAGTAGAACCCAAACATGGGCAGTTGCAAGCAGAGATGGCAAAAGTACTCACTTTC
>NW_015150542.1:194341-291223 GCF_000732505.1 Cyprinodon variegatus | reverse complement strand
CCCATCTCTGGTTGCAAGTGTAGCACCCCTAGTGGCCAAAAGTTACATGGTGTGCCTTTAAATTGGTATGTTCCAAGTTAGTTAATTCTTTTGTGTTTAGCTGTTTAGTTTAGGTTAGTTTGTACATTTAAACTTATTCCCTGGTTTGTCAGATACTTCTCTGTGTCCTGTCTGATCGATTCTGTGTCGGTTGATTAGTCCTTTCCTCTCACCTTCTCCAGCTTCCCTTTGGCCCAGTTGCTCCTTCATGGGCTCTTCTGGTTAAGTGGTAATCTTTCATCCCTAGCTAAGTAGTAGAAGATCAATATTTCTCATAGTTCACTGCTAGATTCCATTTTTTGTGCTTCTTGTCTGTTCCCAGTCTGCAAGACCATTGTTGCAAGACCAAGTTCTCTCTATTGTTTGTTTTTCTCATCAAAGTACTCAGTCTTACCTGAATATATTTCTGCATTTGACGGATTTACGTAACTGAAACATGACAGCATGTTTATGGAGGCAGCAAAGAATAATTAAAACAGAAAAACAAAACCTACTGTACGGTACCGGTTGTTATGGTGAGCTGAAACCATTTAGATGAAACAAACAATTATTTAAGTAAAAAAAGTCACATTACAAAAACTAAAGAATAAATCTGAGTGGGATACATTTCTGGTACCCACACAGACATTATTATGTGCCTGCCGTGTTTCATCTGTAAGACCTGACAAGTTAAAAACAACCTTTTCCTCCAGCACCAACAAGGAGAATTACAATGGCAGTAAAAGGGGAGGCTGGCTGTGCAATCTGCAGTAATTTGACAGGAATACATTGTATGTGTACAGGAGGAACTTTTGGCATAACAGTAGGGCAGATAAAATAATTTCTGAGTGAAAAAAATCTGAAAATCAAACCTTATTTAAGAACTGTATGTAAAGGTAGAGAAACTGCAATTAAATCCAATAAGGCTCAACTTCTGTGACCTATTTAAAACTGGGTGGTGCTTCTGCTGCATTGGATGGGGAATTATGTTCCTAGAAGTCAGACTCTAAATATTTCATCTTTTTAGAAAGACTGAGCATTATTAAGAGAAGCAATTTTTATTATTTATCTTCTCTATTAATCTGGGTAATTTTGTAAACTCAATACAGCAAATGATTTCCAAAGTTCAATGCCTCAGTTTTTTGAGAGTTTTCTGTATTTGGGCCCAGGGTTCAAATAAATGCAGTCCTTTCTGCATCTGAATAACTTGCATTTTTTGATATGTTACAAAATGCATCGGCCCTACACATATAAACAATCTGACAAAGTGAAGTTATTTTCACAGTTTTTAGACACTGACCAAACTGATAATCTTCTGATCGCTCGGAGAAGACATATTGGAACTGCCTGGCTTAGCAACAATAGCAAACGGCCACTGTTGCTAAGTTGCACAAATATCCATACTAATAAGTACAGTAAGTAACGCTGGGCTACTAATTGCTTTTGCAATATAATCGCAATTTTGAAATCACAGATACACTCAATTTTGGTCACATAAAAATTTACTAGAGTAAGACATACAATTTTTTACCTTTTTCAATTTAGATGAATTTAGATCAATTTAGATAATACGATTAAAGTGTGTTTGTTGCCACACAGAGGTGAAAGGAGATTTAAATCTAGAGCCCAAATCCAGGTACACAATTAGAAGTAGTCACTCTTTCAAACAGAGTTACAGCCAAATCCTGCAACAATGGACTCTGAACAAGCAAGCTTTCAAGGTCATAAAAAAAAAAAAAAAAAAAAACGGAAAAACTGATATGAAACAAGTACATACTTTTGGTTGGTTAAAAAAGAAAAAAACAAAATAAAATCGCAATTGCAATATTCATTAAAAAATAATCACAATTTTGATTTTTGGCAAAGTCTTTTAGCCTTACGCACAAGTCCAATTCTTGTTTGTACTCTCACCAGAAAAAAAAAGGGGGGAATAAAAAAGGATCTAAATAAGCTATTTTTAGAAGGACTGTGTCATGAAGCGGTGTTGGATTGAGGACCCAAAAGCAGAGGCAAGTTGGCAGAGGTTGGCAGAGAAATTTGGTGGGTTTATTGAAGTTTACAGATACGGAGGCAGGAATCAAAGATCCAACAAAATATCACTAACCAGAACCAAGGAGACATCAGGGGAAACCAAACTCTAGGAGCCAGGGAAAGACAAGGTAAACAGACAGACATTTTGACGAGGATCCAGCAAACAGGAACTGAAGAGGGAGGGCTTTTAAAGGGGACAGTGACAAAGAGAGGGCTAACGAGGGAATTGAAAATAGGTGAGGGCAGAGCAGAAAACAGAGCAAGGGAAAGAGGACACAAGAGGGCAGCAGAGGACAACAAATGGAAAACCAAGAAGACTGAATACTAAAAAGAAAATCATAACAGAAACAGAAACCTAACAGACTGTATGATTAACTTATCAGGTTATGACAAGTTTAAATTAGATTATAAAACATAAAAAGTAAATGTGAGTTTAAAAGAAATTTTTTTCCTAATAAAAAAGATTTTCTTTGTGTTTTAGGGAGGAAGGTGTGAAGCACTTTTTGATTTTCAGAAGCCACTCAACACAACCCATGCCCACCAGCTGGCCCAGAAATGTCTCTGTATATCTCTGTGAACGGTAAAGCCCTTTGCAGACCAATGCGACTCACATGCCTGAAATTCCACTGAGCAGACAGCAGAAAGACAAGAGACATGATGATGAAAACAGAGAACTGCAAGTAATGACCCAGTGGGACATGTCCATTACTGAGGGGTCATTATGTGACAGCTTTGGGAAAATTTCACACAGACCGTTTGTTTAATGGGACTTTGGGAGTGATGTCAGAAACAGCTAACCGGCTTTGATTTTTTGGTTTAACTTCTAACATGATTGTCCACTCTGGAAATGTACTGTTTTTATCTGTTTCTGTCTGATCTCCAGTCCTTTTTAATCTCTCCTTTTATGTGTACTCCTCTCAAGGGTTTAGGAACAACTTTGAAAACTTTAAAATGTTGACTGAGATTTGCCGCACATCTCTAAATCTTCCAACATGAACAGAGAGAGGCAGATATTTTTGCTGTGATGTACAGTAAGCTTCAACTTTCTGCAGAGAAAGTAAGCCTGTAACAAGAAGAATGGGCCACAGCTTGAAACATAAAGGAGAATCGGAAACTGGTTTTCCCCTGAATTTCATTTGCTTTCCTTTTCCACCCACAGCTTCATGTCTGATGCAGTTTTATTAAATACATGTTTTCAAACATCACAAAGAATGCTCCTGTATACCATATTGTGTTGCATTTCATTATTTCCTGCTGTTATATTACTGTTTTCTGCCTTGCTGCTGTGAAAAAAACATAGTTTCTTTTTTTAGAATACTGAAGCAGAAAGGAAGAAAGTTCTAAGGTGTAAACTTAAAAATCCTAAAGTTCTACTGGAAACTTCTTGAGTACTTTGAGAGCAAAACGAAAATCTACAATAAAACCAAGTAAAGTACCAGATTTATGACGTTCTTTAATGGTTTGACCTTAATTGTAATAGTAGTGACAGATGTGAGATGAATGCTTCACTATCACACTACAGCAAGATTTGATCATTTCAAGACTGCCTATATGCTCAAAGATATTCGTGTTTGGGCATATAGGCAATAATGGCATAAAACAAAAAAAAATGATTGTTTAAAATTATTACCTACCATTTTACAGAATTAATTCTATACATTTACCACACCTCCACTTGATAAAGATTGCAAACTTCTGTCTGACCCTTTCTTCCCATATCTGAAAAAAATATATGGATTAAATGGTTCTGAAAATCAATTTTGCACATAGCTAATATATATTGATCTTCCCCTACAAATCAAAATCCAAATTGAGGACGCAAATTTTTCAAACCTATGTGAAGAAGATGCTTGCCTAAAAAATGGTGCACTATGTTGGAAGCTTGGAAAAAAAACATAATGTGGTGTCCCAGCAATCAGCATAGCTGCCTCTGCGTAAGCTTGCTCTCATGCACTATCTTTCCAGGCTTGCATAGAGTTTTGACAATTCAATTAATTAAACAAAAACAAAATTGACCAAAATTAAGATGGAGGGTAATCAGATCTCAGTTGCTGAAAATTTTTTGAAATAGTATATCTTGTTGTACTAAATTCACTGTAGTTTGACTGTCTCCATCAGCTTTGCACACCTAAGGATTGATATATTTATGTATCAAAATGCAGATAACCAGAACAGAGTGGCATAAGGAGGATACTTGAGATCTAATAACAAAAAGGCAGACAATTAGGAACATGGTGAAAGACTGGGTGTAAAACTGGGGAGCAATGCAGAGGATTGAATGAAGACAAAGAGTAGACATGAAGAATCTAACTAAAAAGTTGAATTATGGTGTGATCTGACATATTGGTCCATGTGTTTGCTCATCCCTCACACATGGCTTGTGATCTACTGCAAACAGGACATTCATGGTTTTCCTCCTAGACCTCTACCGTAAAGGCCAGATACTCATAGTACTATGAGCTGCCCTCTCCACAGGTTCTCCTGCAAGAGCAGTAAATCTCTGCAGCTCCTCCAGTTACTGTAGACCTCTTAGCTGCTACTCTTATTAATTTAATCCTTCCTTGTTAATAACATCCACAAATTAACTCTATCGGTTAGTTCACTTCTGAAGGTAATTGGTTGTAGTAGATTTTATTTAGTGGTGCCAGGTTACAGGAGGGCCGAATAGAATGGCATGCTGCTATTTTTTTGTTAAACAATGAGGAAACCATGTAATACTTTCCATTCACTTCTTAGTTCTTTTTGCCCCTCCATCTCTGACCCTCCTCCTGTCCTGATAAATAAATTCAATCAGCTCCACAAAACCTTCAAAAAATTTGAAAAACAATCCAAGTTGCTGGACCTCAGTTAGTAAGAAGAGATACTTGTATAAATTGTCCAATCAAATTGCTAGAAGGCATCAAAACATTTGTCTGCATAGAGCTGAGCATTTAAAGGTAGGGAGGAGGTTCAGAACAAGGTGAGACAAGTTCTTCCTGCCATCAAATCCTAGTAAAAACAGAGCAGCAGCACAGCTCTATCCACAGCCTGTCAAAACACAGACATCTCAGTCAGGAAGAACGACAAGCACAAAACTGTAATTTCTGTCATTTATCAAACTGATGCATACTGACAGAGTGGCTCCTTGATATTTTGTCCTGGATTAGACCTTTTTTAGCAGGTGGTTTCTAAAAGGCCCAAAGGAGGATAAGCACAGCAGAGGGTCTGAAAAATATGCAGGCAACTGTCTGCTACGACCCGAGGGTGTTTGGATTATGCTCCTCTTTTGTGCCAGTGTTTGATCTGTTCCTTCTTTTTATTATTTCTCAATGTTTTGCCATATTCCATATTATTGTCACATATTATTGTCACAGTTTCCATTTTGATTCACTCCTTGGTGTTTAGTTTCTTTGTTTATTTATTGCGTTCTCACTGATTCCCTTCAGTCGGTATTACTGTTTTTTTCTTTAAAGTTGTGTGTGTGTAAGTTCAACTCCCCCTGAGTTAATTAGTGCTTCCCACAGTTGCACAGCTTCCATTTTCCTCAGCTGTTCCCCCAGATTTACCCTCATCCATTCTTCCCTTAATATATTAACTGGTTTCTTCCTAAACGTTTGCACATCTAGCTGTACGTTCAATTTGTTTTGTTATCAGAATTAAATTGTTCTGTTGCCATTCTCTACTTTTGTGCTTTTAATTTTCTCAAAAAAAGGAACAGTCATGACATCGTCAAGAGCGGTTAGTTATAACTTCTTTACTACAGCATGTAAATGTGAAAATCATCTCTCCTTCTGACACAAAAATGTAAAAGATAATTATCTAAGATAATTATCTAGGATTTAGTGCGTTTTGGTGCACTTGAAATAAATAAATAAATAAATAAATATTTTTATGTAATCAGTTTAAAAAACTATTTTTTTCAATCTCTGAAACTAATTTATAATGTTAAAAACCCGGAAAAGAACTGACAAAACTAGCACTTTTCAGGGTTTTTAACATGAAGAGGTTGTTTTTAAACTGATTAAATAAAACTGGTTTGAAATGTGATTTAATATGCTTAAAAAATAGGAAGCTAATTCAGTTTCAATTCAGCTTCAATTCAGTCTATAAAGCGCCAATTCACAACACCTGTCATCTCAAGGCACTTTGCAGTTCACTGGATCATAGTCAGATTGATTCAAAGTTTTATATTCAAGGAAAACCAGTTTATTGCATCGACTCATGGACTGGATGCAATCCCTTGCACTAAGCATGCTTATAGCTACAGTGGAGAGGAAAAACTCCCTTTTAACAGGAAGAAACCTCCAGCAGAACCAGGCTTAATGTGAGCGGCCATCTGCTGAGGCCGACTGGGCGTCCAGGAGACAGAAGCAGAGATACAACTTATGTCCATGTACTGTAGATTGACAGTACAACTACAAAACAAGATGGAAACAACAATGTTTTTTAAGCTAAATCAGCCTGTTTATTTAAATGAAAGTTTAGAACTGTTTGGAGATGTTTTGATACTTCAACAGCTTACTTTTCAAGCATTACCTGAATGCAGCGTGCACACCTGTTGGGAAATACAATCTCATCAATGGAGATTCTCCTACTTGTATTAATGTTCAGAGTTTAGGCTCACTGGATGCTGCATGGAGGTGGATTTGGACTTTAACTGATTTCATCCAGGACCAGGATTACATTCAGATTGATGTTGCTGAGTGAGGTATGAAAGTAGTTGCTTTTAAAAATGCTGAAAAGTTCNCTATTTTGACAAAAAACTCGAGTTTGCAAAATAAAAATCTTTTTAAACTACAAAATCGATAAATCGATTAAATCGATTTTTTGCCCAGCCCTAGTTTGACCTTAATTGTAATAGTAGTGACAGATGTGAGATGAATGCTTCACTATCACACTACAGCAAGATTTGATCATTTCAAGACTGCCTATATGCTCAAAGATATTCGTGTTTGGGCATATAGGCAATAATGGCATAAAACAAAAAAAAATGATTGTTTAAAATTATTACCTACCATTTTACAGAATTAATTCTATACATTTACCACACCTCCACTTGATAAAGATTGCAAACTTCTGTCTGACCCTTTCTTCCCATATCTGAAAAAAATATATGGATTAAATGGTTCTGAAAATCAATTTTGCACATAGCTAATATATATTGATCTTCCCCTACAAATCAAAATCCAAATTGAGGACGCAAATTTTTCAAACCTATGTGAAGAAGATGCTTGCCTAAAAAATGGTGCACTATGTTGGAAGCTTGGAAAAAAAACATAATGTGGTGTCCCAGCAATCAGCATAGCTGCCTCTGCGTAAGCTTGCTCTCATGCACTATCTTTCCAGGCTTGCATAGAGTTTTGACAATTCAATTAATTAAACAAAAACAAAATTGACCAAAATTAAGATGGAGGGTAATCAGATCTCAGTTGCTGAAAATTTTTTGAAATAGTATATCTTGTTGTACTAAATTCACTGTAGTTTGACTGTCTCCATCAGCTTTGCACACCTAAGGATTGATATATTTATGTATCAAAATGCAGATAACCAGAACAGAGTGGCATAAGGAGGATACTTGAGATCTAATAACAAAAAGGCAGACAATTAGGAACATGGTGAAAGACTGGGTGTAAAACTGGGGAGCAATGCAGAGGATTGAATGAAGACAAAGAGTAGACATGAAGAATCTAACTAAAAAGTTGAATTATGGTGTGATCTGACATATTGGTCCATGTGTTTGCTCATCCCTCACACATGGCTTGTGATCTACTGCAAACAGGACATTCATGGTTTTCCTCCTAGACCTCTCCCGTAAAGGCCAGATACTCATAGTACTATGAGCTGCCCTCTCCACAGGTTCTCCTGCAAGAGCAGTAAATCTCTGCAGCTCCTCCAGTTACTGTAGACCTCTTAGCTGCTACTCTTATTAATTTAATCCTACCTTGTTAATAACATCCACAAATTAACTCTATTGGTTAGTTCACTTCTGAAGGTAATTGGTTGTAGTAGATTTTATTTAGTGGTGCCAGGTTACAGGAGGGCCGAATAGAATGGCATGCTGCTATTTTTTTGTTAAACAATGAGGAAACCATGTAATACTTTCCATTCACTTCTTAGTTCTTTTTGCCCCTCCATCTCTGACCCTCCTCCTGTCCTGATAAATAAATTCAATCAGCTCCACAAAACCTTCAAAAAATTTGAAAAACAATCCAAGTTGCTGGACCTCAGTTAGTAAGAAGAGATACTTGTATAAATTGTCCAATCAAATTGCTAGAAGGCATCAAAACATTTGTCTGCATAGAGCTGAGCATTTAAAGGTAGGGAGGAGGTTCAGAACAAGGTGAGACAAGTTCTTCCTGCCATCAAATCCTAGTAAAAACAGAGCAGCAGCACAGCTCTGTCCACAGCCTGTCAAAACACAGACATCTCAGTCAGGAAGAACGACAAGCACGAAACTGTAATTTCTGTCATTTATCAAACTGATGCATACTGACAGAGTGGCTCCTTGATATTTTGTCCTGGATTAGACCTTTTTTAGCAGGTGGTTTCTAAAAGGCCCAAAGGAGGATAAGCACAGCAGAGGGTCTGAAAAATATGCAGGCAACTGTCTGCTACGACCCGAGGGTGTTTGGATTATGCTCCTCTTTTGTGCCAGTGTTTGATCTGTTCCTTCTTTTTATTATTTCTCAATGTTTTGCCATATTCCATATTATTGTCACATATTATTGTCACAGTTTCCATTTTGATTCACTCCTTGGTGTTTAGTTTCTTTGTTTATTTATTGCGTTCTCACTGATTCCCTTCAGTCGGTATTACTGTTTTTTTCTTTAAAGTTGTGTGTGTGTAAGTTCAACTCCCCCTGAGTTAATTAGTGCTTCCCACAGTTGCACAGCTTCCATTTTCCTCAGCTGTTCCCCCAGATTTACCCTCATCCATTCTTCCCTTAATATATTAACTGGTTTCTTCCTAAACGTTTGCACATCTAGCTGTACGTTCAATTTGTTTTGTTATCAGAATTAAATTGTTCTGTTGCCATTCTCTACTTTTGTGCTTTTAATTTTCTCAAAAAAAGGAACAGTCATGACATCGTCAAGAGCGGTTAGTTATAACTTCTTTACTACAGCATGTAAATGTGAAAATCATCTCTCCTTCTGACACAAAAATGTAAAAGATAATTATCTAAGATAATTATCTAGGATTTAGTGCGTTTTGGTGCACTTGAAATAAATAAATAAATAAATAAATATTTTTATGTAATCAGTTTAAAAAACTATTTTTTTCAATCTCTGAAACTAATTTATAATGTTAAAAACCCGGAAAAGAACTGACAAAACTAGCACTTTTCAGGGTTTTTAACATGAAGAGGTTGTTTTTAAACTGATTAAATAAAACTGGTTTGAAATGTGATTTAATATGCTTAAAAAATAGGAAGCTAATTCAGTTTCAATTCAGCTTCAATTCAGTCTATAAAGCGCCAATTCACAACACCTGTCATCTCAAGGCACTTTGCAGTTCACTGGATCATAGTCAGATTGATTCAAAGTTTTATATTCAAGGAAAACCAGTTTATTGCATCGACTCATGGACTGGATGCAATCCCTTGCACTAAGCATGCTTATAGCTACAGTGGAGAGGAAAAACTCCCTTTTAACAGGAAGAAACCTCCAGCAGAACCAGGCTTAATGTGAGCGGCCATCTGCTGAGGCCGACTGGGCGTCCAGGAGACAGAAGCAGAGATACAACTTATGTCCATGTACTGTAGATTGACAGTACAACTACAAAACAAGATGAAAACAACAATGTTTTTTAAGCTAAATCAGCCTGTTTATTTAAATGAAAGTTTAGAACTGTTTGGAGATGTTTTGATACTTCAACAGCTTACTTTTCAAGCATTACCTGAATGCAGCGTGCACACCTGTTGGGAAATACAATCTCATCAATGGAGATTCTCCTACTTGTATTAATGTTCAGAGTTTAGGCTCACTGGATGCTGCATGGAGGTGGATTTGGACTTTAACTGATTTCATCCAGGACCAGGATTACATTCAGATTGATGTTGCTGAGTGAGGTATGAAAGTAGTTGCTTTTAAAAATGCTGAAAAGTTCTGTTTCAGTTCACCTTTGTTCTTCAGAGAAACCCTAATGTCCTTTAATGGCTAAATTCAGTACTGAATAAAAGGATGCATTGTTGTGTTTTGGTGTCACTTTTTTAAATTGTGCTACAGAACACTAACATGTGCACTTAGTTCAACACATTAACATTGTGTGTTGCATGTGTTTGTACAGTGCTGAAATGACAGGGATGTACTGGTATGAATACGTGCACCATTAAAACCCTATTAGGAAATATAAATAGCATTTTTAAGGTTAAAGTTTAGCTCTTAAATCTTATCCAAAGTGAGCAGAGTATTTTTTTTTTTTATTACAATAAACTACCACAAAAAAAGCATGCCAATGTCTACTGAGGAAGACAGTTAAGAAAAAATTCTAGTGAAATATTTAGAGTTTTACAGGTAAAGTCTTGATTTGGAAAAAAAATAAATCCTAGATATTGATTTAGTTTGACAGCCTGTTTTTTTTTTAATATATTTTGTCCACCAGTGTTTTTCAGAGCAATCTTGAAATCTTCTCACAGCGTGTCAAGTTGTTTCACATCATTGCCCATCATTTATTAAGAATTGAGTCAGTAGAGGAATGCTGAGATTAGATCAAACCACAAGCAACGATATCGAACTTTGAGGGAAGATCTTAAGGGTAAAAAAAAAAAAAAAAAATGAAAAGTCGGTGAACATGCGCCCGTCACAGCTGTCTGAGTCCAGCATGAGTGTTTTCTGTTCCTGTTCAGTCTGGTGACTTGGAGGGAAATTGATCTTTAGATTCCAGCTCCAGAGTTTAGGATAAATCATCACTCACTATGCCACGCGTCACCTTCTGCCGTCCGCTCATTTTTCTTATGTCCTGGAGAAAATTGGCCATTTGTTTGGTGCTACATAGAGAAAAACCCTGAGCTGCCAACGACGTGGACTGTACCTGCTTTTAAACTGAACTACATCAGTGATCCACGGCTTACAGTTATCCAAGCACAGAAAATGATAAACATTCCTGAAAAAGATCTGACAAACCCACATATATCACCTCAAGACCCAGTTAAAGCACCCTCTTCACGCTGAAAATTACATCTCACATCTTTAACGTACCGCAGTTCTGCATGAGACCAATCTTGTGGAGTAATACCCGGCCTGGACCCGATTGCTGCTAAGATAATCTCACAGACGAGATAAGATTTGGCCTCCTTTTATGAAAACCTCCACTTCAAAAAAAGGTTAGAAAAGGACTCAGAGAGGTTAAAGCCTCTTTGAACTTGTGCTGGGAAATAAAAATTTGTCTTTAGACGAGTGAAACAGCCTTGGGTTTAAAATGATAGAAAAAAATATTAAAGGTTTTCTTCTTCTAGGAAACCTAGGAAATTGAAGAGAGAGGTATACATCTATAGAGGTTGGTACAGGTAGGGGAGTGTTTTTTTAAAGAGAAAGTTTTATTCTTGGTCATGGTGAGGTAAACAGAGCAGAGCAGTAAGATCCTGATAATATGTTTACATGTAGCCATCATGAACATGAATATTGAGCTTTAAAAGATGCATTTAAACCTCATTTTCAAGGTTAAAAACATAAACATTAAGAAAACAACTTCAAGACTTATAAAAATAAAAATAAGGCCCAAATTCCCTCTGATTTATAGGACTCAAAACTCTAAATACAGTAGAGCTGCTAAGTTGTCCAGGAAAGCCTTGTATCATTTATCATTTATTTCATTCTTTTTCCTGAGCTTTTTTATTTCCTTTGGTCCTTCCTTGCTTTGTCTTCCTTCCACTGTTTCTTTATTTATTTATTTACTGCTTTCTTAATTACTTCCATTCTTCCTTTCTTATGTCCTACTATGAAGAGTTGAAAAAATTCATTGGATTAATGGGATTCATCAATTGTTGAAATAATTGTCAACTAATTTAGTAATCAATTAATCGTTAAATGGAGTTCAGAGACTCTGAAACATGCCTTAAGCTGACAGAGTGACCTACTTAGAGCAGTTATTATATAAAAACTGCAAAAAATACTTAATTATTTTGAATTTAAGATAAAAAATAATATTTTTCGGTTAATATGTTCTACCCAGAAGAAAAGTTTGTTTCACTTGGTTTAATTCTGTAAAAAATCTCTTTTAAGGATACTTTTGCTATCTGATTATTAATTATCATTTAGCAATGGCTAAATCGTTTTACAGCCTTACTCAGAGTAGTTTTTTTTCCTCCTCTGTTTTCCTTCCTTTTATAGCATTTCTTCCTCACTTTCTGTAAGAAATCCAAAATTTCCCTCTGGTCTTCTCTTTCTTCCTTAATGCCTTATTACTTCCTTCCAGAGGTTCCTCTCCTGTGCCTCCTTCCTTCCTTTCAACCTTATACCCTTCTCCCCTCTCATTTGCCCAAACTATATTTCCTTTTACCCTTCCCCTCTTCCCTCCTTAAGGCTGATTTATACTCAGAAACCAGGTCGTCTGTGTGTGTGTGTCGCAGTTAACTCAGATCTGCCCCCAACCCTTCCACAGACACTCTGTTGCACCTCTCCAAAATTGTAGGTGACCGCAGACAGTGCCGCAGACGGGAGGCCTCTGATTGGTCAAATCTGCCTCCGCTCTACTCTATGCATATTTCCTGTTTGGTTCGTTAGCGGCTTGATTTGTTTGTACAGTATGACCGCCATTGTGGAAAACGAGTCATGAAGTTGGACCAGCTAGAAGAGCGAGGTGAGTGAGAACGATGGGTCCCTTTTTCCATCTGGATCCCTGCTCTTTTTGGCCCTCATGTCCCTCCGTTGTCGCACAAACTTCCTCACCCCATCAGCCGCATCAGACCCACAGCTAGTTTGTCATTGTCCCTCTTGCGTTGTGGTGTGGAATAACATAGCACACACCACACTTCAATATTAGGCATATCTGCAACAAGCTCACTGCAACACACTGCTGCAGGAGGATAACCAGTCCTTTACATGTGTCCTTTGTTAGCCCTTCCTCGCTTCTTTCACTGAGGCTTTTGTTTTTCCCTACCTTTCTTTTGTCCTTCTTTAACATTTCCTCCTTGTGTCCTTCCTTCCTTCTTTCCTCACCCTTCAACTTTTATTCTTACTGTCAATCCTTCCATCCTTCATTGTTCCCTGCATCCTTTCTTTCCTCCCTGCCTGTCAGTTTCTGGTTTGTGTGTCTTCCAAAGGAAAAATCTGCCTCTATAGAAATATTTAACTTAAGTAATATTAACATATTACAAGGTTAACATTTTCAGGAAGTGTTATTTAAATATAAACAAGTAGGAAACCACTCTGTGTCAAAATTATACACACTTGATCAAATGCCCTCTGTAGCTTTTACCTCTTTTTTATGTCTCATATAAAAACAACCATAACTCCCCAGGATTAAGTAATAGGAACCAATTTTAAGTCTGCAAGAAGGAGACACCGAAGGTTTTTGCTGCTGCTATGTGTTAAATAATATTCATACAAAAAGGTTTCTTGATATACATTTCCATGGGTGTCTGAATGACACTACATAAGGTACGGAAAGTGTTTCTTAATAATGATCTTTGCATTGGTTATAGTTTAATTTTTTCCTTCTCATGCACAGTCCTTGGCTTTTTAACCATAATCATTATTGAGCAACCAGAAATTGATCTAAATAGGTTTGATTTCATCATTTTTAATCTTATATTGCACCTGGATCCCCTCGATGTTTATAAGAGTCCAACATAAGTAGGAACTGCACTTAACTTAAACAGCCTGACTTTGGAATCCCAGTGGAAACAACATAAAACCTACATCAAATCCCTTTTTGTAGTTCTTTTATTGATCGTACATCTTAAATTTACTTCCTGTTATTAAACTGTCAAGTTGGGATCATCATTTTAAAAGAAGTATAAAGATTAGGGTTGAAACATCCCGTTCTGACCATCAACCTGCAGCAAATCTGCTTTAAAACACACTCATGAGTGAAGGCTGTTTCACTTACACTACAGCAATATCCTGCATCTAACAAAAAAGTATGATTTATCAGTGTCAGTGTGATCCACAGAGAAGAAGAGAACTCCTGACCCAATCACTCCTGCTTCTCTGCCTCCCTCTGAAGGATTATTCAAGCGAAACTCCTAGCAGCGGAGAGAGACAGGAGGAGGTGACGGGAGCTGAGAAAGCTACATGAGATGTGAGAGGGTGAAGGATCGAGCTCCTGTTTGATTCCCTGGCACACACAGCCCACACCAGCTTAAAGATAATCCTTCATCAAGGGCCATGACATTCACACACAGGCTGAACAATCAATTTTGTTTAGTTTCACGGTCGTTTCTCGCTCCGGGTTTTACATGAAGAGATCAATATCCTGCAATTCAAAGAAGCCATTGTGGAGATAAAGGGCTTCAAAAAAAAAGTATGATTTAAATAAGTATTCATTTTTAAGAGAAAAACTCAAATTATGCAAGAGTTAAAGGTTTTAATTTGTAATTCCTGCAACATTAAAAAGCACAGCGGGTACAACACCAAAGAATGATGATTAACTCCCTTGATTTAAAAGGCAAATTCAAACCTTTTTTTTTACGTTCAAACACACTTTTCGTGTTATATTCCACATCTATGATCCTCTAAAAGAATAAAGTATGACGATGAGTTAATGCAGGACATAGAAGAAAAAAAAAACAAGCCTGTGCATCATATTCGGCTGTGACAGTGAGGTGGATATGGTTGATATCCACCTGTTGGGTCTTCCATAACCTTTGGCTGGGAATCAGTTGCAGTAGCTGGGGTTGTGACCTCTTTGTTGGAGGAAAGAGTCGGACTGATGGAGCGAAACAGGAGGGAGGGAAGAAACGGACCGTGGCGACACAAATCACCTAAACAGCGCAGGAAACCTGACAGGCGACTGAAGCGTTTTGTGTCAGGGCTCAGATTCTGCTGAGAGGGGGAGAAAACAGACACCAAGAAGGCCGAGACCACTGAGAAACCCTTCATTATCAAAAGAAAAGAAATCAATGAGACACAGCACAGCAATGGCTCCTCATTTCAATTTTTTTTTACATCTATTAAATATAAAATAATTCTATTGATTTAGAATAATTCAACATAACTTTGCAGATTATTCAGATCTTGCCTCAATGTTTGATTTTCCCTGAATAAAGTAATTATTGTTAAAATAGTGATATATGCTGGCGAGTATTACAGTAATACAGGAAAAATAGGTTCCCTGTTTTTATTTATTAGAAAAAAAGTTTCTATTTAGAATAAGCCATAATTAATTCCACTTTAACCTTCTATTTTAGCAATCCTTCACTGATGGAGGAGTGATCCCAGATCATGAAAAGACCACTGCCATGGTTCCTTTATGTTAGCCGTAGCTTCATGTTGATGACTACAGAAAGATGCCGAATTACACAGTAACATCTGGCAGGTATCGCAATAGAAGCACTTTCTCTTCCGTTCATTGGGAAGTTTAAGATTTATTCTTTTAGCTACAACACTATCCTGAATTTTGTTAAAATTTAGAGATTACATTGTAATTATTAAATTAAATGTTTACCTAATATAACTGAACATTTTCAATTAAGTAGAGAAGAAACCCCTAAAAGCATATTTAGTTAATGAAGAGATGGAAAATGGGAACTAGGATAAAACGATTATGTCATTACAAAGAAAATCTTATTAGCTTCTCTCTGATTTTTACTGTTTTTACTGCAGCATCTATGCAGTGTTTTTAAAGAACAAATAAAGAAGAAAAGGTATGTTTTTAGACCACACTACCACAGCATCGTTAGAATCTCTAAGAAATACAAGATCCACATCAGGAAAACAGCAATTCCTTTTTTTTTTTTAAGAGCTTTTTTAAATGTTGTTCTTTCGCTCAAATTTAGTGTGTTTTTCTTTTATTCCTGTGCATTTGGCAGCACCTTTCTTACTAGGTATGGAGCTGTTTCTGTCTGCAGCGAATAGCCAGATCTGTCCAGCCTCTACTTAAACATCCATAGAGGCCCCTTGAAATCCCTAGTGCAGCAGTGCAGACGATACAATTTACATATTTCTTTGCAGTTTAGCAGAAGTTAGACAAGGAGGTATAATTAAGCATAACCTTGTGTGTTTAAGAGCTTCAAAGCCTTTTATATTCTAACTAAAAGAGCTTCAGATATCAGACTAATGCTGTTAACAATGCCCCTTTTATCAACGAAAAAAACAGGATAAAGTAGTTGTATAAATTTGGTATCCATCTGTTGCCTTTTTCCAGAGCCTTTAAAAAACTTTAACAGGCATTCAGAAGATCCCCTCCCCATTAATATAATGACCAGATCAGCAAGAAAGCAGTGGAAACAAAACTGTTAGAAAAAAAAAAGGTCTGTGAATGAATATCCATCCATCCATCCATCCATCCAAAAGAAAACCAGGTGAGAGCTCATCATTCTTTCCTGGATAGAGCCACCTATGGAGCTAGTTTACCGTTACCTTATCTTACATAGAAAGTATTTATATGCCATTGCTTTTGTGTTTCTTTTGTATGTCTGCTCCTGTCTCCTTAAACTCCCAGTCGGACTTAGTAGAAGGCGGCTAACACTGAGTCTGGTTCTGCTGGAGGTTCTGCCTGTTAAAAGGACGTTTTTCCTCTCCACTGCCGCTGCATGCATGTGTGTGTGGGATTTCAGCAGAATTAGTGACACAATGCAAAAAAGTATCTACTGTCATTATTTGCTGATCCAGGAGGTGTGTGTCCTGCAAAGACTTGATGCAATCAGCTCCCTTAAACAGAAAACCTTTAACCTGATCTGTTTGAATCAGCACTATACAGTTATGGATATTCTTATTTAAAAGAACTTTTTTTTTTTTTTCAAGATGAAGTTTGTTACCATTCAGCTTTTCCAGTTTATGCTTCGTTCCCATAAACAGTTGAATCCATAAACTGCTTTAGCCTAATCCTAATTGGAATGTAATCCAGCAGGCACAAACTTAGTACAGGCTCATAGATATTTTATTTTTTCTCATTTAGAGGGCCGGATTTATCAAGATCCAATTTTGCGTGCAGTAATTTGCGCTCGCAAACTGGAATTTTGCGCGAGGGGCTGAACCATGGTTTGCGGGTGATTTAACAAGAGTGTTTGCGTAACTGGTGGCAGGTGCAAAACTGTTGGAGACGCCCTATTTAAATTATGGTTTTGCGCGTTTTGTAGTTTGCGGCAAAGTAGTTTGTAGTTTGTACAAACTAGTGCATTAAGAAATTTAAATCTTACAGTGACCCACAACAAAAAAAAAAAAATTCTACTTCACTGCAGTAAAAAAAAAAAAAAAAACAGGTGTTTTGTATTGGCCTGTAGAAAAATGCACATACCAAATGGCTCACAAGAATTGACTCTGGATGAGATTACTGCGCGTACGCATCCCCGCAGCATTGGCATGTTGCTCCACAGGTGCAGGGGGGAGGTCTGGTTTCTCCGTTAGGGCGTCAGGGCGACATGGCATTTAGAACGTCAGACAGCACTTCTGAAAAACTATATTGGGAGATCCAATGTTGCAAGGAGTTTTGTGATATGTGGTATTGCGTGGGTCCTCCTTGTGGCTGGCTCCAAATCCATTCGGAGTTCCCCCAACAGCTCCAAAATGGCAATGCTGGATAAACGATATGTTTTGATGATCGTTTCCTCGTTCATTCCAAAAATATTCACACGGAGTGAAAAGATGCATTCTCTGCGTCTCCTTGCTTCATTTCGATGTCTTTTTTTACGCATACAGACCATTTGCACCTTCTTTTGAAACGTGTTAAATATAGAGTCAGATACCGTTAGCAAAATTGCTTTCAGGTTTAATAAATCACTTTGCGAGTGCTAAATTAATATATTTACATGTTCTCCTCCCACAAGACGCACTTTTGCATGTAAACGCCCCATATTGCATATTCATTGCAGAAAAAGTACTAAATGGATAAGAGGCACTATTTAGCATGTTTTAAAGACCAAAATCCTTTTAGCACGCTGTTGATACAGTAGATCAGTTTGTACATTTTTTAGCGTGTGCAGTGAAATAGCTCACGTTTTTATACACGCAAACCTTTGATAGATCCGGCCCACAGTTTCTAAATGTTTTTCACTGGTTAAAAAAAGACATCTAAATGAAACAAGATGATGTACACATCCCTGTTAGCAGCTACCTGCTGCTAGAGCTTTCATTTCACCGAGTTTAAAAACTTCAATTGCTGGAGGAAGTGGGTGGATGAGGCTGTGGCGACAGAAGCAAATAAAGCTGAATAAAAGCCCAACAGCAACATTTCCAACAACACCACAGGTTGTTTGACAAAGACATGCATGGCTGGAATATCCACAGCAGAGAGGTTGCAGGTTTGGCTCTGGTACCAACTTCAACTATGATGGAACCAGCTGCTTAGTTTTTCTATCTTAATGTGCAGGAGGTTGTTTAAAAAAAATCTAGTCTCAGTTTACCTTAGTACGCTTTTGAAAACTCACAAGTGAACTATTTTTACTTGCAAACTATCCATCCTTCCATTATCTGACACGCTTGTCCCAATTGGGGTCACGAGGGATGCTGGTGCCTATCTCCAGCTGTATACGGGCGAGAGGCAGGGTACTCCATGGACAGGTCGGCAGTCCATTGCAGACTTGCAAACTAATATGTTTCTTTTTTTTATTGCAATGATTGCCCACTGGGCTCATTATACATTTTGCAAAACTTCCATCCATTTTTTTCCCTCACACTTATCCCAAGCAGGGTCGCAAGGGGTGCTGGTGCCTATCTCCAGCTGTCTACAGGCGAAAGGCAGGGTACACCCTGGACAGGTCGCCAGTCCATTCACAGGGCAACACAGAGACAAACAGGACAAAAAAAGATTCAAACACACTCCCACCTAAGGACAATTTAGAGAAGCCAAATAACCTAACAGTCATGTTTTTGGACTGTGGAAGGAAGTGGGAGTTCCTGGAGAGAACCCACGCCTGCTCAGGGAGAACATACACACTCCATGCAGAAAGAGACGGGCTTCTTAGCAGACCAGTTAGTATGAAACTTTCAAATCTTCGCATCCCTCAACAAATTTTCAAATAAAAATGAATATCACAACTTAAGAATTTTCAAATATATATCTAGATTATATTTTTACCTTAACTCTAATCATCAAAGCAGACACAGTGTCCTTCAGATAGTTCCACATCTTTGACTTTTTTAAAGAAAAAGAATAATAACTGGACTGATGATGCGACAGTAGAGTTGGAGCCCA
Source organism: Cyprinodon variegatus (assembly GCF_000732505.1). Classification (NCBI taxonomy): domain Eukaryota; kingdom Metazoa; phylum Chordata; class Actinopteri; order Cyprinodontiformes; family Cyprinodontidae; genus Cyprinodon; species Cyprinodon variegatus. The sequence goes on along the minus strand of NW_015150542.1, from coordinate 271,903 downwards.
TGGAGGCTCTGTACAGCCAGCCCTCAAAGATTCTAGTGTCTAACTCCTCATGGGATTTACATAAATTTTACATGAGTTATACATCAGCCATGAGGCCAGACATGGGATTAATAAAACTTTTTCAAATCTCTGTGCTAAATGTCAATCTGCTGTTTAATCACATCCTCTCCATTTATGGACTTGCTCTATTAAATCAGTTTAAGATAATTTCTACCTTATGTCTACATCTGAGCCTGGACTTGCCTGGTGGGACTGAATGACGAGCTACCTGCTGGGCATTGCAACAGCAGCTTTAAACATATTTGACTTTACTATGCCTGGAAATGTATCCTGGCCGTATGGATCACCAATAAAGCTCCCATCCTCAGTCAGTGGAAGCAAACACTGACTTGCATCATTCCATTTGAAGCCTTTTCTACCGCATTAAAGGATGAGCTGTTTTCATTTGACCAGACCTGGGGCCAATTCTTTGTGTACCTACTGTAGCTACTGCTGCATCCAGTCAAAAAAGATTTGGACTGGGAAAACATGCAGAGTTATAGCTTGTTATTAATAACTTTTTAAGCAAAATTTACAGATTATTTACAACACTATACTTTTCTACATATGTAGTACTCTACCAAAAGCTATTTCCTCATAAGGAAGTGTTGAAGTGTTACCAAAGTTCATCCTTTTGTGTTTAATCTCTCAATCCCTCAATAGCACAAAATTACACCCTCATAACTCACATCTGCATCCAGGGTCATTCTCTGTCCTTCACTCAGTATCTAAGCCCTTTGATTTCCATTTTCTTTGCTGGATCCTTTTTAACATTTGTCAACCTTACATTCCTGGGTCCTGGTGTTCTGCCTGTTATTCTGACCAGGTAATTGGTTTTCTTTATATTATTAGTAAATTCTATCATCATGCAAATCACATGAAACAATCTCTGATCCCACAAATCATGAAAACTCGCAGATTATGGGAATATTATTTTGAAGCAGCAGGTTTCCTCTAAAGAGGAGGAGGGAAAATGTAAATATCCAGTTGAAGATTAAAAACTGTATTCAGATAAAAGCTACACACTTTACACTTTCTGGCATTTGTTTAATAGTAATGAAATTAAAAACAGTATCAGTTTTAAACTGATGGTTATTCAGAGAAATCCAACAGCTGCAGCTTAATGGCTCTAAGCACTTTAAATGTCTAATACAGAAAAAAAATAAAATTTAAAAGGAACTTGTGAAGATCCATTTTGTCACATGCTTGTTAGGATCATATTTATGAATATAATGTTTGGCAAAACAGAGATGCTAAAACTAATAGAAGTTTTATTACTGTATCACTAGATAAAACTTGCATTACAATCACATTGACTCTCACACTTACTGCAGGAAATCCTTGGTAGGAATCCCAGATTCACGGTAAACTATCATTTATCTTTGGCTTTATCCTCACCAGCTTCTGAGGAAATGTCCAGCTCTTTAACTGCTAAATGGTGCACATCCTTATTGTTTCCAAAATTACATCTCACAGCTGTTAGATTTCTGTGAGCTTTTATTGAGCAGCTGAAAACATTTAATCTAAACCAAGGTAAAAATGAGCTGCCCTGTACGATGCATTATGACTCTCACCCTTACTCCACTAGAGTTTCAACATTTTCTTTCTTTCTTGTTATCAGTGTCTAAAAAGGTGGAGAGGGAACTCCCCTGGATTTTGGATGACAAATGCTAAGTTCAAATCCAGCAGCTGCGTCCTCCGTAGGCTAGATTAGTCGGCCGGTTAGGTCATAGCAAGGCACTGAGGTCTGTTCAGACTGGATGACTCCTCGTTATGCGGCCGACAAATGCAGCCTTCTTTTTAACTGTTTTGAAGGACGGGTCCGGTGTATCCTACATGGCCTTGGATATCCCGTGATTCGCTGCAAGTCCAAGCAAGCCAGCCCCATTTACCTTTTTCAGAGGAAAAAGGTAAATGGGGCCGAGCAGTGGTGAATAGTTTAAGTGCACTTTAAAATACTCCAATTATGTGAATAGTTCCATCTGAAATGAATGAAAATGTTTGTTTTAAATGGTTATTAAGTCAGATATGTGGAGGATAATGTATGGTTTATTGAAAGGATTTGAATCTGTCCCTGTAAAAATGGGTTTGGCTGACATTTAAGGACAGATTCTGATATATCTGCAGTGTCGGAAGTCGGGACTATAAATATGATATTCTTGAAGACGGTACTGCTGCACCTGGAAAATGTTAGGAGCATCCGGAACAGTAGTAAAAAGTTCGGAATCTGTTCTTTGCTTGCTTTGTGTGTCTATTGTAATGGTTGCTAGGCGACAGAGTGTAGGTTGGTGAAAGCTGGAGAAGGCTTAACCTGCCAGCCAAACTCTTCTGGCCTCCTTATTTTTCCGGTTTCAGCAGTCCAGGTAGACCGGGTCCTTGGAGGATGCAGCCACTGAAATCGAATGCACCCAAAGTTTGATGCAGCTTCTCCTCTGTCTGGTCCTGCAGCAGCAAAAGAACCAACAGTGCAAATGCAAACCAAGGACAGAGAACAGAGGAGACCAGAAGACCAACCAGATGAAAAGCTGCTTACCATATATTAAAGTAAAGAGACATCCAAGTAACATTAATATGTTTTTAGTGCTTGCCTAAACCAGAACTATATGTTTCAGTTGTTATATACATGTAGGAAATAAATCAAAACATTCATGTTTTGTTTTTTGCATTATTTGTCTTAAATTTGCCTGTGTTAAAACATTGCAAATCTAAGTAGTGTAAAATTTGATCTAACTATTGACCTTGGAATACAGGAAAGACATTTAAAATCCAACCATCCACCTTAAGACTATATTTTCAGGAAAGAGTAGGGTGAGAACGTTGCAGGTGAAAAGAAAATAAATTCACATAGATGTATCGGAATTCATTTTGTCAATCAGTTTGTACCTTTTTATAGAGCTGATTGTGGCCACCTCTGAGATTTTCTATGTGCGCCTTTGTGAGCTGGAAGTTTTGCCAAGGAGCCTCAGGTTGATATTCACAAGCAGGCGGACACTGCAAACAAGCTGAGTCACTGTGAAGCCAACAAGAGAACAAATGAGGCTGGACTAAGGCATGTTTTTGGACGCCGTTCGGTCTCTTTGGAAGCGCTGTGAAGTCTCTCAGACAAAGACTTCTTTCATTCCCTCTCCTGTCCAACAGTCCAATTCATTTTTTTTTCCTTTTTTTCTAAGCCAGAGCTCATTGGCACACATCCTTTTGTCCTCCCAAACGTGCAGTGGATGCAAGGTAGAATGGAGGACCATTTTTCTCCAATTGTTTTTACTGATGGACCTGGTCGTTCAGACAGAGTGGCTGGGGCTTTAATCAGAGCCAAACTGGATCAATCCACTCTCATCCCCAAGAACAACAATAAAACCCTGTTGTAACAATTACAGAGATATTTTGTCTCATTTATTATGGTTCAAACAAGCATGTTTAAGTCACACTATGAAGCTGTGCAGCAAATCTGAAAGCACCAAATTAAAAGAATTATATTTTTTCCTAAAACTTAATTAAGGAATGCAGATAAATAATCTTGCAAAGACATGTCTAGACACCAGAGAGCATAAACAGGGGTCACATGTGGAGGGTTAGTTGAAGTATCTTATAGTTTACTTTAGGGGATTTCCAATATGTAGGACAGCTGCACAATATCAACTCATGTATAAAGAAAACATTATTAAACTATATTAAAATATATAACTTGCTGTCACTCTTTTAAACTCATTGTATTTTTTTTATTTACACATAATTTTATAGATTAATGCAATAACTACCTGCAAACCTGTGTTGTGTGACCCTTTATTCTTTCCCCTTGCTGGAGTCAGACAGACCAAATCCTTTTAAAAATGTATTTGCAAAGCCATAAGTTAGTCTGCATGGTGAAATCATTCTTTTGAGTAAAAGCATTTTTATTTAAATAAACCTTTCAGGTAAAAGCCTTCAATATGGCCAAAGATTTCAAAGGGTACAGTAAGGGAAGTTGTACTTTGAGATTTTTATTTTAATGGTGTGATGCAAGATAATAAGAGAACACAGGGAAAAAGAGACCCAAATTGACAGTCATTTGGTGCTAAATCAAAAGATAGACCCCATCCTCTATAACCATACTGGCAGTATAGCTCCAGTAATAACCTTATAAATTTGATTAATAATTTTTTAGTTTGTCTGCCAATTGCGTGTGTCTAAGAAATGTTTCATTTATAAAATGGTATATTGCTGCTCTCATCCATCCATCCATCCGTCTTCCACATATGCAAGTAGCCTCTACTACGGACTCCCTCTCTTAAGCTGAGTCTTGCCACCCTAAAAATGGGTTGAGTCCATCTTGTTCAGTGGGTAAAGATCCATACTAAGATAGTTGAACTCAGGCACTTGAGGTAGAAACTGATTCAACAGCAGAGGAGACTTATCTACTTTTTACCAGTTGATGGTCTCAGCAGTAGAGCAGTAGCCTCTAAAGGCCCCTTCACAAACCCAGCTGAATACCTCCCCAGTGCACACTGAAGATAACAGCCTGAAGATGCCAACCAAGGCCCATTGTCCACAAAAGGTAGAGTTCCTAAGACCAGACACTTGGCAACCACACCTTAAGATGCATAAACACCACATGCAGTAAGGGGCCAGGAGGGAACCAGGACAGAGTCCAAATTGCACCAAAAAGAAACTCACCTTTGTGCCATTACAGTGTACATAGCTACTGGTTTTGTTATGCAGCACAACAGGGGTCTGCAACGTTTTCCAGGCCAAGGACCCCCAAACTGATGGTGAAATGTAGCAGGGACCCCCTAATTATATATATATTGTATGAAATTGTGTGATATTAAACCTGCCCTATAGTCACTCTATTAGAGATGGAGTCAACGAAAGTAATTTCTCCCTGGGATTATTAAAGTATATCTGATTGCTGGTTGATGGGACAGGTGTTGTGGATGAAACGGTGCCCAGCTTGAAAGAGCTCCTGTGTGTCGCTGAATGTGTCCATTGATGACTGAAAGACATCTTCTGCCTCCATTTATCTGTTTACTACAGTGTGCCCAATTCATGTTAATGTGGATTTAAAGACAAAAAAAAAAATTGCAGGTGGAATATAAAAAAAAAAAAAAACGAATCAACCATAACTTTTGCGACCCCCATGCAGTACCTCCATGGACCCCCTAGGGGCCGCGGACCCCCTGTTGAAGACCTACGCAGTACAAGATCATTGGGTTAGCATCTTTCTACTCTCCTTTATCAGACCTCAATATAAATGACAATATCTAACATGATGCTGCACACATCCTCGGTGGACAAAGGTCCCATTTGAGTTGTTAGGATTTCTAAATAGAAAGTAAATGCACCAAAAAAAAATTTCTCAACAAACAACTATCATACACAGACGCTATACCTGCACTCAAAATAATGTTTTCCTGAATTTATTTCACTAAATCTAACCATCTGTCAAGTCCAATGTCAAGGTCAGCCGCATATAATTTTAAGTTTCAAAATAAAGGACGCCACTGTGTTTTTTGTTTTTTTTTAAAGGTTGAGAACAAGACGGTCCCATCAAGTTTATATGATCCTAACACATCAAAGAACATTTGATATACTGCCTTTCAAGCTGCGAGTCGGGTTATTCATTGTTCCCGTCCGCTGAAAGTCTTGTCCCTGGTGATGCAGTGAATCCTTCTGGGTGCAGGAACAGATGTACCCTATATTTCCATTCAGTGACTTTCACTGTCAGCGCGCTCCACGCTTCTCCGCTGCCTCCTGTTCCTCGCTGACAATTTGTGGATCTACGGCTCTAATGGAACTCCATTGTTTCAGCCTGATACACTTTGTGAAGGTCAATGTTCAGTTATTAAACAGCTGTGACAGTTTTTAGCAAAGAGTACTTGTTAGACAGCAATGGGCCAGACGAGATTGACAGTGGAAGTGAGAATTAAAAGAAGGAAAACACCACTGGGATGTATACGAAAGTTGAAAAAGATTTGAAGCATGTTTTATCCATTTATTTTCCCTGTTGTCATTGCAGGCAAAATATTTTGTTTGGTTTTCTTAGTATTTTGTTCTTTTGATCAAAACAAAATCAGCAACTTATTCACTCAGTTATCCAGCAGAGAGATCAGTGGACACCCTGGACAGGTCGGCATACCATCAAAGCAAGAGTACAGTGCTGTAGGGGTTTGGTGCAACCATTTTTAAGTACAAAGACTAAAGAAACCACTACAAGTGGGTCCCAAAATACCAAAACGTCTGTGGCAACAGGAGTTCAATAAAGTTACATGAAATCCACTAACCTTGGATTTAGGTTCTCAATTATAAATGTTGGATTCGGCTAAAACCTCAGAGAAGAGAATAAACTGAAGGTACTAAACTAGGTTTAGGTATGAAATTAACAAGATTCCCCTCTGCTCCAAACCTGAGCTCAGGAACACCGTCTCCCTTACTTCTGCTGTTCAGGTGATTTGTCCCCCTGTTTTGGAGACTGAGCAAAACAGACATGGATGTAAGGCAGGAGAAAGATGCGAGCCCGCTAAACCTACACCTGGTACTCAAAAAAAATCAAAAATGCAACAAACTGCGCTAGAAATCAGTCATCTTCATAATAACCGGACGGTTGACATCTCAGCTCGGTTAAATCTAGTTAACACAGATATTAGTGTTTTATTAGTTTATTAGTAGGACTGTATATATGCCTAACCTGCTGCAGTTCTATTTAAACGTCATATAATGGTGAACTCTACATCACTAGTTTGTTAGCTCTGCTCTTTCGTTGCGCAAAAGATATCTGCATCCACAAATGCAAAGCCATTCCTATGGAATTATAAATAGCACTTTCTAAGGCAAGGCAAACATAAAGATGGAGACTTTCGGTTCATAGGTGATAATAAATAACATACATATAGATAATATATTACATTTATTTCAGTAAATCCCTGTAATTATTACACACTGCACCTTTAAAGCTAATTTACAAGAAAAGACGATGCCTTAGGGTCATGGTTAAGCTCTGTCTCCACTGCCAAAAAAACTTCCTGCCCTCAAGTGCTTTGGTTCCCTTCGGAGGCAAGGACTTAAATATGAGCCATCTGTAATTAGAGTGGAAGTAAAAAAGAAAAAAAAATGAACCCACTTGAAGCGCATCAGTCATCATAAAGTGCACGTCTACAACCCCCTCTAACACCTAAAAACATATGCAACATATGTCTTGGAGGTAATTAGCTGATTTTCACTAATGCTATGAAGAGACTCTTGGCTTGAGCAGTAGATAGGAAAGACTGCAGGAGTCTGGTTAAAATTTGCCTTAAGAGGGACAAAAAATCTTTGCACTCTGTCAGTTTAACAAATGTGTGACTATGGAGAGAAACGTAAATAATTCATTGTTTTAGATCTGCATTTTCATACACCACAGAGCTAAAAGGGTGAGGGGCTTTTATTCATCACCTACATTTACATCTGAAGCAAGATGAGGACCTTGTGTTCATGCAAAGAAAGCTTCATATCAAAATGGGCGTCCCCTTTCTCATCAGTCTAGTTTCAACACTAGCACAGCAGAAACCTGATACCGAGATAAGATGGTATTAAGTCGTTCAGTAGAATAGAAAAACAACAGAATTAGACAATATTATAGAAGCAGAACCTACAGTTAGTATCTAAGAAGTCAGAACTCGTATCTAGAATTCATCCTCAACATTTAAAGTTAGGCCCAAAAATGTATAATTGAATTTCAAATTAATTTCAGTTTATTTTTGGGTACATCTCACATAAAATTTAATTTAAGTTTTGCAAAAAAATTATTTTCTTTATAATTATTGGAAAATATGGCATGTCAAAAATAGTGGGAAACCTTTTTAATAATCAATGAAATGATTATATCAGTCAATCCAATTTATAATACTGAGTAGCTCACTGCTGATACTTTGAAGATTAATGTTTTGTGAAAAGCTAAACATCTCTAATGCTGGAAGGTCTCCAATTCGTCACCCCAAATATTTAGTGCTCTTCACAGTCAGAACCGTTAATGGACCCCTCCAAGACACATATATATATTCAAGTCAGCACAAAACATGTCAAGCGAAACATTTGACTGGAAGTGCTTTCCTTCCATTAATTACAGTCAATACTGGAGTCTATTCAGATACTAATGATCATGAAAAAAAATGCAGTTTTTAATGGAAAAATGCTCTTTTGCCGTTTGCGTTTTTTCCTATTCCGAAGCCAGAAGTGTGTCGTCACTCTGTGTGATTGGCAAGCCATCATGGTGGATATACACACTGAAACAGATAGTGACAGCAACAAAAAAACCTATGAATCTTCATCAAATTAGCGTATCTCAAACGACACTTTACAAAATCCAGTTTACATGTAAGTCCTGCAGCTGCTGCCCCATATGTTTGAATCTAAGGCCTTGTCGGATGAGGATCACTTTTAGGCTTTTTTTTTTCCAAGAGCACGCTACCCTGCTGAGCATTGCTACACATCTCCATGTCATTGCAGATAACAGTAAAAATGTGTCAATCAGAAGCAAAGCCCGATCTCTTTAGATTCTGTCAGACCAGAACCGATCAGCTGGTGTGACATCCCTGCTTTAGCGGCCACAGCCGCAGCGTAAGGTTACTAATGGGTTTGCAAAGGTGCATTCTTGGATTTGACTGTTAATTTCAGTTATTACTGGAGGAGAAATTGCTTACAATGATCAAGCTATTTTTTATAAAATTTAAAAGAAATACATAATATTTTCCCAGACTTTGAATCACTTGCCTCTGTGTTTAAAATATTCCTCAGTTTTAATATCTTACAGCCACTGATAATAGTTTTAAAAGCTAAATTTAAAAAAAAGCTCTTTATTTTCATGAAGGATATACCATAAATTTTCTTGTCAGATTTTGAAAATTTATTGAATAGCTCTGTTCTTCGACAGCCTTTGTTATGATTATGTCGAATTTGCCACAATACGGTGGGAAGGAGTCAGTGACAGCCAGCTGGAGATGAGACGCAGCTGTTAGAAAAAAAAATTAACTGCTCAGACAAACCTCGTTCTTGTGAAGCTCTGAAGCAATTTCATCCAAAAAAAAAAACACTTATCCACAGTAAAAAAAAAATATACAAGATAAATCCAAAAGCACAGGATTCACAAGATAAAGCTCAAAGATTTACATATGAACTATTGGAAGTTTACAGATACGATATTTGTCACTGGTAACAAAGACAGAAAGCCTTCAGTTTATATCATTAATTGCATGTTTGTTCCTAAAAGGTAAAGCAATGCTTTGTTTTCAACCAGCTGTAAAGTTCCTCTCCCTTCCGTGCTTTTATGAGTAACCTATTGAACTCATTTGAAGTATTTATATCAATTTTAAAGCCTAGAAGAAAGTGCTTTTTACACATTGAATACTGCAATCTAGACAGGTTTCTCCCATTCAATATTTTCATAATGATAACGAAGTCTTGAGCATCCAAATGAGTCTCACCGATCAATGTTTAGCTAAATAACGGCGATACTTTATGACAGCGCTGATATGACCTCCTGGCTTCCACCATCAATACCCGATCAATACCTTATTTAGCCGAACCGCACAAACTGCAGGTAGAAGTTAACAGACTCTGGGATCAGAAGCACTGGGCAATCAGATGTGGGGATGATTGAGGCAGAAAATAAAACGGTATCAACTCATAGATTTGATCCTGAAGTCATGTGTTCAATAACAGGTATTAGAGCTTTTTTGGACTATATTGTCTATTCAAAAGTGCACAAGAAAAACATCTTTAAAAACGGAATAAATCTAAATTTGACCCACATATTTCATAAAATTGTGACCTCAAAAGATCAGTTTTGTCTTTTAAACTGACATTATTTCAATAGTAGCATGTAAAAAATTATATTTTCTCATTTATTGTTCTTTTAAAACACACTGGGTAATCAACGGCAGAACCTTCTAATGGAAGGTTTTTAAGGGCCCACAGTAAGGGTGTAATGGTACACAAGAAAAAATTTATCAGGATTTGGTACATTTTTGGAGTAGCTTACTTCAATAAAGAAAAGCAAAATTTCACAACTTTAACTTTAAAATGACAAAAAAAAAAATTTCTTTAAATTAATTTTGTTATATGTATAAACTCAGAAAGAGCTTCATATGTAAAGGTGACTGGAGAATCTGTTGGAGAGTTTTTTAAGAAAATAGTAGAAATGGGAAAAGCCAATTCCTTGATTAATAGGACAAGTAAAACAAATTGGAAATGGTCAGTGTTGATATTTAGACATTATAAATGAGGCTGTGTGCATAATTCACAATATAATTGGAGCAGTTTTAATAATTTTACTGCATATTGTTGAAAGAGTAGTGTTGTAACTGGGTTCAGACTGATTTGGAGCTAAGTAGGTAGCATTTAGACATCAGCTGATTTTTCTTCAGTTCCAGTGATTCACATCCGGTGAGTTATTCAGTTAAACTAAGAGCGAGCTATAATCGACTATATAGCTATAATCATTAACGCTGTTTGAAAACACTGAAAGTTGGTTCAGTCCACCTTTGTTTCCACAAAAGCTGCATTAAAACCTCCACATTTCCAAACTACAGAGTTTAGTGGTACTGGAGATGGGAAGACTCTCTGTATTATTTTAGGGTCACTTTTTAAAGTGTCCCAAAGCTAATTCCATAAAAGTTTAAAAACAATCCACTGGATTCAAACCTTGGTTTCCAAGGTTTGAAGACGTTTTGCTTCCCCTCCAGGAAGCTTTCTCAATTCAAATGTCATGTCAAATGTCATTTGAATTGAGAAAGCTTCCTGGGGGGGAAGCAAAACGTCTTCAAACCTTGGAAACCAAGTCCAGTGGATTGTTTTTAAACTTTTATGGAATGACTATGACCTGGATGACTGAGAATCTTCATCAGCATATTTCCCAAAGCTAAGTGTGAAGCACATAAAAAAAAATAAAAAAAAACAGCAATGGGGGAAAAAAAACTATACTTTAAATCTATATTTCATAAGGTCAAAATCTATTACATCATCACACTGCTAAGCTAAACAATCTGTTGCTAAAGATGTCCCCAAATCAAACATTTTTAAATGTAAATGTAAGAAAAAAAATAATACATTCAACAACAAAATTAAGAATTCAGCCAATTAGAATTAAAAACAAAACTTTTTATTTATCTCCGCAGAAAGTATGGTTTACTCACCGCTCAGGTTCTGCATCAAACTTAAAATTCTCATATTTTTTCAGCCGTTTTTGTAAGAAACAAAAACGCAACAAAAAAGGACTTTCTCCTGTTTATGGAGTAAACTTTGTAAGTCTACAATTTGGATTCATTTTATCCACAGTGTTTGACAGAAGAAAATTTTAAACATTTAAACTTGGAATTTGTTGTTCTAGGTTTAAAATTTGGAATTTATTCATACGTCTGTGTCACCATTGTTTAAAATTCAGATGATCACACAATTATGTGTGACTGAAATGACCTTATCCAGGTCCCAGTCTGCCAGTCTCTGACCTTTCACCTCCTTACTTCTTCACTAATCCTCCCAATTTACTCCTTGTGGAAACCAAATACGTGACAAACAGCCACACTTTCCCTGCTTTAGCAACTTTGGGCCACAGGTTTTTTGTCCTAATCTGATAATTAAAGCATTACTGCTGCTTAGCAGAGCTGAGGCCCCAGAGCAGGAAAATCTAAAGTGGCCCCATCCTAGTTTGTGAATCAAACTCAAACCTAAATGCTGCCCAGATCCGAGAACACTTAGATTAAACCAGTGATTTAAAATGATGTATTGTACATTTTGTTAATAATTGAAATTCACAACACATTCCGCATTGGGGCGGGGCGCAAATTCATTCAGCTTAACACTAGGAGACCTGGCTGGTAAAAAAAAATCAAGCAGATTTAATCCCAAGTCAGAAAACCATTGTTCATTAATGCCCTCTAAAGCAAACTAAGACTAGCAAGAATGAAAGGTATTTGGGTGAAATAGTCAAGACCGACAAAACAGTAATACATGAAGTTTTCTATATTATATATATGACAATATAGGAAACTAATAATAATAGGAAACAATAATAACTGATAATATTGGAAACTTCATGTATTACCGTTTTGTCAGTCTTGAGATATATATATATTTTCGATTACTTGATTAATCTAATCGGATAAAAAAAGGTTCCTTAAAGAATATTTTGTTTATGACATCAAACCAGGTTAAACTAAAATGATTCCCTATAAGGAGTTCTCCATAGAGCATATTGACAGAAAAAGCTTTTGGTATCACTAAAGCAAAATCAAAATCAGAGAGAAAATACCTTTGTTACGCACTCCAGATACAAAAAAATTATATATATATATATATATATACAACAAACCACACAAGATAATATCAATATAAACATATACACATGTAAAATGTTAATACATTCTTTTTTTTTTTTTACAATTTTGGTATAATTGCTGATCAAAGGTCAGTTGATCTGTCACCTAAAGGCATATTTTACAGTATCTAAACTCCATTTAATGATAAACCGATTACTAAATTAGTTGACAATTATTTTAATAATCAATTAATCTGATTGATAGTTTCATCACTAACATACATATATATATATATATATATATATATATATATATATATGTATATATATANTATATATATATATATATATATATATATATATATATATATATATAAATTTGATCCTCGGTGAAAACAAAGACATCTGTGTCGTAAATGTGACGATCTCAAGTTGTTCCAGTTATGGATTTTAATGAAAATCTATTATTTCTTCTGTTGAGTGGCGGTAACTAAAGTCCTATTGACATCACTGCTGCTCCTCTGCCGGCTCTTCATTAGAAGTAACCTGCTGATAAAGGATCAATGTCCTCCTAACATTGATCCAATCATGCATCGGAGCAAAAGACAAAGCCAACAAGCTCAAGGACTTCAGTCACTGAGACCTGCAAAGACATGGATTGGCATCCTTTATCTTTTTTTTTTTTTTTTTTTGGACCAGATTCTGCTGCTTCCCACCAGCAGCGTTATAAAGAACCATTTCCCAGACTCTTGGAGGTTTGATGTTTTTACCCACACATGCTAGAGATGTAAATACTTCAGCATTCTAATGACAGAAAGAGAGAAATCAGAGGTTGGGTCTTTTCCCACCACAGCTCACCTGGTTTTTACTGCCACACAAATTATAAGTGAAGCACAGGTCCAGATGTTACCCAGTGAGGTCGTCTTTGTCTGGCCTTATATCATCGCTGCAGCTCTTTGAACACTAATTACAGTATGTGAAGGTAAGTTAAAGGCTGCAAAGCTCCTCCCCTGAGGCAGGATATCTGTACCTTCAACCTTAACTACTTTTAGCATATGACCTGTTCTATTTAGAGGCCTGATGATCATATTTAAAAAAACGTTTCATGCATCAGAGGTGGGAGAAGTGCAAATCCCTCCAGTTATTGACACTGGTTAAGACGTGTAAAGGCATGAAATTAATTCCTATTTTAGTGCAGCTTTATATCAAAAACTTTTTTGCTTTTTTGTTTGTTGGAAGTAATTTATTGACAAATTCAGTTGTTCAAAATTTCTATCATACCCAACATTTCTTATAAGAAACAAACAGCCTGAGCATATAAGCTTTGAAACAAGGTGGCGGCGGAATCATGCAAAATTACCTTTAGTATGCATGTTTTAACTAAAAATGCACAGCTTCCCAAATATATGAAAAGTGAATTCTACAAAGGGTATATCTGCTTATTATTGTTGTATAAGATTTTGTATTGTTCTGTATTTTATAAATGGTAAATTTTCAGATTTTTGTTTCAATAATAAACACTTTATTTCGCTGCTCTATCTGCAAAATATGGCCAACATGTTAATGTTCCTGTTCCAGAGGTGGCTTCACATTGCAAAGAAACCAATATGAGGCTTACTTTACAGAGTGCTTGACTATTACTAGGACATATGACAGAGCTTTATGGCTTCCTTTAAATTTATCCTCCTTTTTTTTTATTTTTGTTGTGCCTTTTCCAAACTCGGAAGTAAGCTGAAGCAATTGGCCTTCAGCCAGCGCCGACCTGGGCTGAAGCAGACAGACTGAACAAAGAACAAAAAGATTCCTTACGACGCGAAGCTGCGGTAGAGACAGAGAGGAGGAGGAGATGGGCCAGTTGCAAAGGACTAGGAGCTGAAGACAAGTGCCCTGGTGCCGGCCTGCTTTCTTTCAACAAACTATCAAATTATGCCTCCGTAGGAACAGGAGGAGAGGGGGGAGCAGCTGTGCAAGCCTGCACACCTCTGACTCTCTCACAGCAAACTGCAAGTGTCTACATGTTAGCAGGGAGAAGACTACAGGATTCATTATTTAAGTTACATATAAGTAGAGCAAGAGGTCTTTTTTTTCATACAAATCTCAAGAGAGACAAAGACGAAACAAGCAAGATGTTCAGTGGATGTGGAGCACTCAGAGGAGAGCTGGGAGAGGATACTGCCCCCAAACGTCACAATTTGCCTCATTAACACATAGATACCATTCTGTCTGAAGCCTTGGATGGTTTCCCTGTTAAAGATGTTTACTTCTAAATCAGGCTGAGAAATGTTTTATTTATCCTTATGAGCGCAAATTCTCAATGAGCATTAACTGGGATTACAACTTTGATCCCAGTCTGGACTTCATCTGTGTATCATCTGTGGGTTTTTTTTCTATCTCCTGTTCATTTTTTAAAGCATTTTAATGTCTTGTTTACTTTAAACACCAGCTGGCTAATTAATATTGTAATACAAGATATATATATTCCAAGTAACTGTCAGTATATAAGATTGGTTAGATAACAGGAAGGATAAAGTGCAGTTTGTTTTTGGCAAAGTGAAACTCAGCATTATAATATTTATTTGCACCTTACGATGGGAAAAAGTAAATACTCAGTTAATTAAAAGCAAGCATTTCAAGACAAAAGCATAAAGTCCTTTAAATCTTATATTTCCAAACTCAAAAACGCTTTAGAAACAGCCAGGCCCCTGCAGGTAGATTCTGAATATCTGTACCTTCAACCTAAACTACTTTTAGCATATGACCTATTCCGTTTATAGGCCTGATGATTATATTTTTTTAAAACGGTTCATGCATCAGAGTTGGTAGAAGTGCAAATCCCTCCAGAGTTTTTGACACTGATTAAGATGTCTGAAAGCATGAAATTAATTCTTATTTTAGTGCAGGAGAAGAACCTCAGATTGGTTAGATAACAGGAAGGATAAATTGCAGCAGTTTGTTTTTGGCAAAGTTAAAGTCAGCATTATAATCTTTATTTTTACCTTCCCATGGGAAAAAGTAAACACTGAGTTAATTAAAAGCAGGCATTTAAAGACAAAAACACAAAGTCCTTTAAATCTTATATTTCCAAACTCAAAAAGGCTTTAGAAACAGCCAGGCCCCTGCAGGTAGATTATGAGGCTCTTTTCCAACTTGGAATGAATGAGGCCCTTCTCTCCTATATGGATGCTTACTTGAGCATGAATAAAGGCTGGTTTAGTGTTGGCCTTGTGGTTAGAGCAGTGCATTTGTGCTCTGAGAAGGGGGCAAGTACCCCGCAACCTGCACTCTGGGTCCCTGAGCAAGACCCTTAACCCCACACTGCTCCCCGGGCGCCACACAATGGCAGCCGACTGCTCCCCAGGGGATGGGTTAAATGCAGAGAGTGAATTTCCCCATTGTGGAATAATAAAGGGAGTTATATTAAGGGATTTACATTTTCCAAAAATGAAAATTTGTTGCTGCTCAGTAGGTAGCATCGCTGCCTTGCAGCAAGAAGGTTCCCGGTCCGATTCCCTGGCCAGGGGTCTTTCTGCATGGAGTTTGCATGTTCTCCCTGAGCATGCGTGGGTTCTCTCCGGGTACTCCGGCTTCCTTCCACAGTCCAAAAACATGACTGTTAGGTTAATTGGCTTCTCTAGATTCTCCTTAGGTGTGCGTAAATGGTTGCTTGTTCTGTTTGTCTCTATGTTGCCCTGTGATAGACTGGCAACCTGTCCAGGTTGGACCCCGCCACTCCCCTGTAGACAGCTGGAGATAGGCACCAGCACCCCTTCTGACCCTTGGGATTAAGCGTGTAAGAAAATGGATGGATGGATGGATGGAAAATTTGTTACTATGTGGAAATATGGTTATAAAATTCCTCACAATAAACAGATTGTGAATAGGGAATTACTGACTGTCACTCTTGGATGATCCGAAGAGGCATTTAAAATCCAGGAAAAATGTTGGGTTTTTTTTACTTCTACTTGTCGTGTAGTGTTGAAGGCTTGCAGTTTGTTCCCTATACTGCCCCCTAGAGTCAGAATACTAGTTACATTACGGAAAAGGCACACAGGGAACACAATCCTGTAAAAGTGGTGTCAGCATCGCTTAGATATGTCACACATAAACCAGGCTTAACAGTGACACAGACATGGCTGTTAGTTATACTAATTGCTAATCCCACTGCATTACATTTATGTCAAGTAGAATAATACAGCAGAGTTTAAACTCAGCTGTGACTTGTTACTATTTATCTCTGAAAGGGAACAAAGTTAACAGAACACTTTTCATTATTATACATGACATATTCACTGCACATAAAGAGCAGAAACTCAGACAGGGCTGATAAATAAATACAGCAATATCTGTATCAACTTATTGAATTAATTCTTTTATATGTTTTTCCTTCTCTCAGAGCCCGATTTGCGCTTGTAAATTTAGTATGACAATAAAAAAAGCTAAATTAGTTGCTTTTCTTCTTTATGTGTCCTTGACAGAAACAGATACAATGAATGCATCTATTACAAAAAATAAACACAGGCAGGATTGAGACGCCCTTATCCCCTCTCATACGACCCTGTGCTGTTGTGAAGCTCTGGGGAACATCACAGGGATGCTTAAGTCCCATCCTGGAGGCCATCCTGCAACATTAAGATGCATCCCATCTTTAATACCCCTGAATCCTGTTAATGAGTTGGTCATTACCAGGAAGTGAATGAACGAAATCTGCTGACAGGATTAAGGTGAAAGTGATCCTCTCCTATGGTCTGACAGTCATATCTAATCTTATCCATCCTCTACTGACAAACAATTTCCTAAGATGCTCTGGCACAATCTGTATTTCATGTTAATACTGCAACACTACATTTTCCGATACGTATTGTTCTTTCAAGAATGTAAGATTAAAGATTACAGAACCCGGTAAAGACCAAATTAGATTGTTTTGTCTGTATTGCTTATTTAATAATGGACTGATGCATTAATCCCTAGAACTAAAAAATCCAGATGAGTGACTGAGAGGCCTACATGTATAGGTTGGAAATTGGAGGCTTTGACAAGGCACCAGAGAGCTACTGTTTACATTTCCAGACCCGTTCCCAGCAGATGCTTGAGGGTCTGATGAGGCTTGAAGGGTGCCATGCCATTTCCAGCGGACTAGATAAAGGAGCACTGGGCAGTGTCAACCGCCAGCAGTTACTGTCCCTTCGGGCTCCATGATGGCTTCTTAACCTGTTTGAGGCAGAAGCTGCATCTCCTCCTTCACTTTATTTTTTTCCAGCATCAAAGTTTCAAGTTCACATCATCTTTGCAATGAATAATAGATCATATAATCCGCATCAGTGCTCTTTGGGAGCTGACGGAGTAGACAATTACCTGATGACACTTTAGAAAGCAGAGCTGTTAAATGGTTTCTGCACTTTATGACGATAGAGATGAAGAGCTAGTAAAGTTTACAGGAACTCATTAAGCAGGGGAAATATTTTTACAGACAAATGTGACGGTTTTACAACTTAAGGAGTGTAAAAGGCGTCTCTGGGTGTCATTTTGTTTTTCCAGTCCGACGACACTTTAATTCAGCTCGTTTCCCTTGTGCCCTTCGTGTCAAATGTCTCCTGATGCAAAACCACTCCAACATTTTCCTGCCATGGGGGAAAATGTCGTTCTACTTAAAGTAACAGCAAAGTAGCTCTGGATTTCAACTGAGAACGTTTAAAGTACCAATTTTGAAAAAGAGCTGAACAATTTTGAAGTTTTAAAACACATTTATCAAATAAAATACTGCTGTAGGGACAATCTTGCACAGATAATGAAACATTCACACGCATACAGAAAGTTCAACTGAAAACTGAGAAGAGATTAAGAGATTAACAAAAAAAAAATACAATATCTCCAAAAATATTGGAAAAACAAAACAAATAATAAACATTATTTAACAAAAACCCAAACGAGGGCAACAAACAATTTTAATGAGAATTCAAAGTAATAACTGAATGGGAAAAATGGAAACAACACTTTTGCTATTATGATTTATTTTGCTGATATATTTTATGAATCCTTCACCATGCTGATGCCTAAAAGCAAGTGCAACAATGCTGTTGTGAGTTTGTTTAGACTAAGATCAACAACAAAAAAGAACAAAAAAGATTTTATTTTTAAGATTTTTATCTATTCACCAATTACTTCAGTTGACTTAAATCCCCTACAAGCTACTGCAATGTTATTTTCCACATGTGCTAAAAAGTTAAATGATGCTGGGTCAGTATGTGGCAACAATAAACTCATTAAATACTAATGGATAACATTTTAACATTAATATTTATACTAACCGATAACTGTAGCCTCAGAAATCTCCTTTAGGAAGCATCATGATTAGAACGGATGCTTTCAGATTTTAAAGCTTTCTTAGGCTGTGTCCGAACGTCTGCCCTAACCCCTAAATCACTATATAGCGGAATTTATAGTGAACTCAGTTAACTGACCGATCGGACAAATGGTCACTACTTTTTACTCTCCGTTGGTCACATAACTCCGCCTTCCCACATGATTCCTCCACCGTCTTTGATTGTTGTCAGGTAGAGACAGCTTATGGCGACAGCGGCCCCTTCTCGCAAAAGCGTTTAGGGATATATCTGCTCGTCTAGTGACAATGGATGATCAATACTTTTCATGGTGCGTTGTGGGAAATTTCGAGTTCACTACTTTTTCATCCAATTTATAGTACCCTATATAGTGATTGGGGCGGATATTAAGAGACAGCTTTAATATACAAAGGATGAAAAAAAGTAGAATATAATTTTGCAGAAACTTGGTCTGTGAAAACCTCAGAAGAAAAACACGATTTACGAGATTAACCTTATATAAGTTACAAATCCTTAATATCGTATACAAAAAAACATGTTTTCCTGCACTGTAGATGTTTGTTTTCTTGTCAACAGCATTAAAATACAAACTTTTTCCTCCAAGGACCTGATATTAAGAGTTAAACTGCCAAACCAGAAATCATAGATGCAAAAAAAAAACATCACATCACTGAGAAATGTCTATATCTGTACCTATATTCCTGATTGCAGAATGAGGTCCATGGAGTTGGACACTATGCTACAAGACCTGCAGGTTTCTTCTCAAACTCTCCAGCTTGGTTTGTTGATCTGTCACCAGATGATGGACACCCCACAGGGCAACACCGTCAGGGGGATAAAAACCTCAATAAATATGTGACAGAACCTTGGAGATAGAGTTATCAACCGCCCAGCAGGTGTCATCAAACCAGTTCGGACCGCTGACTCAGCCATCGGCATGACGGAGGCCTCAAAGCTCATTGTATGGACCATGTAAATGTAATTTTCCCTTGTTTACAGATGTCACTGTAAGAGCAGCACAGCTTAAATTATTCTGCCTCCAGGAATAAAAGCAGTCAACAGTCAGGGTCGCAGACGGATCACCTATTTACACCGACATATACACCTGGGAACCGAGGCGGTCCCGTCATTAAACGCAGTGGCCTCAAATGAAGCCGATTAACAAGCTCATGTTTACACAGTCAGCTCCTCAAACAACATGCAGACAGACAACTTGTAAATTTGCTTCCAGGTTCCTTCACAGAGTGCTGCCAGGAATTCACAAAATGTCCTTCTGTGTCATTGCTGCCAAGACACCAATACCCTCCCCAGGAAACAAAAGAGAATGTCCTCATTCAGGCGAACATCAATGGCTTCTAAAACAATAAATAAGACCTCCAAGGTTGAATGTTTGGGTAGGGGAACTTTTATCATCATTTTTGTTCCCGTTTTAATCTGTGCGGTAAAGTTAATAAGGGCCCATCTTATGCTGTATCTTTATTCTCTGGCAAAGAGCAGCTATTAGTCAGTTTTCTTCTCTTTTCTTTTGAAAAAATAAATGGAGGCGTCTTTCCTTTGTACCCAGAAGTTATTCAAACAAGCCAGAAAAGAAACAATCAAGACTCAGCTGGAGAGCTGAAGAAACTTTCGCCGTTCAATCATTAGCAGAACCTGAAGGACAAAGATTTACAGGCTCTGAGTGGTGCAAATATTTTAGACCACTGACTTTGGAATTACATGTTTAAAAACAGTTAAGAAAGATGTGTTCTGACAAGAATTTCTGCGTAATTAAAGTGACCTTCATATGGTGCTCCGAAGCAGAACCACAACTCGGAAATAAAAGCCAAAGGTTTTCATTCAGCGGTAGATTTTTGAGATAAATGTATTGCAAGAGAATCAAGGCGAGCAGAGAGGGTGGTTTATATTTGAAGGTTAAATTTTAAGTGAAGTAATAGTTAATGGTACGCATTCAGCAATGACTAAAATGAAAACATGAATAAAAACATGTTTATATACAATCTAAGCATAAACAGATGTAATTGCAGACGTGAAAGTGTTTTAAATCAGAGGTTTTCAGAATATCTTAAATGGTCAAGTCCTAGAGAGTTTGATATCTTCACTCCGAGATAAAATATTTATTTTTAAATTTGTTAATCTTAAACTCGATTGATTAAAAACGATAAAAAGATGTTAAAAAAAGTAGATTCAGTGAGGTCAAATTCAACTTTCTGTGACCTGGTAAGGCTTTAAATGGTATTTCTGCCTGGAAAGCAACATGGACTATTCATTAAAAAAATTATATTAGGAATTCACTGAAAGTGAAGATAAACAGCGTTGAATTATTTATTGTGACAATCCAAGACACATGCATACCAAAAAATATGCACTCTGTAACACGAGTATCGTAATGGTAAACAATATTTGCATTAGAAATATTTGTAAATTCTTTGAAGTTAATGGAGCGAGTTAATAAACAATATTTTAAAAAGGAAAACAGAAAATAAACCATAATAATTCCAACTCTTGCTCCTTAAAAGGTTGCATAGTCATTATAGTTGTTCAGCCCTGATTTCTGCTGTAAATTACAGCTGGGCTACTGTAAGCACCTTTAGAAAAGGTGAGGTTTCTTACTTTCCATTTCCAAAACACAATAGTGAAAATTTTCACAGTTGTTCTGCAAATTGTGGCATCCCTGTATGACGCATAACTTCGGAATAACGGAATAACACACTATTCCCTGCTGTGCCTCACTAAATGTAGTTTTTGTGGTCTTTTTTTTGGTCTAAGGTTGGCTGATTGGTAGCACAGAAAAATACAGAACACTGATAAAGAGAAAAATTTGTATCTTTTGACTTTGCAGAGCAACCTTTAATTGTTTGTCACTTCTTATCAGGTTTGGTGGATGTTTGTTGAAGACCCAGATGCAGAGACAGAGAGGAAGAGATGAATTCTTGCAGATTTACTGAAGATGTTGATAGTACAGAAGCAAATAATGCAGAATCAACAGGAATCAAAAACTAGGAGACGCTCAGGGAAATTGACATAAGGAATAAAGTAATGAAGAAAATCCAGCAATGAAAACTGCACAGGAGGTGTACATATGGGAGACAGAACAAGCAATTTGCTCATCAGCTGACAGAGAGCAGGTGTGGAAAGAAGCAACTAGAAGGGAGGTAGGAAAAAAGGAGACTGCCACAAGGGGGCAATAGAGTAACTCAAAAAAATCAACACTGCTTTAATATAACTAAAAAGCAACTACATTACACAAAATGGAAAAGAAACCAATGACCAAGAAATCACAGAATTATATAAATCAGAGTGTGACTAAAAACCCAAAAATGAAATTAAACAGAACCAAAAAGGGCAGAATCATGACACTTCTGTGTAAAGTGCATGCCTAAGTTTGTGACTAACTTAGGTTGATGCCTGGTATGGAACATTTTTTTCTATTTATAATGCATAAAACTTTCAGTCAAAAAAAGATCCATGCTTTTCTTGCATGTGACACTAAAGCCAACCTAATCTCTGATCTTAGGGCCCCATCACAACTTGCCGATTTAGTCAGCGTATGCCTGATGTCCCAGAATCTTCTAAACTCTGGCATATGCTAAACTTTCGATGTATTTTTTCAATTTTGGGCACGTGGCCTATTCATTACGTGTCAAGAGCGTATGCTCAATGAAAGCCTAACTTATGCATAACGCACGGTAGCATGATGCCCATGAAATGTCACAAGCCAGTGTCCTGAGGGGGGCAGTATTAATCAAACTTCTGTTTACCACCCTGCAAAAAAAAAATTTAAAAAAAGAAAGAAAAAGAGAAAGGAGGAAGAAAAAAAGAAGGTTTGCAGATTGAGCAGATGAGTCTACTAGGAAGTTTGTTTGTTTTCAAACACATGTTGACCCGCAAGCAGCATTTGGCTCCCTTTTCATTGGCTAAAGAAAGCCAAGTCTAACACCCAACTGGCAAGCTTTGTACCCTCTGTCCCACACCGCTGTGTGTCTGGTGACGCCATTACGTTGGGTTAGCACTGATGATGTCACCAGTGGGACAGAAATCAGGGAAGTAAACAATTCAGAGCAACAATGAAATAAGCCAGTGCATAGTACGTGTTCTTTATTCTTTATTTCGCTCTTTTGTCTGTCTGAATCCCTCTTACCAGTGCTGTGCCATGTTTATAGAATATAAGAGTTTTTTTGACTTGTTAGATCAGACGCAACTGGCGCAATTTTGTGACGTCCGTACATTACACTCAATGGTATCACGTAAATTAGCGTTTTTACTCGGGTCTGATGTACCCTCAGTATGCTGATCACAGCTGAGTCGTTTGAAGTAGGTCGATGTTGGTTATTGAGCTGCTGATACTGCAACTAAAAGACAATTGTTCCTGAGTTTAAACAGTTTTTCTGGCCAGTGGGAAGGGGGTATAATATATACTTTATGCAAATTACAGGACTCGAAGCTTCATAAACTAACCTTTGGCAGGAACAAAAGGGCATGTTAAATACCCATGGTAAAACATTATGATCCCACCGTTAGGCTTGATAGAAAAACTTTTAAGGTTAAGCGACATATTCTCGGTTTGGGAGATGTTCATTACTTTTTGAAACAGAAAACTTAATTCATAATGCTTTAACTTGGAGAAAAGTTATGGGAATCCTGAGAAAATGTCACCTTAAGTCTATAAATAATTACAAGAAATGAAAAATGTTTCACTTTGTCTGCATATGAATAACCTAGATTTCCTGTTAATGGGTAAACTGAAGGGCAAAGACTCTTAAGATCTGAATAGCTGATGAAAAATAAATATTTTTCCCTTTTAATGCATTGATTGGTAATGTAATTTCAACAAATATGACCTTCTAGACTTAATATCAATGGAACCAAGCTTTCTTTCTTCAGCTTGAAGTATCTGAAACAAAAAAAAACAACAAAAAAAAACAGACGAGACGCCTCGCCAACTCTTTGGATGTGTTTGTTGGGCACGACGCCAAGGTTTCTACAATGGCGGAGGGATCTGTGACAAAAAAAAACTCAACCTCTTGTGTGGTCGGAAGTTTTCTGCTGAGGTGAGCAGCGTCAGAAAGGTAAGGGGGGGAATATGAAGTCATTCCTGAGGCCCGGCCCCGCTTTAGTTTCCAACATTTTACCCCGAAGCAAACATCCATCTCTAGCTGTCATTATCAGCTTTATCTCAGGGCCCACGACTCCACAGGGCGCCTTTTAGAAAGAGGCTAGCAGTGCAGGGTATTAGGCCCATACTCAGAGTTAATCATACTGTACTCATAAAGTTCTCTTATAAAGACCAAGGCATAATTAAACCACTTAGCTTTTAATCCAGGGGAATTTTTTCAGGGATACTCAGTCAGTCCTGGAATTTAAGGCTTGTTCCACTGAGTCTGCATCAAGCAATAATTATCTTTGTACACTGAACATGAACACCTGAAGACTGATGAGTCATAAAGTTGGTTTGGTGCAGCTTTATGTTTTATTCAAGACATAAACCCATTTTTACAATTGACTGATGTTAGCATCATAGCATCAACAGAACATGGGAGTCAAGAAGCTTTAACTTTTTATAACTTAGAAGCAGAAATGTCCACATTTTTTCAGGCCAAAATCATCCACCTCAAAGAACCCGCAAGCTAAAAATTCTATTGTGCTTTTTATTTACCTTCTTTTAAACAAATATTTAATGGGAATTTGGGTCAGTCTGAACATTTAGCTTTTTAATATATTAAATGCCACAGATTAGTACAAAAATATTTGCTTTAGAGTAAAAGAAATTTATGCAATAATAATAATTTGCCCTGGAATTAAAATCAAAAAGTCTCCAATTACATAAACAACCTGTGCATGTGTAACTGTTGTATTTGTGGTTTTTGATTGTTTGTAACAAAAGTGTAAACACAAGGGAAAACTTTGGACATTTTGGAGCCTTAATTTTTATTGTACACTTGGTTAAAAAATTGTTACATTTTTGGATGAATGTGTTCATTAATGTACATAATGCTGCGTATAAGCTCTAAAAAATGCACTCAATAAACAGTGTTAAATATGTAAACATGATGAAACTTTTTGCAGAACGGTATAGAGGTTAGATGCAGATTCAAATGTCCAACTTTTTCATCCTTTAAAGCTATTTTATTAAAATAGAGCCAAAATTATCATGTGTAAGTCTCCTGCTCTATAATACAGTTTTAATCTTATTAGCTGATTTTTTTTCTTCCTGCAGAAAAGCAGAGAGAAGCTGATAAGACAACCTTGTCCTTCAGACGACACCTGATATGAGATGATTCATTGTCCCCTGTGGTTTTTCCTATTGGCTGCATTTATATAACTTGTGACAATCAGGTAATTTATCTCCTTAAACAGGCTGAAAACTTAGTTTTGAAGTAAATTGTTTCAGAACAATTTGTATTCCAGACATTTTGCTTTTATTAAAGAATAATATATTTTTTTTATTTAATAAATCTAAACATCCACTTTAGTTTGTCGACTTTGCTTTAATCTACTTTGTCAAGGAGATGTCGTTAGGATGACGCCTAATGAGGCAGTCTTTTTATCTTCCAGAAACCTTGCAAAGTGACTGTACTTTTATAACATAATGATTTTGAGTTTGAAGCACTAAAGGATCAATCCTGATTACCAATTTAAACTTTAAAAAAATCACAGTAGAGTTCTCATTCATCACTGCTATCTGAATTCCTTCAGTCCTCTCTCAGGAAGAACAAAAGAATTCCTCATCAGCAGCTGTTGCTGAAGATGTTGTCATTCTTTGGTTTTTATTCAGGAGCGGAAAAAGGAGGGAAACCCACAGAGTTAAAAGCCTTGCCTCCCTGGATAACAGTTCTGCGATGTGGGACGTGTGTGAACACGGTTGGCGGAGCCGAAGGGGATGAAAAGGCTGGCTCAGTTCAGCTTTCCTCCTGCAGAAAAACACTTGTAGCTCCTAGAACCTGCAGGCATAGACAGACAAGGAACGGGAGGGACAAACAGCGGCCTGGGGGGGGATGTGCATGCTAGTATTTACAGATAAGAGGTAAACTGGTCTGAATGGGTGAGCTGGGAATTAAGCAGTCAGAATGAGGTGAGAGACAAAAGGCAAACGACCTCCCAGACCTTTAGTGGCGACGCCGTCCGGAAGCCCGAGGCAGGAACCGGGAGGGGGGTGGATGAGAAGGGGGGCCGCCATTGTTTGTTTGCCCATTAACTGAGCAGCTGGGTATTTGCCAAAGGTTGTACCACTTCAACCCGTGTCTGCGGAGAGCAGGCCGGGAAGATGAGGCTTAGTTCCAGTCCAGGGAGCATGGCAAGCACTGCTGAGGCGTGGGATAATATCAAGGAGAGGGTCTCAAATTAAGGATAGTGGCCCCTCTGAGAGGAGGCCCCTTTAAAAAAAAGTAGATGAAGTACTTTCATTACTTTTAAAATAGCTGGCAATATTACAGAGGACCTACTTTTGAATTCCTCTTAACTGTCCTTGGTTATTGTCCTGAAAAAAGAAAATCTGTCCTACAATAGTAGCAGTTTTTATAAAAGACATGCTCATTTAGTGAGTCCTTTGTCACAGCGGGGGCCCAGACACATTTGGCCCCGACACACATTCAGAAAAAAATCAGGTCATCCAACAGAAAACCCAAACCCTGAAATGCACACAGAGCAGACCATAAAAATATGTCCACACACACACCCACACACACAGACCCTTTATGTGAAAAGTTTACCTTCAAGTTATTTCACCAAATCACTTTATAAGAAAACCCATTTTCTCTGTTATTTTGCACCAATCTATCGTCTAACTGCACCTCAATACAGACATACCATCAGACCAGGGGGAGCTGAGAGTCCTGCTGAAATCTCTCCATCAATCTAGTTATTAAACTGATGGCTGTGAAAGAGGAGCAGATGAGTTTGAAACCAGCAGCCTCTTTCAAAAAGCATTTAAAGCCAGAATCTCACCAGGATATTCGACACAGGACGATGAAGTCAACCTGCTACTGTTCCACCAAAGATATTTGGGGCAAAAAAAAAAAGGAACCAGCTGGAAATGGTAACAAAAACACAAGAATCAAGCAATACAAACAAGAGTTTGGTATGTTTAATTGGCTGTATTTAGCTTGACAATCCGGCTGTCAGTTTTATGATCACCGTCATGTTTAATTAGTCATCACGCAAAGAGTCAAATGAAAACAGTCAGATTGTGGGTACTCTGTCTTTTTAAAACCTGTAAAAACAAAACATTGAGTTGTCTGGAGCCAGTACGAGATCACAGTCACAGCCCAATAATAACAGCTGACTTCTGTCAGGAATAGCAGACTTCACAGCTTGAGGGTGTGATTTAGTGAAAACAGGTGGTCTGGTCGCCTAGCTGGTGGCAAGATTTAAGGCAAAAAACATACAAAGACCACTAAAGGCTGACAGGATATTTCTTGCCTTTAAAGTGGCCCTGTCACATATTATAACTTTGCAAATGTCAGTACCTCACTCTGGTTGCAAACAAAGGCTTTCCAATTAAATTATTGTTGCAATTAAAGAAGACAGTTATTTTTCCCAGTGGATATATGGAAAGAAAGGAAAATTCCAAGATCGAGTGGGAAAAAGCATAAAAAACATTGGATGCTAAGTGCAAAAACAGACAAGTACCTTTAACAGTACAATATGACTGCTGACGTTTAATAAAGTGGGAACTAAAGCTGCCCTAACTGCCAGGTTAAGGTAAACACTATCAGGATGAATATTTAGTGTAAATTGTTTTATTTTAACATGAAGAAATGGTTCTTGGTGTCTTTTTTTATAGGTATAGTTGGTGACTAGAAAACCTTAAAACACAATGCAGTGAAGCTAACTGATCCAGAGCATCTTATCAGGTTTAGCCAATAGTAGTTCTTTAATAATTACTGTATAATCCTTGAAAGTAGGACTTACCAGGTGCCGATCTGTCAAACTTTTAAAAAGGGTCCAAAACATTTTAAACACTGTGCTCCATAATGAGATAAATGTCTTTCACTGCACACCTGCCTTCATTCCCTATTTGCTGGCTTTATTTCTTAACAACCCAGGAGAATGATGGGAAGGTCTTTGATTGTCATCTGATTTTGAATTTCCAGAATGGAACTCCATGTTGGTTAAAACATCAGCGCTCATACTACAGACTTCCGGAGTGCAAACTGAAAGAACTGACCATTTTTGGCTCAGAGATGGAGATGGCACCATAGTATGACCAAGCATCTTTCTTCTGAGTTGTAAAACCAAATACGAAAATTAAGTAATAATTTATAATGATAAATGAAAATTTTGTTGTACAAAAGGTAATATCTCATTATAAGCCTAGAGCTGACTGTGGATGGCATTAAAAAATGATGATAAAGGACCTTTAATGTGCCTCTGTGTACCACAGAAGCATTAAGAAACCTCAACATGTTAAAGGTTTTGATATTTCTGAAATGAACTAACGAGTAATCCTCTGGCAGTATGAGCATTAGGCAGCTCTAAACTAAAAAGTAAAGAAAGTTTGAGGATGTGATTCACAGTTCGTTATAAAAGCATCTTGTAAAAGAGCAGCAAGTGTAAGCACTTCACAGCCTTATGCTACTTAATAATTCAGAGGTGGGGGAAAAAACATGAATGGAAGATCCTAAAACGATCTATTTCTGTGAGCAGAATGACAGCACTTGTGAAAAGCCTTTTCTGACCTGACGTCAGGATATCCCATTATGATCCAAGTGCCAAACATTATAGGGAGGGGGAAAAGCATTAACATGTTGGGGTGGCAAAGGGTGTTTTGCTGGATTCTGCCAGGTTTGGATTGAAGATTAATCCACATTCAGAGCAAACTATTGAATAAATATACCCAATATATGAAAAACAACATCTAATTCTGTACATTTATGACCGTAACAAGAACAGAGGGGGGACGATGCAGCACATATTTCCCAGAATGCACTTTACTATTTTGATGCTGGCATCAACTAACAGGGCAAATTAAAGAATAAACACGCAAAGAGGTATCTTTCACAATATAAAAGCAAATATTTAACTGACACAGCAGTCAAAAGAGAATATGAATATATTTAGTCATAGGTATCATATGTATTCATTTGTATTTACAACATCAGAATACATTTTTAAATAGAATAAATAAATAAAAAACTATTAGTACTACAAATGGGAAATTGTTACAGAAAGTGAACATTACTAGTTAAAAGCACCAGAAGAAAAACACCTATTTAAAGTTATGAACATAGATACACAAATACACACCCACACACATTTATATACGTACACACCTACATACATGTAATTCTATACACACACACATATAAATGTATTTGCGCTATATAAATAAACTAAATTAAATTAACTGCACTCAGAAAAACACTGAACACCAGCAGACAACTATTATGTGTTGCTAAGAAGCATTTGTTAGTCTTTGAGTGTGAGGAGCCAGCTGGAGGGTTTTATGAAGAGTCTGACAGCAGCTGGAAGGTCCTACCTTCATAGATGCAGCATCCTGCCACTGCTGCAGCTTCTCAATGCCATCAGAGTCCCCTTAATTAAAACACTTTTACAGGCTCCATGCATCCTTAATTGATCAATCATATTCATCATATTTGTGAGTAAATGTTTTGGCAGCTATAACTAAAAATATCAGATGGCCTGTGTCAGACATTTGCAGGTCTTGTCTGCAGATGTCAAGAGACCCATCCAGGTATGAATTTGTTTACAGGCTAAAAGAAGGAACCGCTGATATTCTGTTCCATTTGTAATAAGTAAAGTCGGGCCCCGGCTGTGAGAATTTCCCCTCCCGACTTTGCTCTGTCCCTTCATGTCATCCTTCAAATGATGTCCCTGTTGCTACTTTTGTTTCATTTTTTCCTTAGTTTTATGCCCGTCCTTCAATCCTGCAGCCCTAAAATGTCCAGACTTTATAGTTACTGCTTTGTTGAAGGCAGGGTTTGGGACATGAGGTGATTTGGCTTTTGCAGTGATCATATCAGAGCTTTGCAGCCCCACAGTTGAAGACACAGCAGCACAAACCCCAGCCAGCCGTGCCCTGCTCATAACAGAAAAATAAAATTGACAGGTTGTGCTCTAATCCAAAGAGGGGCCATGAAAAGGCAATGTATGTTCATAGACAAATTCAAAAGTTTAATCCTGTTAGTTCTTCCTATATCAGACGTCACCAATAAACCAACAGGAGATATAGCCAGATGTATGAAAACTGAGCCAGAGATTAACTTTTGTAAAATATCTTAATGTCACTTCTAATTTTAGTTCTTCTACAATTGGAGCTTTGGATTCAGTTTGTCCGTATTTCTTACAATCTCATCAAACTGCAGTTTTGAAGCATGTGTGGAAGCAGCAGCATTAACACAACCCTGAGATTGTTTTCCTGATGATGACAGCAAAACTATTTTCCTGACAGATCACCTTTGTGCTCCACATTCTAGCTTGTTATGCTTCTCAGCTGCAAAATTAAAGATTGATTTTTACCTGAGCAACGAAGGCACTTTTGAGAAATAAAAAATTTATATGCTGGCATTAGAAAAGGTCGACATTTCTGTGTCTCACAAAATGGTCGAGAAGAAATCCTAAACCTTGTTATGATGGCCGGCATGTATATATGAATGGGGATCTGCAGCTAAGGCCAGAGAACTTAGTAATATTTACCTTTGAGAACTTTATATTTCCAATATAAAAATATATCTGTTTAAGCGTAGTTTTTTCGTTTAAAAAATATTATTGAATAAAATTTTAAAGTAAATTTGTTGTATCCAAAATATTTTAAAACGGTTCCTTTGCTGATCACTTTGTTGTTTATTTGCCCATAAACAAACTCAAAACTCTGCATCACAAAAAAAAAAAAAAACCTGAAAATCTTTCAGGAGAGAGATTTGACTTGTATTTTTCCTGAAATAAATATATTTTATCTGCCAAATGTAAAGACATGATTAAGATTTTCAATAAATGGTCCAAACCCTATATACTAAAAATTCCAAATACTTGCTGCGGTTTGATTTTGTTTTTCTAATTTGCAGATGTTAGATAGAATAAACCATGGACTATAACTTATATTTAGCTTTCATGCAGATGCCAAGTTATTCAATCAGGGATATTTGGGTTATAATTTGAGTTTCCCAGTAATTACAATTTACAATGCTTGTGAGAAATTATTTATTTGCCCATGAAATTACTATTTATCATGCTAATACATTGATTAAACATACTTAATTCCAATAATCTTTTAAGAATTAAAAAATCTAAATGAAAATATCTGCAGCTACTTTGATCATAAAAAACTTGAATCTCTCTAGTTGTAACCATTAAACTAAAAACCACTAAAAACGGTGCAAAAGTGCAGGCGACAATTAAATTACTTGTTAATAAAAAACATTAAAAGATGTTACTTTGCTGTAGATCATATATCTTATCTGGCTGAAATACTATACTATAATAAATAAATATCTTTTTATCTGATTAATATGGAGAAAAGTGTCATTGATCATGTAAATATTCACAGTTTTAATTATTTTAAAACAATAAGATCACAACATCTATTGCAATTAAAGAACAGTAAATGTTGAGATATTAAAAGATAAGTATACTTGTTAAGCAATATTGGAATTTAAATAAAGATAATTTAAGTATTGCATTGTTCTAAGCAAAAATGGAAATAGTATAATCTGTTTAACTAAGCAACCCTGATTGCATGAGTCTTGCAGTTTTATGCTTTATGAGCCAGAATAAATATATCACACAAGCAGGTAAAATCCATTCAGCATTCTCTAAGTGGTGAGATATATTACAGGTGTAATAAAACTTTACAGAAGTGGAATAACGTGAGAAACATACAATAAAATGAAATCTAATGTCATCTTTTAGGCAATTTAAAGCACACAGATGATTAACACATTCCCTGAGGGATGGTTTACCCACTGTTCTGCATCAATGCTTCACACTCAGTTAACAGTTAACTTTCACTTATTTAACACAAACCAGTCAGTTAAACTGCCTGGAAATTCTAAGCGTTCAGTCTTTAGGTTTGAGTTCAAAACCTTACTGTCTGTGTCGAAGTGTTAATGGTTGTTACAAGTGGCTGCCCAACAAACACAAATTACCACTTCAGCTCACTGCAGCTTTGAGACACAAGCAGCTCCTCTTAGGCTCAGAACAGGAAGTCATGTTGTCTTCCTAGCAAATCTTCCTCAAAAAATTAGTTGCTGGTGTTTCTAAGACTGCAACCATTTCAGTTGATGATTATACATGATATAGTGTTGTGCATGGATGCATTCATTATAGGCCTAAGTAGTTTCTGTGAATTTTGATCCCAATTAGGTCATTTTCTAGCTAAGAAACCTGAACGGAGAACCAGGCTTTAAATTTAAATGTAAACTTTAGAAAAGTTAAAGTATAGACATCTTTTTATTGATTTTTCATGCTTTAATCCTTGGATGTTAGTTCACATAACCAACTTCACAGGTGTGGGGGGTGATAATAAATGAACAATCCACTGATAAGTGTTTCAGTTTTAAATCACCGGTGTGTAACTTTTTGCCATTAGACCTGAAACTTCAAGGTTTAGTGCCCCTGAAGGTAACGCTGCACTATCATGTAATTAAAAAAATCTCCCAATGTGATTAAATATCTGATATCATACCACTTTATACCAGCAGTTTAAGAAGTTGGAGTTCCTTGTGAAGAAAAAAGGCCATATTCACCCCTCTAGATGAAATCCTTTATCAGCAAACCAAAACATGCCTCATCAGGAAAGCGTCATATCCGTTTGGTTGCCTTATTTAACTTAGTTATCTTTCGGGCTTAATAGAAGCTCATACTGCTGTAAAGCAGCGCCGTGGGTCACATGACCCATTCAGTGATGGATTCGTCCTCCTCAAGTTACATAGCTGAGTTTTTAAGGGCAGTCACCAGAGAGCATCAATATACACCTAGAGCTGAATATTGACCTGAAAAAAAGATTAACTAAAACTCAAATTAAGCTAATTTTAGGGTAAAAAGTGACCCTGTGTTGCTTTAATTAGAGTGGACTAAATCTAGCTAAAGAGTGAAAATTGAGAAAGTAGGAAGACCTCTTCACATTAGCCAGACAATACATCTGAAATCCTTTTCTATCCTGACGTCAGGATATCCCATTATGATGCAAGTGCCAAACATTATAGGGAGGGAAAAAAAGATTAACGGGTTGGGGTGGGAAAGGGTGTTCTGCCGGGTTTGGGTTGAAGGTTAATCCACATTCAGAGCACAATAACTTAATTAGAGATTTAAAAAATGTGATTTGCAATCCCAGCAAAAATGATGTCATAATGAAACTAGGTGACCAGAGAGCTAATAATTCCTGTGTATACCTCCCTCCACTTAGTGGCAGTGATCCATTTCTCTCAGCATACCAGCTGCAGTTCATCCAAATAACGGAGTAAAATTTTCCATTACCAAATAATCCATACATTAGACATACATTCAAGCCAAAAAATCATGAGCATTTCAAACAGATACAGGTTGGAAGTAACTGTTTAACATTTACAACATATTTCTTCTGACTAGGAGTAACATAAAGGTTGTGGAGCAGCCCAGGCACAGTCTCAAATGTCTTATTAGTGGAAACATGCAAAAGCAACCATAAGAGGGTTTGATTATGGATATTCCAGTAAAGGTTTATTACATTCATAATTAAGAAGTTGTCTAAATTGTTTACAACATTCCCACATGTCTTGGTATAGGTCAGCGCACAGAGTCAAAAAAGGTATTGGACCATGTAAACAAGAAGAAGACAGAGCAGAGTAAGAGGAGAAACAAGCAGCTGCATTTCGAATTTAAAGGGAACCAAAATAACTGCAGTGATGTTATATGACAGCAGGTTATACAGGTTATGCATCATCAATAAAGTAATTTCCTATTGTTGCAACCAACACCATTTGCAATAATAATCATTGTAAAGATAGATTTTGTTTATATTTTTGTGTTTTAAAAATTGCAAACAGCAGGTGCAAAGAATGATATCTACAATTAAAGTTTAAAAAGTATAAAACCTACAGTGTTATGACTAACTTAGTGGAACAACCCATGGTGCTCATTAAAAGTGATAAACCTCATCTTAAATTAACAGCGTTTCAAAAGGCTGCAGTTCTTTGGGAATGAAACAGTTATTGAACATTGCAGGCTGGAGCGGATAGGATGTTTGGTGAAAACAAGTCCAAGAAATTACAAAGTTAGAGTTGAGAAAGAGAGGTTGTGCTTTAAAGATGGGGAAATTTCCAGGTTAGCCTAGATTTTGAAGCAAAAGACTTTATTAATATATCTTCATTCAATAATTACTTTCAAGCTATTCATATTGCTGCACTTTAAGAAATGGAAATCTCATGAAAGCTGTTCTAAATGAAATTTTGCTTTGTATATACTCTGTGTATATATAATGAAATAAAAGTTGTCCAAGTCTATTTTAAGGTGATTAGGCCAAAGCGATAGTGAGAGACATATTTTCCTAAATAACTTTGGCTCAAACTACAGTGAAACAGTTTGTGCCTTGGATACAGATTAGTGTCATTTGGCAATGATTTTATTTTCATCAACAAATTGATGTTCTCCCATATATTCATGGACACATCTGCCTTTACTTTCAGCCGCTTCTATGAAGCAGGAAAAAAATGTTGTCTAAGCCAATAAAACAGAAAACAGCCGAACTTCATGAACAGATGTTTACACAAGTTCAGAAACATATTGATCTGCATAGGAGATGATATCTGAAATGTTTGCTGACTGGGCATTTTCCTGGTTACAGAAATCAATATCCAGATTTCCATGAGCTATTTGTCAAGTATAAAGTGACTGAAGTAGACAGATGGAGAGAAACAGGCTGTACATATTGATTTAACTTTATTTTTAACCCCAAGTCTTTACAAATGTGCAAATATTCAAACCTCTGCTTTGATGGGGATTTATTTTTTGGGTGATAATTTTGGTGATATTTTGACTTCTAGAAAAATTGGGATTTGAAATATCAGGAGTCAGTTATAGCCTGCAGGAGCAGCTGGTGTATTTGGACAAAGAGCTGCATGTTTCAGAGACCCATGTGTCCTTAACCATGGAGCATTATCTATATTTACCTACACAGTATCAGCCCCTCTAATGCATCTGTTGAGATAAGTACATGTCAAGCAAGAACCACTCTGCTGCTTGATATATACAGCTTGAGGATCAGCAGCGGCTTGCTATTTCTTTTTAATAAAACCACTTCATTATGAATGTTTAGAAGATTAAAATATAACAAAGAAATAAAAAATACATCTAGATTATGTGTGCAGCAGTCGAATACCATCTGAAAGGGTTCCTGCAACTCCTGAGAAGAGAGTAAAGCAAGCTGGCAGTGAGTGTTGAAAATTTAAATGACTATGGCTACCAAAAAAACATCTATTTTACCCAGAGAGTAAAATTCAATAGACCCCGAAGAAAATCTCCATCACACACAGAATGAAGACAACCAAAGCCTAAAAATAATATTACATTCAGTTTTATCAAGTACCCCATTGAGTTGTGTTGCGTGTGGTGGTGCCTTCATCATCATGCATGCACAGCACATGCTGCTAAGCCTGATTTTAGTTTCCTTTAACTAATTTTAGAATCAGGGCACATCTCATGCAAACCGACCACAGTTTGACGCAGAAAGTGCTTTTTTTAATCACCTAAAAGATATAAGATTTTCATCAGATGCATTTCAGTTGGCTGTGCAGAGCTGGAGGACCTCCTTAAGAAGTTTTCCCATATGGCTGCTGTCAAACGATTTCAACTCTGCTGCAAAGCAGAGCATCGTTTCTGATATTCACAGCCATCTGTGAGTCCACATTTCTTCTTGTCAATCAAACATATTTACAGAAGCAGCATGTGTCAGACTGCTTGGACTCAAAGAAACGAAATAAGCTGCAAGATGGGGTTATAGGTTAGAATCTCATGTCTCACAGGTACAAAGTTACAACATAAGCAACAAGTGTGTTATCCAATG
The DNA here is from genome assembly GCF_000732505.1 of Cyprinodon variegatus. NCBI lineage: Eukaryota > Metazoa > Chordata > Actinopteri > Cyprinodontiformes > Cyprinodontidae > Cyprinodon > Cyprinodon variegatus. Next base: position 236,271 of record NW_015150542.1, on the reverse strand, counting down.
ATTTGGGTAGTGGAGAAAAGCAGAACTGCCCCACCAAAGAAGAAGACAAGAAGTAAATCACCAAACATCTGTATCTGTCACAGTTGTTTTATTAACCTAACTGAATAACACCTAACCACATTATCAGTTATTATTGTCTGCATAGTACACTGATATATCTCTAAGTGCCCCTGAGTTGTGAGGGTAGAGGCTCTCTCCTCCATTATTCTAAAATTATGCACTGCTTATATTGATTTTTATGCTAAATTAATTTACAAAAATAATTCAATACTGATACTATTAATAAAAGGACTATAACAATGATGTAAAATGTTTGTGTCGCTTATCCCCATCCAACGAGCCAAGAGGACAATAATGGGGGGAAAACATTAAAATCCTTTGCCAGGGAATGAGTGGGAAAAAAAACACTATTTATATTTTCATATAAACTCAATCACTGCCTCCTTAATATCATACTTATCAGTTTGATTTGTGCACAAACTCTAGAAAAGGCACAAATGTTGAGCGATCACAAACAATATAGCCGATACCAATATGTACCAACTAGTATGAGCTTCTTCCAGTACAATAACCACAAGTTAAACACAATGTTTTATTACCACAAAGATATATATAACAAAGCTATATAACATGATGCAGCTGCTTATTTCATAATAGTTTACAAGCAAAGGAAACTAATACTCACAGAGAGAACAACCTAAAAACTCTTAAGGGTCCACAATTCACTAAAATGACTTTAAACTGTTCATATGTATGATTGAAAATGTTGTGAAACCATACAATTTTAAACACCTTGGTGCAGACTATGAGGACAAACATTTGGCACCAACGCCGGTCAATAACAATGGCTGCCAACAGTGACCATTAACAATGGCCACAGGAAATGGTTGTCATCAGTGGAAGCCAACAGTGGGCACCAATAATTGCTAATTATAGTGTGTGCCATCACTGTGTGCCCATAAATATTGAGTAGGTTACTTTCAATATGTGGCACCAACAACTTCTGCGAACATTGACCTTTAACAGTGGGTACTAACAGCAGCTGCCAACAGTTAGGTTACACATTAGATTAAAAATTTGTCAAAAAGATGAAGCAATTAGAGCTGCTCAGTGGCACAGTGGGTAGCACTGCTGCCTTGCAGCAAGAAGGTTCTGGATTCGATTCTTGGCCCAGGGTCTTTCTGCATGTTCTCCCTGAGCATGTGTGGGTTCTCTCCGGGTACTCTGGCTTCCTCCCACAGTCCAAAAACATGACTGTTAGGCCAATTGGCTTCTCTAAATTCTCCTTAGGTGTGAGTGTGTGAGTGAATGGTTGTTTGTCCTGTAAGTCTCTGTGTTGCCCTGCGATGGACTGGCGACCTGTCCAGGGTGAACCCCGCCTCTCGCCGACTGACTGCTGGAGATAGGCACAGGAGATAGGCACAGCAACCCTTGCGACCCCACTTGGGATTAAGTGTGTTAGGAAATGGATGGATGGAGCAATTAGCAATAACCAATAAAAGTGAGCACCAATACTGACTGCTGAAAAGTAATATGAAAAGATGACCTTCTCTACCTTCTTCCACTTTGCCTCAATGAGAAGAAACTAACACTTTCTGCCAAAAAAAACATCAAGTAGGCTACTCTCATAAGTGCCACTAGCACCAACAGGCAAACAGAGGTCAATGATGATGGGTGCAAAGAGTGGTCACTAAAAATGGCTCTAAGTAGTTGAGAGCAACGGAAATAGCCTAAAGTGGCTAAGCTCAATGGGCTCTAAGTAACATGGTCGCCAACAAAGACCACCAACAGTTAACAGCATTGATGGCTGCAAACAATGGGTGGCAACACAGGCTGCCAGCAGTGGGTGGTAGAATTAGCCACTAAAAACAGTCATCAACAGTGGTCATCCATAGTAGCTGCCTAACAAGACCAATAAGAGTATGCACCGGCAGTGGCCCTAAAAATGAATATCAAGTAGGACACTTTGATTAGGTGCGGTCACAATTAATTTAAGGTGTTAGGTGCTGTATAGACAGAACAATAAAAGGTTTTCTTGAAAATGAGTTAAGCTATGTGCAAAGGAAATTCAGTGATCTCTTAGTGACTGTAATTGTAATGGTTAAAAGGCCAAAAACAAATAGATGTGAGTAAATCTGTCAGATTTAGCCTTGAGCAAAAAAAACAGGAAAACCTTAAGACAGTCAAGTAATGACATGTTAGGCTGACTGGACGGAGACTGGTGGAATCAAACAATAGCAAGAAAGAGTGACTGACAGAGGTCACAGTGGAAAAGACAAGCAGCAAAAAACAAAAACACATGGAGCAAAAAAAACTAACCAAACCTGAAGGTGTATACTGAGTTTGATAAAGAACTGAAAAACAAAATATGGAAAAAAATAAATCTTTTTATTCTTTTGACAAATGAGGGAACTTAAAGACAAACTGGGGGGAAATTATTCTTACAGCAGAAAAAATTGGATTTATGATCTTCTCCCAAGTGAGAAAACTGATTAAAGTTTGGTTTCTTTTATCCTTGCAACGCCACCAGCAGAACTGGAAAGCGATCGCAGTTTGTTTATACAATAATATAAAGTGTGCCATCATCAATCAAGCTTAATCCCAACATTTAATTAAATAAGGAATTCTGATTTTGGAAAAACAATTAAAAGTTACAATGCAGGGAGGCCTGAAGGCAGAAACATGAACTACGATCAACAAATTTTCTTTTCTGTGTTAATTTCTTCCCATCAGTGCAGGTGTGGGGCTTCTTCACTTTGAACTTCAAGTAGGACCTTTTTTCCAATGACGGTGTTTAGACGTGCTCAAACATCCCACCTGTTTTCCTTCCTTCTCCTTTTTAGCCACAACCCCCCACCTCCCCCTGCTCTTTTTCTTCAACCTACTCCCCCTTTCCCTTCTCTTTATAGCCGATCCTCGCTGGTCGAACAACTGCTACCTTTACATTCTCAGAAATTATCCCCTCCTGAAAAGCCAGGGGAAAGGGAAGCAGGATGTGTTCTTGTGCGTTAACATGATTGCAGGTATGTCCTGAGCTTTACTGTAATTATCCTGAAAACAGAGCAGGAGAACAAGCTGGAGTTCCTTATTATTCAGCCTGGGAACCACAACTGCAGTGCAGAGAACTGTCTTTAAGGTGTTTTAAGAGAGATTACCAGTTGTTGCCTGACACAGGTAGTGGTTTTCTAAAGCAGAAGGCAGGAGATTTCATTCCTTTTCAGTTGGATTTGACTTATGAAAAGGAGACAGAAATCTCCTCAAGCTTTAAAGTGCAGCCTGATGTTGAATGTCTTAACTGCTCACTTTTCTCCCATTTTTTTTCACAGCATTTTTACAGCCAATACTTTCTGTTGAAGCCTAGCTAATCATTCCTCAGATCCTTAGAGTAAATTCCAGGCAGAGAAATGCTTAAAGATTGTTGAACTAAAACATGAGCAAAGCTGCTAAAAAAAAAAACACTTCACATTCTGCCAGTCTGTCCAAGCTCCCTGATGCTGGTTTAATGGTTCTTGAATCTAAACGAGTATCGACCACTTGCAGATCGGAATCACCTCAGAAGGCTTATCTTGTCTGACATGTTCAAACCAGGTCGCCACTGCCTTTTTAAGGTGGTGTGACCCAACCCTGGGCAGCTTTCCCACATCTGATATAGGATCCAGATATTATTCAGTACATCCTAAACCATCAGATCACAAGACACTCATCATTATTCACTTCAGATTAATCATTTAACTGGCTTTAAGACTTGGAGCATACATCTGTCCTGTTACATAGGATGATTCTGACTTAATTTTTATGATCCCTGTATTTTAAAGCTTTCAGGCTTTGGGACAAAAGCCAAAACTCTGAGTCGGCACCATTGCTCAATGGGAAAGGTTGGCAAGTCTGAAAATTATACGTCTACATCATTTACATGACAGCAGTCTTTAAAAGCCTGACAGACTATATATTTTAGCCTCTCCATCCTGAACAGTATTTTAGCAAAATAATATGTTAGATTTCTGCAGTAGATAAAGCTGTTAAAGTCTTAAAGAACATTTTTATGCCAACATGCTGAAAGTAATTACAAAATACTGGACAATTGCAGGCCATTTTTTTATTGAGGAATACAACAGATTATTTGGTTTATTCCTGCAAAACAATTTAGCGCTTCTCCCTAAAAGTACATAGCGACATATTTTAGCTGCACATGATGGGAATCTCCGGGTCCAACACCACCAGGCCCTGTTCTCATTACATATTTTAGGAAAACTGTAAAGGTTTGGAAGTCTTTCTACTGTTTTCATCAGATGGCAACCTTTTTCACACAAAAAATGGCAAAGTTTTAAAACTTGTTGTATATGAAAACATCCTGGTTTCCATTTTTGTGTACATAGACACAAAAAAAAAAGTTCACCTCAATGGGGGAGCTCTGGAACATGGGCAGTACAACATGGGTTACCTGTCAGGGCTCCTGTCTGCGTGTTTGTTTTTTTGTGTTTGTCTCCCTTCCACCAACAGGAGGCGCCTGGTTCCGGTTCGCCTCCTCACACACCTGCTGACGGTTACCTCATTAACGGAGTGTTCTTAAGCTGCTGATTGCCGCTACCTCGACGGCAGAGTGTTTGCCAGTTGCAGGAAGTCATCCTGCAAACTGGACCTTTTCGGACCTCCTCTCCCAGGAGGGATCAACTGAGTCTTAAACTGAGCCAGGGATTCAAACAGGAGGTTTGGATCCAGTCTCCTTTGAGGACGTTGAAATTACTCTCTGAGCAAGGGAATCATCTTCACCACGTCCCGTTCAAGTACAGCAGGAAATCTGAGTGGCAATCAGCATCTCCGTTCACCTACACCGTCCGAGTTCTGGGTAAACCCTGTTCCGCCCTCCAACAAGTCAGACAAACACTGGAAACCAACACACAGATTGGAGTCAAGGATCCTTCACTTCTCTGGAAACGTGAGTCAACAATAAGATCCTCTCCTTCAAGATCAACAAATCAAATTCCCCACTGAGCCTGAACTAACAGTCTGTCTTCCCCTCCCCTTCCAGTTCCGTCTGAGTAGAGTTCAGGGAAACTCTGCACCGAGTTTATCATCTTCAATAAAAGCCGTCAAACTTTTCATCCGTGTCTCTCTGTTTGGTTTCACTGCATGTTGGTCCGAGCCTTAGAAAAAATCATGACATTACCATTTTCTAATCAAATAAAATCCTTCAGTTTTTTTTTTATTATTATTCTTTGCTTGGTTGTTCATACTACTAATTAAATATGACAGCAATGAGATCTGAACAGTTTAGAACAAAGTGAACGAAAGAGGAAAGTAGGAATCCCACAGCTGTGAACTTTTTACACCAGTAATAATACGACTGTTACTAGAAATGTTCAATTAATTTTTTTTTTATTAAAAAAATATCTTTTTAAATAGATCTAGCAGATGGTGTTTTTAAACTGTTCAGCAATGGCAGATGATACTAGTTTGGCCAAATCATCAGACGGAAAAGCAGAGCATAACTATGACTGTTCAGACTGCTGACACTTGGGGAAAAGGTGAAAAGACAGTTTAGACCGGCATGAAGGAGTCAGATATTGGTCGCATAGGAGCAAAAATATGGATTCCTGTGAACGTAACGATAGTGGTGGTGCCTTTTTCAGCATGTTTGCATGTTGCTGAGTTTCAAAGAACATATTGCTGTCTGACAGTTTTCCTAATACCTGAGAACTGACAACTTTTTTTCCTGAGAACTGAGGATGCCCTGAAATGTACACCGTAGTACAAACTGAGCTTGATATAAGCGGTGACCATCTACGCAACCACCTCAGGTGTCAAGCTGAAGGCTATCTGCATAATTTGGGTCACTCTGGGCGATGATAGGGAATCATTATTTAATTGAACAAAAAAGAGGTTTTAGTGAGAGTTCAAGCATCTGAGCATATGTTTAAAAAGTAAAATCACATGATGTGCTCTAGAGGCACTTTTATTATTTTGCTATGCATGCAGTATTGGCCTGTTAACTCTAGATGAATGACAGTCTGCTTTAAAAGGAAAAGTGAAAGAAGCAAATGTTTTTAATTATGGTTTGCACTCCATTTATCTCTCTTCAATATAAAAAAAAACCTCAGATTTTATGAATATGATACATCACAAAGGGGAAAACATAATGAATTCAGTGAAAGTTGACTCACTGAGCTGGTCTGAAATAAAAAATAAAAAAAAAGGCATAAATGGCATCTGAGTGCAAACATCAGCTTCTCCTGCACAGGAACAAGGACTCTTCCCATATCTGATGCTTCAAGCCAAACATGACTTCTTTCATCTGCCAAGATTTGAGTAACCAGCAGCATACCTAAAAGCATATAAAATAAAATAAAAAAAAAAACACAGCTCTTTTCACCAATACCCAGCTGAGGTAAAAAAAAAACAAACAAAAAAAACCCTCCAAGTTCTCTCTCTCTTTGAGAGGAGCTTAACGTTCTGCAAGCAGATCAGCGGGAGACTGACGCAAAGCCGCATCATCACCATTATCATCCACAAAGTCAGTATCCGGCTTGCATTATAGATGAGACGCTGCTCCTCAGCTATATTTCTTACAAAGGATGCACACTAATCCCCACTGATATAATATGTACTCCTTTTATCACCTATCTCTGCATACAGACACTCAACAGCTTCATCTGTCAGTCTCACTAGCCAGGCAAAGTCCCACGTAAATAATGCATGAGCACTTCCACCATTAGAGTTTACAGATGAACCGAAACTTGCTTGCAGATGAGGTGGAAGCTTTAACCAGGGGTTAAACAGCAACAGAGAAGGCTGAAGCACCTACCGCATAGAGCGATCCCTCGTAGAGACAAGCTCCTAGGATAGAAAGAGAGGAAGGAGATGTAGTTAGAGTTTGATCGGGTCTGAATGTAGCCAAAATTGCTGCAGATGTTTAAATCAAACACACACAAGGAAGCAATCAATTCGTTTTAGTCTGTTAGATTGGGTTTTTATTATCCCGTTGTGGGTTGTTGAGAGCTGTCAAGATATAAAAGTGATCGATACATCTTAGCAACACAAAGAAGAACAGAAGATGGATAAAAAGATGCTGAAATCATGAAAAATGTGAAATATTTTCCAGACACGATATTGAGCACATATGGGTTTCATGTGAGGTTATGAGTCTGAGAATGTCACCTTAAGATGTGTTGTAATGGAGTCTTATTCAGGATTAAGAAGAAACTAAATCAGGACTACAAGGAGAGCCGTCATCCTGGAGAGATTAAGGAATTTTGGTTGTCACTGTAACCTTGATAAAGTGTCACTTTACGTTATCATTTTACTGTGATGTAGACCTGAGAAGACAGCCATTAGTGCACCGTTTTGAAAATGTTCAACTGAAGAAGCCCTAACCTCACCTTTTCTATAAAGTGTGTGCGTGCATATTGGGAGATTTATTTTACATGCTCGTAAGCACAATAAAATAAAATAAAAATCAGTCCTGGTGCATTAAATGTGTCATGTTTGTTTATACTGGGATTAAAGGTGTGGGGTACACCAAGTCAGGAAGGGGGGTTTTACTTTAGAAACGGCATTACAGTAATTAATTTATTTCATAATTAAAGATCATCTGGTGATATAAAAACCTGATTTATATTCCTTATAAATGTAAAAAAAAAGTCATGCTGTCAGTTCTAAATTAACTTTTAAAGGGGTCATAGAATGATTCTATAGGGTATTTGGTGCTGGTCCTTAAGTACTGAATCGGGTGTGTAACATTGGTTGGGCTAAAAGTGGCATATTTACTGTTCTATGAGTCCTAATGCAAGCCTGGTTTAAAGCCCCAGAATGAAACGACAAGTTTTCTTCCTTTTATGGTATGCTCATGAATATTTAGATGAGCTGTGCTCTGATTGGTTGGTTTACAACAAGCAAAGCTGCTGAGCAATGACGCATCATAGCAACAAGCACTCACTCACTGAAACATAGAATTGTTGATTTGGTGGGTGACCAGATGTCCTCTTTTTCCCGGACATGTCCTACTTTTCATACCTAAAAAAATGCCCAGGGGGCATTTCAAAATCGTCCGGGATTTCGGTCGACTACAGTGTAGCAGAGCTAAGCTGTGAGCTCTGGGGCTAGTCCGGGAACTCCGGCCGACGGGGGGAGTGAGCCAGCAGGGGACAGAGCTACCGACCCCGACCTGGTGACTGCATTTGCACCTGTGGTTCTGGCTCATTTTCAATAGAGAAACTGCCTGCTTTGTAATTCTTGTAGAAGTAAACCCAACTGTAGGCTGAACAGCTGAACTGGTGTACTACATCTTCCTCTATTCATGTTCTTGGTGCAGTGAACCAGTGGGCTGGTTTGTATGTCAATTTCGGGGCGTGACAAAAGTACAGGCAAGAACCAAATAAGGCAACATCCCCGAATTGACATCAGCTCGGTGCTTCGTTTGGATTCGCCTGTTTTGTGGTGGAAGTTTAGAATTGTGAGATTTGCAGAGAAAGGAGGTGTCGGTGGGGTTTGAACTTCTCTGTACGTCCATTTCACCCACTGAACTATTCATCTATGACAATGTAACCTCGGTTTTGCATTCTATGGCCCCTTTAAAAATCTAACTTGAAGATTATTTAATCTTTATTAGCGCAGAAAAGGTGTTCGCTGGACTTTGCATGAGGTGATAATATCATTGAGGGGAATGCAATGGTATCCGTCTAGATTTTTGTAGAAACTTTTTTGATTGAACACCTGCTATTCCTTTCCCTGTAGTTAGAGGATTTACGCTGGCTTACATTTAGCGCAACATGAACAGTGATTATTAAGCCCTCTTTAAAAGAAAGAAAAAAGCATGAAGCCCTTAACTACAATAGCACGGTGGGTGCTGATGCTCAATTTAAGAACCAAATGTTGAGATAATAGAAACCAGACAGATATATAGTTTGAGCTACGCGTTGTTAAAGCTTTGAGTCTGAGCTGAAATGTGAAACAGCTCTCTTCACCTAACTTCTTCTTTTTGTGTCCGTATTGCAGAAAGCAAGCTCAACAACACATAATCAGGCAATTTAAGTTGTTCTAGCCAAACATTTAAAGGATGTTTGCATTACATGACGGCCAATAATGAAAACCACTACCTGCAAGGCATTAATTAACCAATTATATGTAGGCATTGTAAGGCAAAAAAAACACATTTAACACCTCATTTGTAGTTTCATAGAGGTCTCTTGTTTTTATCTCCTGCCCAACTAAGCACTGGGGAAAGGTATTTCTGACACAAATTGAAAAGCATATCATTGACAGTCTTAAGTTAAATCTTTTCCCTGGATTATGTTCATATAAATTCTTCTTATATCATGTCGATAAAGTTTGAGCTTCAAGCAAGTACAAGTACACTTTTCTTAGAAGTTTTCCTGGGATCTGGCATAGAAAGGTCTGAACAAGTTGATCTCAGTCTCAATAAACAACTGATTTAAGTGATGAACGTTAGTCAACATACTAAGATTTTTCTTAGCTTTCTTATAAACGGTCTCTTCTCTAATTTTTAAGCTAGAAGTTGTCAGTGAATCCCACTTTAGCTCAGAATAGATGTCTCATCAAAACAACTGAGGCTACAAAAGAGTCCAGCTGTAATCTCTTAATCTACTTAAACTGACTAATTGGTTTAAATTATTGGTATAATATAATGGTCATTAGCTACGCTTACATGTGCAAAATTCCTTGATCTTATTCAAATATGTTCAGATTGAAAATGAAATCCTTGTTTATATGAATGCAGACTCAGAAAACTCATCCTGACCAGTGTTTACATCCTCCATGCCTGATTCAGAACATAAACACCTTGACAGTAAAAGTTGTCCTTCTTGATGAACTGTAAAAAAAAAAAAAAAAAAAAAACAAACGAGGAAGTGTGTTGTTTCTAAGTGATCTGAGAACCCAGACTGGGCCCTTTTCAAGGTGAGGCTAAAGTTTAGCTAAGCTACAGACTCAGATTCACATGTGGATGCTGATGCTGTTTAAAGGATGAAACAGGAAGATGACATCCCCAAAGGTTTTGTGCTGCCTGGCGCTGCTGCCCATTAAAAACTTCACACACTGTGCAGTCAGATCAGTTTGGTAAAATCTAAGGGACACGATCAGAACCCGTCTTTAAATGGATGCAGTTTTCATTGAAGATCAGTATAAACCACCCCTCTCAGTCCAAATACATTATATGCGTTACTCAGCCAAATCCGATCACAACCTTCCAATTGGCACGTTTATAATGACACATTATGTCCATGTTTACGTTTCTACTGTCCCCTTGTGTTGCTAATGGTTACTAATAAGGGGGGAAAGGGATGAGCTGCAACTAACATTTATTTTGCTGATGGATTAACCTCTCAATTATTTTTTTGATTAATAATTTGACACCAAAAGGTTCCTTAAAGAAGATTTTTTTTGTTTCTTTATCTTAAATGCATGATGTTTATGTATTTTTTTTTACAATTTTTAAATAATTACTGCTGTAAGTGGGTTGCTCTGTCAACTAAAGACGTGTTTTTACAGTCTCTAAAATCAATTTAAAGAATAATCCTTAACTACAATTGCATGGTGGATGCTGATGCTCAATTTAAGAGCCAAATATTGAGATAATACAAACCAGACAGATATATGGTGCTACACGTCGGTACAGCTTGGGGTCTGAGCCAAAATGTGAAACATCTCTGGAAAAAGTAGAATAAGGGGTAAACATATTTTCAATTAATCAATTAATAATTGGACACCAAAAGGATCCTTAAAGATTTTTTTAATGAAATGAATCCAGGGGAAACTAAGGGGGTTTCCACTTAAGGGGTTCAGGATAGGGCATATTGACAGATGAAAAATCAATTTAATGAATAAATTAATTGACGATTATTTCAATAATTGATTAACCATGATTAAATCCCATTAAACGTTTCAGCCCTAAGAAGAGCCTCCATTAGTTTGCATCAAAACAAATGGAGAAAAAAAACCTTGGATGAAATTTAGAGTCAGTTTTCTGGATCAACAAAAACTTAAAGGTGAGAGGCCTGGAAAGCTCTATGAGGGTGATATGGGTTTATGTTGCCACAGCTGCAGAGTTTCTAAACACTCAGACAAAATAATAGCAGAAATGAAGCCTCCTTTCTTCAAGAAAATATGTGAGTTATTCTTCTAACAAATCAGAAAGATTCTGATGAAGTTCTGTGCATTTCTCAGCACAAGCAGTTGGAGCACTACGCCTCAGATTCCCCAATCTGGACCCAAGTGAAAAGCCGTCTAGATCAAATATCCTTTGGACACATTCTTCTTTTATAAAATGATGGATCTGCCTGTAAAAGCTTTTGAAATGAGTTCAATAAAATACTGTGACTTTATTCAGTATAACATAGGAACATAAATGTTACACCAACACTGCCTTTTTCTTCCTGCCAACACTTCTGGCAATCTTTCCTTTAGATGTTTCCACAGTTTTAAAATAAAAGTTTCCAACTTCTTGGATCTTTAAAATCAGTGCTCCGTCAGAAGCAAGTGCAGCCAAACTTCAAAGACACTTTGAGGATTATTTAAATAGGACCCCTGCAGGATTACTTACTGAAATAATCACAAAGGTGAGCTATGACCTTTGGAAAATGAGCCTGCAGAATACAATAGAACCTGAGCTGAAAAGGCACAATTTTCATCTTTGACTACAAACTTTCGTTCATCACCCTGTAAAATCCACCTGCAGCACACATCGTCAATAACACTCCAACATTTATAGCCGGCGTGCTTTCTTTTCAGAGGAACGGAAGCCAGAGGAGCATGAAAGTTTGAATGTTATTGAAGCAGCAGCTGCCAAGCACATTGGATGTGTGCCGAGATGAGGAGAGGCGGTTAATGACTTTGGGAGTCAGAGTCTATGAGCAGAGAAAGTTTTCAGCCTAAATCGTTTCTTTATTGCAGGTGAGCAGTATTTAAAAGGTTTAAGGAAGGAAAGAGAAAGGAAGCAGTAGCACAGATCTGCTGTGTACTCTATAAAATGCTCTGAGATGAGGCGAGAGGATCCTGTATTTGAACAGAAAGCTTTTGTTTCTTTATGTGTTGCAGCCGTATGAAGGCAACAGTGAATGTTTCTACATTATTTGGATCTGGAGGGTCAAAAATGCAAAACTCAGACAAGAAGCTGCATTTCCTATCACATTTCTATATAGTCTGATTCATGTGGTAACAGAAGCAGTTAATAAAGCAAACACGCAGTGGAGGCTGATCCTAAGTCAGTCAAGGCCCTCTTTGAATTCCTCAACTGACTTTGAAGTTTTGCAGAAATGCAGATCAAGAGATGTGAAGTCTTCATATAATCAGTGTTTTTTTTTTTTTTTTTGTAGATTTTTTGTAGAAATGCACCCAAGGCTTGTGTCGGTGATATGGGCTAATTAATGCCATTAATGCTCTAGATATTATTTTAAACAGAGAGCACTTCTGCTCCACTGTGTTTTATTAGCATCTACTGTCTCAGTGTCATGGTAGACAGATGCCTCCAATGAGCCTGAAGGTGTTTACAGTCTGAAGGAAGTTTTTTTCTTCCAATGTCACCACAAAAATGAAATCATTACTCTATCAGATCTAATTTTAACTATACTGATGTGGAGGAAGTTTGCTAAAAAGTTTGTGGCTAGATGCAATAAAATCATCCAGTCGTCACATGCCAGGTGGAGGGATTGCTGCAAAGCTACACAATTACTCCAGTCTATCATCCAATTTCTCCATGAGGTTTTTAAGGAGAAGGGATTGCTGAAAAGTTACTAATCAACATAATCCATGTCCACTGTCGCCTGATGCTTGTTCAAATGTGGGGATTTTTACAAATTAAGTCAGTTAATGCAAACCGCCATCCATTAACACCAACGTATTTAGTTGGCTGAGCTTATTTTGGTTCATTTTTTATGCGTTGGCATAATAAACTGAATTCAGCTGCACTGTATTTCAGATTAGTTTTGAATTGGAATAAATTCAACTGATTTTTGTTGAGAATGAAATATAGGGCAAGGAAAGTTTATTTATATGGCACATTTCAGTAGTAGAATAATTCAAAGTGGTGAGAATGAGGGAGAGAAAAAGAAAATTGCAGTGTGAAAAAGCAACTCAAATAGTGAAAGAGAAAACAATAAATCCATAAAATGAGATGATTGCATAAGAAATTATTTGACTAAAACATAGCAAAGCAAAGGCCACTCTAAACACATTTTAATCTCAATTTAAATTAATTTCAACACTTTTACAGTTTTCTGGTAGTGTGTTGCAGATTATCAGAGCACAATAACTAAAAGCTGCTTCTCTGTGTTTGGTTCGGGGTGTGCAGAATAGATCAGAGCCAGTAGACCTTAAAGATCTTGAGGGTAGATACAGTAGGATACACTGACAACAATTCAGTAATGTGTTTTGGAGCTAAGCCATTCAGCGGTTTATAGACCAACAGAAGCATTTATTTTCTGAGAGTCTGTGCACCAGAGGAAGGAATTTAGAAGTATCGACTGATGTGCTCTAATTATTCTTAGTTTAGGTGAGGATGCAGGTAGCAGCATTCTGGAGCAGCTGCAGCTGTCTGTTCAGCTTTTTAGGCAGACCTGTGAAAATATCACTGCAGTGATCACTTCTACTAAAGATGAATGCATTCATTATTTTTCTATGCTGGGACATTAGTCTCTTATCATTTTGATTTTCTTAAAGTGAGAAAAAGGCAGATTTTTTTTATAGTCTTTATGAATCTTTGCAGGTTCAGGTCTGATCTCTACACCCAGATATAAACCCTGGTAGGAGATTTCTATCTGGATTATGAATAGAATAGAATGAAATAGAATATAATAAATCCTTATATTAACCTAACTTAATTAACTGCCAACATTTGAATGATTTACTTTTGGTTCAAAATAATGACTTCAGTTTGGTCTTGATTTGGTGTTTGTAATCACCTTCTTTGAAAGGGATTTTTGATTTTGGACTTTTGCGTTATTACGGTGCGATGTTGAAGCCTCTGACAAAAAATTTGCAACACAAAAGCACTTGTTCCAGAGAGAAATGTGAAGTTATCATTCTGGTCACAACTTTCCTTTCCCCACCACAGTCTCATCTCAGCGCAGTGTGCAGAAAAATCGCCAACAATCAGATCTACTCCAGGCTCCTCTGCTGTAGAGGCGCATTGTTGCTCTCCACAACTCCTGACCTACATAGCACACCGGACAACTGGTCAGGCTTTAAAAAGAAAAAAGACCTACCGTGTGCCCCTGTGGGGACAGCGATGACCCCCACCAGAGCGCCGGCAAACATCCACCATCCAGCACTCATGGTCGATAAATCCAGATCCACTCAGGAGCAGAAACCCTCTATTCTTTAATGTTTCTAATATAAATAAATGTGATCTCCTCTGCGCATCATTGCTTTCCAAACAGCAGAGATCCGATGGGAGCGGGAGAGACGCAGCGCGCCGGGTTCCGCTCCTGAGCGCAGCGCTCTGGGGCTGGAATGTAGCGCGATCCGGTAACCTGAAAAAGTATCCTTCTCCTCCCCTCTCCGCTTGCTCTCTGCTCTCACTGCTCGATCTCACACACAACTCTGACTTTCAGAGCCTCATCAACAGATCTGCTGCCCCCCCAGCAGCAGCCGGGAGTCTTTTAAAAGCCGGGGCGCATGACGGAGCACAGAGAGGCGGTGGGAGTTTTGCTGCGCGCTGTTTCGCAGCCACTTCTTGCGCTCCTCTCCCTCCTCTCTCCAGGAGGACGTCCCACCTCTGTCCTCCACTACCTCCCCCTTCGCTCTCCCTCTCGCAGATATCATAATCTCACATGATGGGGACTCCGCTCCTGTGGGGATTAAACGTGAGGGAGCGAGACAGCGGAGAGGAATTTGGATCATCGGTTTAATCCCATTTACTGCTGCAGAATCTGAGATTTACTAAACTAATGATGAATCACTTCCATACAGGTTACCTGTGGTTGGTTCACACTTTTACTCTGCCTCAGCACCTCTGAACTCTACAGTCACCTACCCCTTTTCATAAAATAGCTCAACCTTAATCAGACTTTATAAAGAGATTCTGTATGCAGAGTGTGGACTTTGACTAGGCCATTCTGGTCTAGAGTAACGAAAGGTCAGATTCCACTGCTGCATATCATGTAAAGCTTTCTATCAAACATAACATCTCTTGACTATAGCAGGTCTTCTTCTGTTTGCAGTTCCTCTCTCCTTTCTGTTCAATAAAAGCCCAGCTTTGGAGAGAACACAAACAGGATTGGTCTTGTGAACAAAGTCTCCTGATCTGAGGATCAGAGGCATAGCCAGAATTTTTTTTATAAGGGTGGCCAGGTAATAACAACCAATGGCCAAAAGCTATAGGCACCAGAACCTCAGGGTCAATCTATACTGTTCCATCAGGAAAATTAACAAGCAAAACATCCATATTTTGTAAATAAAGACTAACTATACTTTCTGAAAGCCTTTGCTAACAAATAGATGCATATATTTAAATATTCATTCTTCCTAGATAAAAGGAATAGTGGATGAAATTCTTTCAGGGTTAAGTTCTGGGGCTAACATCTTTTCCATTGTCATTACTTACCTACTTTTATCAATAATCATTTTGCATGAAATTGATATTTACAAGTACTAATATCTACATAAAGCAAATCTCCTCACTGTGAGATCAATTAAGTCATAAATTGATTATTTAATAAGTTTTTATTAAAATATTTATTTATGATTTAACCAAAGATTCCTAGATTACTTGCATTTCCATAAAACCGTAATCGGTGGGAACCTGGCAAGCCATAAGAATGTGCTACTAGCAGCGTTCCGCTGCATGCATGGCCTCAGTAGTTCCTTTCCCCCTCTCAGCCCCCCCCCACCCCAATGTATGTGATGTATTGTGATGAACGGTTTGTACTGAAACTGAAATTTCGATTGCAATGTAAATTGTAGGTGACAATAAAGATTGTTTGATTTGATAGTTGTCAAGTAACTGTTAATATATGAAAAATTTTAATGTTTTGAACATTTCACTTGAGAGTATTACAGCTGCCAACATCTTTATCAGAGGGAAGAAAATGGTAGGGGGGGCCATAGCGGTGGCTAATGATTGGCTAAGGGTGGCCATGGCCACCCCTGGCCCCATCTAGCTCTGCCCCTGCTGAGGATCTCAGGAGCTCCTCCAGAGTTGCCATTAAGAGAAGCTGCTTCTCTAATTAACTCCTTTGTTGTTCCATGCAATAGTTGGAGAATCTATTGTGGATTTTCAGTTATAGTTTCAGCTGAGGTATGAGACTCCAAATGACATTTTACACACTGAAAAAAATAATGCAATCGCTTTTGGTATTTACCTAGTCATATTTAGTTTAACACAATTGTCTTATGTCCTACACTGTGAACATGAAATCATTGTGTTAAAGTAACTATGATTAAGTAAATGCCAAAAAAGGTTGCATTATTTTTTCAGTATGAGACACACTTTAAATGTTTTATTTATTTTCCTGACAGAAGACATCTGATTCAGCAGAACATCTGAGTAGAAGCAAGAAATCATGCATCAGCTGTGATGAACCAGGATAAACACTGGAAACATGAAAGACATGACATTTTTGTTCATGATGCACCTTTTGCAACATAAGACATATTCTTTACCTTTACCTTCATTGCTTTAATAGTTTTAAGAGTTGAATGGCTCAGATAGAACTTTGAGTTTTGTTTTATTTTTCCTAACATGTAAAGTCTCTTGTAAACAATGAAATATACAATGACATTTAAAAAATGTATAATGGTACATTATGTCTTAGACCTGTGGTTTTCCGCCTGCATCGTCCCCTGAGTGGGTCGGATGTTTTCCTGCTTCTGCACAGCTGATTCAAGTGACTGTAATTTAGAAAAACCCTGCAATCAACTATCAGTTGATGTCAGGTGTGCAGAAGAAAAAAGCAGAGAACCATTTCAACTTGAAATACACAACTGTTTGGACATATAATAGAAAAGTATAGCTAGTTATAAATATATATTATATATTTATATAAATATGTAGTTTATAAATATATGCAGCATTTTAGATGCACCAAGACCTAGCTGCTCAACATGGAGAAGAGGAAGGGGGAAAAAACAGAAATATCTTGGGTAGCTCTGTTTAAATAAGGTGTTTAAAAGACAACATTAACAAATCAGAAAATTAGACAGGTTGATAACTTTTATTACCAGGAATGTCCCTAAAGTTGGGACTTTAACTGTAAAATCCAATATGGCTGCCAAGCTAGCATGTTTCAAAGCCAGCAAGAGATCCTCCTAAACAAATTTGTTTTAAATATCATATAGATTATAACTTGTATGGTTTTACAAGTCTGAAAAGTTGGTGAAGAACAGCGAAAAGCTGAGTTATAGCTGTGGTTCATAGCTTTGTGCTAAATGTGCTAACTAGCATTAGGGAGGTTTAGGGAAAAAACAGGATCTTCCAAGAATAATCATGGCCACACAGACAAAATATCCTTTGTCTAACTAACATTTATAGCTTTAAAGACAGAAAAAAGCTACTTTTGAATGTATTGAATAATGGGGATATTTGTTTTATCTCATCAATATCAAGCGTTTATATGTAAATGTAGGTGGTTTTGATAAAATATGCTCTCATTAGTGTAATTTGCTCCATTTCTTAAGCCATAACTGACCTACAACAATTCACCTCAGTTTCCTTCAGACCAGTCAGGCTTATTCTTTATTTCCTTTTACCTTATAGGATAAAATGCAGCAGATGTGTGTATAAACCTGCTTTAGCATACCTATGGCCTGTGTTCTTAGGGTGTAATGTTTAATCAGGATCACAGGTCTGAGATTCCTCAGTGTCACATTGCAGAAACCAGATCCCTCCTGGTTCCTTTGTCCTCTGCAAACCGCGCAGATCAGAGGATGTTTTAGCTTTTAAAAGGAGTTGGGGTTTTATTTCCACTGCTAATGCTGCTGCTTTCTACACACATGGACCAATTATAACCCACAGCTCGGATGTGGTGGAAGCCAGGAGACAAACTGAACCCTGACCTTCAAAATGTAAGCTGAGAACCTGTCAGAATTTATTTGTTATCTCTGGAGTTGCACTGATTCTATTGCCAGAGGTCAGCGATAACGAGATGATTTGATAGACCTCAGGTTATGGCTTAACTGACATTTATAAACCCCACTTTTTGATGCAGATGTGCAGCAGCTCTTTTCTAAGCTCCTCCTGGATGTCAGAGGCTGGAGGCCACGAGGAGCAGTGGTGGTTCTAGACCAAATGTACCAGGGGGGCGAGGAGGGGGCCAGCGTGTTTTCATGAGGGCAAAGAAAAGCATGAAATAAAAACTGGGCAAAGGATTCAAATATATAAAGATTGTTCCATGAATTGAAATTTCTATTCAATTAGGTTTAATTAAAAATGTGTCAATATACATTCATAATTAAGGAATTTTACTTATTTTTAACTTTAAGTTAAAATTAACTCAAGAAAAACTGATAAATTCAGCTCTAAAAATTAGCGCTTTTTTTGTTGTGTTGAAAAAACCTTTAGCAGATGAAAACTGGCATCCTATCTCAATACCCCTGAAGCTATCACCTTATATTTTTGAATAGTTAGTAACACAGAATTTAAAAGAAACAAAAATTAAATAGATCCAAAAGACCTATCAGTAAACATGTGTGTTCCAGAGCATATCATTTGAATTTCTTTGAGTATTATGTCTTTAGTACAGGGGCCAGGACATGATCTACTGGGACACTGGCCCCTGTTGGCCCCTGTCTAGAACCGCCCATGACGAGGAGGAAGATCATGCTTATCTTCAAAATTTAGTCGTCTTTAACGTTCAGTTTGTAGGGTTCTTTACAACAAAACAGGCTGAATAATAAATTATAAAATATAGAATCTGCTAACAACAAAGAATGACAGAGAAACAGGCTTTTGGATGTGGATTGTGCACCTGTGCAGATGTATGTGCAAAAGTTTTAAGGCCTCATTTCCCTGCGATTTCCTTTCAAACAGTCATTCAGATCTTTCAAAGCAATCTCTATTAAGAGCGCCTTGAATCAGTTCAGTCTATTCATGCAGCACTGCCTCACGAAACATGTAGTTTCAACCTGCTTTACAATTACAAAAAGTGCCAAATCATGCCAACAGCTTTCAAATCAAGTGAAGCCAATTCAACTAATCCCAGCTATGAAATAGTGCAGTAGCAGCTTTCATTGTAGCTTTCAGTACTCATCCTTCTGGGTCAGGATTGATTAAAAACCCCAAGAGAACCAGGCTTAAAGCTTAGGAGTTTTTACTTAGACTTTTCTCTATCTTTATTTTCTAAACGAATGCATAGCGTCAAAAACATAAATAAAAACCACCCCAGCAGATGAAGATTACCGTCAGAAACAGGATGAGGTGGGGCAGAGAGTAGTGGACCCCTTTTAGATATTAGGAGTTAGGATGTCAAAAGTAATGCTTCTATTATTTATCTCTATTTAGTAAATATATATTACTCTTCTTCCATAAAAAAGGAAAGAAAAAGTGCAGCTTTAGTAAAGTTGGACCCGAACTGTTTGCCCTAATGATCCTTTAATAAAAGTATAACAGTTTTTTTCTTCATAACATGTAGAAGACAAAATATCCCTGGAACTGAATGTGTTCTGTGACATAGGGTGAAAGAAGCAAAGGTCAAACATTTTGTAAAATCAAAAAAATATTCATTTTAATTCTTTATTTCAAGTAAAAAAAAATATCAGCTGAAATAATTCAAACAGCTACTGAACAGTTTCATGGTTAACATGTATCCAAAGGTCAAAAGAGCAGAACTTAAAGCATCAGGGACGATCAGTTTGTCAGACAGGACCTCATTAGAGCTCTTTTCATCAGTTTTACTATTCCTCAGCTTCTATTGCTGCCACAGCCTTATTTCTCTCCAGGGAACAATAAAAAACATCTAACTTATCTTCGTTTTACAGTAAATGTCAACCTGAGGATGGATTCTGGATCCGGCTGTGCAGTTTGGAGAGATATCTGCATAGCTCTTTGTGGGTGCTTTGGGGAAAAAAAGGTCCTCGTTTACTTTGCTGAACATGATCTGAAAGTTGTTTTTTTTCACTGTCTGGATGCAATAAGCTGCTTGAGAAGCTATAATGTACAACGGCTGGAGTTAATGCATAGATTTAAATCTACTGTGAATTGATCAATAACATCTTTTTTTTGAAGGTGTTGCTTCATTTCTGACCTCGAATAAATGTTGCAGCAAACATGTTTGCAAATTCACTGATTCACTCTGAATTAAACAAGTTCCTATAAAAGTGGACCAGAATGCCCCCATAGAAGCAGGGATAAAACATTTCATTCAACTTTCTCAAGCTTCAACGTTTTCCTGAAGTTCAACAGGCTGCAGAAACACAGCCCCACATTACGTAAACACCACCTCCTAGTGTCCATGTGGGGACATTACACCCAGTTATTTCCTCTGCCAACGGGAGAAAACTATGGAAAACTGGGAATTATGCTGGAAAAAAAATCAGGACATTTACATACTTATCTAAAATAATTTACCCGGTTCACACCAATATTTAATTTATGATATATTCATTGAAAAATTTGCTGACAATGTTAGTCCACAAACTGCTCTTGTTATTAATGTGAGGGGGGAAAAAAAATAAACCCTGGCATATGATATTCCAAGAATGCTCCACCAAAAAAAAAAAAAAAAACTAAAGTATTGCATCCACAAAAAATGGGGGCAGGTCGTTAAAAACCTGGAAATCAGAAGCACTAGGAAGACTTCCAGTACTTGAGATCCACATTCACTTTATTTCTCCCTGTCGTCGGTACCTCTGGGAAAACATTTTTCTAAAAACAACACAGCACCTGCAGACACACAAACACTCATACAGAACTCTAAATAAACTCAATAAACAAAGAGAAAGAAAACAATGAAATGAAGAAAACATATCTTTGAGTAAACGAAATAAATATAAGAGTTTGTATGTTAAAATATAAATATATGGGAGATAAATAAATATGTATAAATAGGTGTATCTACTTCAATGTTGACAATGAAACTCTGCGAACTAAATTAAATAATTCAAGAGATACAATAGAATTGTTATATATAATTATGGAAATTATGTTATTATCAATGCCATTATTGCCCCATTTTAATGTGAATATGAACCATACTTATTTAATATGAGAAAACATTAATTACACTGGATTCTTTCTAGGAAACCCTACAGTTAATAAACCCTGAGGAGGCCACAAGCAGACTCTCAAACGACCAGGCGTACTTTAGTATTTACAGGTTCTTGACTGTAAATAAAGGAAAATATAACCTAGTATCAAACTGTTTATATCTTTGATAACCTTAAGGTTCTGGGTTCAGGTTCTCTTACATGTGTACACTCCACTTGGAGAACTTGTTCATACTGAGATGACTAACAACAAACAAAAATAAATCTGTGGTCTAAACTGTTTCAGGATGCTGAAAATAGCAGTATGGGAGAAAGTGTGTTTATTGGTCCAATTATAAGCTAAAAAAAATATACAAAACAATAATCTTAAAATGTTAGAAAAGGATCCATACGTTTGGTGAAGCTGAAGCCTCACTTGCAGAAATCCTCTAAATAAACTGCACCAAGTTTTAATAAAAAGTACCTTTAAATAAAAAGAAGTGAAGTAAACAGAAAATATTGTTTTAAGGAGCAGAATATATAACTTTTCATACTGTTTTTTTTTTTTTTTTTTAAAGGAAACAAAAATAAACTTGCAGATAAGCGTTTCCACACCTCTGTGTGAAATGACATCCCCTCTCCTGTACTGGGATTTTTTTTCTTTATTCTGCTGGGATTTCTTTCAAAGAAGACGAAAACTCTCAGGCATACCAGAAAAAAAACTTTATTCGGTACAGTGCTTAGATACAGGCTGAAGGAAAGCTCATTCCTCCTTTGCTGGAGCTGCTTCTGGTAGAATATCTTCAGTTCTGAACCAGATCGCTTCACTGGTCTGACTGGTCATGATGGCCCGCTCGATGAAAGGTCCTGATGAGAGGAGAGAATGAAAAAGATCAGGGTGATCACAGGTGAAGGACCTGGTGATGTCCAAACAACCAGTGATGGAACCAAAAGGAATCCCTCCTCCTGTTTTATTTAATGATAATGATTGAATATATAGAGAGGATATTCTGATTCTGTGAGCCGTACTTAAAAGCTTTAATGCGCTACTGTAATAAATTACACATTTTTTCAGACCAAGTAGAGGAGAACAAAATGAATGATGAAGGATGTAGTTTGTAGCACCTCATCATGCTGTTCTTGAGTCATTAACTTCATTCACAGAGAACAAGATTCATTATTCAGGTTCTAACTCAATAGTTTCTGCATTATCTCCTCAAGAATGCAGATTTAGGAATCGGCCAATCATCTCCAGTCCATGACAGCTCCTCCTCAGCCTCATGCAACCTCAACCGCTAAGTTGTTAAAGATGTTTTAAATTTGGCATTTCTGGATCTAAACCACTTCTTTATATCTCACAAACCCTGATTCTGGTTTTGATCGTAAAGCTGGGGGAACACGAAGATTTTTTGCCTGATTTAAGCCTCAGATTTCCAGTCGGGGAAAGTCTGAGGTGATTGTGGAGGAACTGTAGGGAGAATAAGCATAAAGATCTGTTAGTGTGGGAAGGGATGAACTTGGATTCTGAAAGTCTGGGAGGGGAAGCGATCTGACACCAGTCAGTCAAAAAATTTTTGAATTTTCAGAGGCGGAGGTAGTGAACTGCCAACAAACGCGTGTCGCTGACAGCCAATGAAAAAGAGAAGCTGAGATATGGTGGCAGGAGACTCTCTTAAAAATGTCTGTCAGGAGGGTACGCCACAATATGTGATAACTTGAAAACAGCTGGCTCTTCTTACATATGATTGGAAAGATGTGTGGAAGGAAAAAGTGTTTAAAAAAAGGTGCAAAAGCAAGATGGCTAACTGTATCCATGAATACAGTGTACATTTTAGGACTTCCTCAGTTCTCAGGAAAAAGTTCTCAGGTATCAGAAAAATTATTTCTTTTTTTAAATTTAGTGCATTTTTTACCAACTGCAAAGATATTTATGTTTAACAAAGCAACATTCTCACCTAAAAACACCATCAATGTTTACTTCAGGTCTTATAAAGTGAAATATAAAGATTTTTTAACTACAGGTTTAGAACCCGTCCCTCATCATTTCTGGCTGTGCTGACCAAACACATAGAAGTGCATGTGTTTGGTCAGCGGGTCATTGCGGGTCAATGACTCATGGGAGTCATTGACCCGCAATGACTCATGGGAAATGGAGGATCAGGTAGGATACTCCCAATCCCACGATGGAGCCTTCTGGCACGTTTGCTCTAGTGCCGTGTTTTGTTTTATCTAATACCTGAGAACTCACTACTTTTTTCTAGAGAATTGACAACTGCTTTTCAGCTAAATGAGGTCCTAAAATGCACAAGTACTTGTAGGGACTATGAAGCAAAGATAATTCAAGAGTTTTTTGAAGAAGTAGTCTGATTCAACCTCATAAAATCTAAACAAAACACAAAGGAAAGCAAAGGATTGAACTTTAGTTATTTTGGCTTTTCCCAAAATTGTTCTTCACAACTTCGAAATGAAAAAGGCTTCATTAAGAACAAAAACAACTGATCCTGCAGAAACAGACTACATATTAGCAGCTGTCCTCCAGCTGGAAACAAAAGACATGAATGAGGGAAAAGATGTTTTTCTAAACTTATTCCTGACCTGGTTCATTATCAGAAACTGCTGCACAGAACATTCAGAACAGCCTCCATGCTTTAATATGCATTCACCTCCATGCTGACAATATCTACGCTGTACTCACCCCAGGAGCTTTCTGTCTGAGAACAACAAAGTGAGACGACTAAAGGTTTAAAAGAGTTTGATTCTGTTTTCGGAGACTCCATCCACAACAGAGCGAGCGCTCTGCATGTGGTTCTCGGCAGGAGAGAGCTGTGGCAGAGCACTTTGTTCCTAAACTGCATGATTAGTTTAGATTAGTTCTGATCCGTAAAGTTTATGAAAATATACTGAGAGGTGGATCATAGTGGACCCAGCTTCTAGTTCTGCTTCAGGAAGCAGAAACTCTGGTACTAAGAGTATCTTGAATTAAAGCTTGTTACCATTTTTCTTTTCTCAGGTTACAAATGTCATAAAAACTTCATTTAAAAGACCGGAGAGCATTTTTTTGTAACCATTTTATGAAATCAGATTTTTGTGATTGCAAAGATTTTCATCCAAAAAGGATCGCTGGTTTAGAGAGAATGGTCTATAAAAGAGGAAATCTGATGATTTGTGCTTTTAGTGGCGACATTTAGACTGCCGATTCAAAATTAGGCATAAACATGAAAGCACGAATCCATTCCTCTCAGGTTTAAACTATTCTGGCAGCTGCTGGTGGTTCTATGGTAAACTTCAGCTCCTTATTACTAAAGCCCCTGTCACACCTTGCCGACTTAGCCAGCGTATGCCTGACGTCCCAGAATCTTCTAAAACGCTGGCATACACAGAACTTTCTATTCATTTATTATTCATTTATCTATTCAAGTTTGGGCGTATAAATAGAGTATTCATGAGTCCAGAGCGCATGTCCAACGACAGCCTAAGTTAAGCATAACGCACGGCAGCGTAACGCCCATGAAATATCACAAACCAGTGTCCTGAGGGGGCAGCAATGTGCGCGGAGGCTCCCGGCCTGCATAAAAAGATGTCTTTGATTGTGTTATTATCCCAGCTGCTGTTTACTGCCCGCCAAAATAGAAGAATAAATAAAGAAAAAGAAAGAAGGTTTGCAGTCGCAGCAGATTCAGCTTCATGTCTGCTAGGAGGTTTGTTGGTCATGGCCACAGGTGTGATCGCAGGGAGGATCCATCACTCTCACTTTCTTGCTCACCCTATGATGGGGATGCAGTCTGGAGAAGTACTGACGATTTCCTTCTGTGAAGCCCGTTTTATACCTAAACGCTACCAATACGTCATTATACAGCAGCTGTATGTTAGAAACGTTTAACAGTCGTCTGGAACACGTCAAATACGTTGATGTGCGTTGGAGATAAGTTCTTGCTAAGCTACGCATAAGTTATGCACACGTTACACATAGGTTTTGGATAAGCTAGACACCATGACTTATGAGTAACTTGCACTTAACATATGTCAACTATTAGATGACTTACCTGTAACTTATGGCCCACGTATGGCATACGCTGGCATAGTGTTCTTCAGCATGCTTATAACTTATACAAAACTGACCCATAACTTATCAAATGTATTCCAGCATTTTTGCCACATTTTTCCTACATCAGGCATATGCTGGTCTAAATCGTCAAGGTGTGACAGGGGCTTAATCTATGTGATGCAGCCAACCAAATAGTAGAAGTTTTGATCAACTTGAGTCTTTGTCACTGAGAACTTAAAACACTCACAGAAGACAACAGATTAGAAATGGAGCCCAACAGAGCGATAGGTGTGAAATCATGTTGAAAGCTTGTATGAAGAGTTTATTCCTTCTCATTTCTGCAGATATGGGTTTGTTTTTGTCAGACTAATGTATAAACAACACTGGAGAAGTTATCCAGAACATTAGAGTCTCTCTAAATCATAAAGTAATCATTATCACAAAAAAAACGAGCTTGATGCTGATCCGGCTGAGCATCTCCATCTCCCTCCTGCCTCCTCCTGTTATGATCAGAAGACATTAACAGCCCCCTCATAAAAAACTCAAATTTACTTTTATCTTCCACACAAACAGTCCTCTCAGCATCATTTTCTCTGTTGTCTGGTCTCCCTACTCATCAGCTTTTAGAGTGTTAGGCTTTTTGTCTTAATAATTCCCATAATCCCGTGTTTTTTTTTTTTTGTCCTCCCTTCACCCACATGCTGTATTTCCAGCCTCATTTTCTCAGTTTTAAGCGTTCATCCATGAAGCTCCCTCTTGTTTCTGCCCACACAGCAGCCATTAGCCCGAGCCCAAACGACTCTTGAAAGACATTAAAGTAAATACAGAAGAAGAAACAAGTTAGCGCTAAGTGTTCCAGGTTTTTCCTCACCAACTTCTGTCTGCAGAGGTAATTAAATCCTGCAGAGTTGTCTTGTTTCTCTTGTGGTTGAATGGCTGTTGGATGTCTGTATAAACTCCCGTTTCTGCTGACATAAACCTTTAGAAAAGCCCAGGTTGCTCGGCTGAGACTTCACCTGCTCCTCTGAGCCAGAGAGCGGAGCTGTTCCCAGAGCATAGCATGAACTCCTCCTGTGGGATCCATCATCAGGACCACATTTTAGCCTAAAGCATCTGCTGTGTGTGCATCAAAGCGGCTGCTGGGTTCCTCTGGTCTGAAGAGGACGGGAACCAGCAAACAGCTTCAAACACAGAAGATCAAATGTTTTTAATGCTGACAGCTTCTAGGCTGTTTCCAAAACAATATGTTAGTTATAAAATGATTTTGTTCATCAGTACTTCATTTCTTATTCTGTTGTTTAGGAAATGCAGAGCAGCTGGAAACTGCTTTTCAAACCGTTGATGTTTTGTCTCTAATGTTATGCAGTGTTTTATTAAATTCTCAGGCTTTTACGTTTTTCAAAATAAAATGATGAGTCTCAGGAGATTTCAGCTTTAATGGGTAAAACATTCAGCTCCTGCTCAAAGAATGTTGTTGAGTATAAACAAAGATAATGATGCTAATCTGCATCATGCTAATCTGCATTCTAATAACATGAAGAAAGGGGAAAGTATCTTGATTTGACTTAAGTTGAGTAAGTGCTAAAGCAAAGAAGTCAAAGTAATTGAACATTAAAAGTGGTTCTATCCATCAGATTATAGAAGTGAAGTGAAGGGGTCAGATGGGTTTTAATGTGCAGAGTTCCTACTCTAATGGGGTCACCGGTTTTAAAGCATCATCTGTGTTCCTGAAAGCTCTGCAGCGGCGCAACTATTAGTGACAATTTATTCACATTCTCAAATTCAATTAGTTTTTAGATCATTTAAGCCCCTCGCTGTAATGAGGAGCCATCAACCGATGATTATGCTGTGAAACCTAATACTGGAGCTTAATGGAGACATTACACGAAAAAAAAAAAAATAAAGAAATTAACATGGCAAACTTAAACTTTCTTGCTTTTCGGCTCAGTTTCTACATTTAATGTAAGGAAAATTAACAGGGGCTCCTTTCTTAAAGTAAAGAATATAACATAATTATAAACTTGTTAGAAACAATAACTATTTAAACTTTAACTTTAAAATTTGTGTGAAAAATGTATCAAATGATAGGAGCCAACTTTTAGTTGCAATCCCTCAACACAACCCATTAAAAAAGTAAAGGAAAACTGGTCCTCATTTCATCCTTATTTACCAACCTACAAACAAACTGCATGCTAAACACACGTAGCAATAATATATTGGACACTTTTAGGCCTGGGTTTTATGACAAGAACTCTGTGGAAGCTGCTTTTCTTTACGGATTAACTGCCAAACCCCGGCTAAATCACACCGTAAACAGGCCTAAATATGTAGCGGGAAAAACACCCAATCTGGCAACCCCAGCTACCAGTGTCGTAGCCTACAGCTGCGTGCGTCATCAAAACAAAATGCAGCGTGGAAGCCACAGCAGCATGGAGGCGACCGTGGAGGCGACAAAGCAGCAGTATGATCACTTAAAACAGTTTTATGACCAGGTGGTCGGTGAGGATGATGGCAACAATCTTACATTTCTCTGCAAACTTTGCCCGCCGGCTTTCAGTAAAAAAAATCCGCACTTCAGTAACCTTAAATTCCTACCTCAGCCTGGTCCCTCAGTTTGTGTTAGTAAAATGTTCTTGAGGGTTTTACTATTCATGTAACTTGTTTGTTAAACCTGCCTGGCATAATTTTCCAGGATTCCTTTTTAGTATATACTGAAATGGAATTTCAAATTGAAAAAAATATTAAAATTAAAAAAACATTTGCACCTTAAATACTACTTTCCTGTTTTTCTTTTAATAATTACTCATAAAAAAGACCATTCAAGCAGCACATTTTTCCTGATGTTTTTGAGAATATACTGTAGGGGTGAAAGCTGCAGCTGCTACTAGTGTGAAGTGAATGGACAGCAACAAAGCGTTAAAGCAACAATGGGGAAATGCTGTCCCCTCAATGCTAATGTAAACCCTGGTTGGATAAGGATTCAAAACTGGATATGAAGATGAAATCTGACGCACAGTTTCAGAGTTAAAACTGATAAAATAATTGCTGTCTGTGGTTCTACAGTAGGCTATGGTGTAATTGAGCAATATATGAAAAAAAAAAAAAAAAAGAACTGAACTAGTTCATTTTTTGGAACTGTGAACTTAGTTCAAAATTTTGAATTATGAACTATGAACTGAACTAGTTCATTTTAAAATGTGTGAACTGAACTTTGAACTAGTTCACGTAGAAAGAGAACTTTCCCAACACTGTCTATATACTATTTTTTAACTCCACAGGTTTTTAAAATTAAAAAAAAAAAGTGTAAGTAAATTTTAATTAAATTGCCTGCATTATAATGCCAACATATGGTAAATGGTATGTACTTATATAGCGCCTTTATTCAAGTTAGGAGACTTTACCAAAGCGCTTTACACTACATTCATTCACCCATTCACGCACACACTCACACACTAATGGTGGCAAGCTACATTGTAGCCACAGCTGCCCTGGGGCTCACTGACAGAAGCGGGGCTGCCGTACACTGGCGCCATCCACAACCACACTGAAAGTCGGAGCCGGGGCTTGAACCGTCAATCCTTCGATTTCAGGGCAAACTCCTACATCCAACTGTCGCCCCATAAATGAAACAAGTATTATCTTTTTTAATAATGCAAGTAATATTTCAAAGCTAAAATCTATGGTTTCTAAGTGCGAATAAGAGACTATTTTAAATGCTTTTATTTGGTCTCCGGTAGATTATAATGGACTTTTTACCAGTTTTAACAAATCTGTTGTGGATGGCACTCAGACTATGCAGATTACTGGAGCAGGACTTTTAACATGGATTAGCAAGAGAGCTCACTTTACTCTTGTCTTGACTTAACTACTAGGTTTCATTTTAAACTTCTTATTTTAACTTTTAAGGATCTTCATGGTTAGATATCTGACCTCGAATATTCATAAGCCTCAGTCTTCTGCCACAAATCTCATCTGATCAGGGACTTTGTTTTGTCCCACACAGAAGGTCTAAGACCTGTAAGGATCAGGCTTTCAGAATCCCAAATGTGGACATCTGTGATTATTTTAAAACACAACTGGGACTTATTTATACAGACAGCCTTTTATGTTTATTTTACCTTACTGTTTGATGTTTTACGAAACGGTTTGTGATTTGATCTGTAATAGGTGCAGCATCAATATTTTACTTACTACATGTTACCTAGGCCCATTTTCAATTAGTACCTAGCTTTTCAGGTCAGGATGGATTTGGTCAGTTCAGTTTGGTTTCATTTATTTTCAGTTACAATTAGTGTTGGGCTAATGTGATTCTTTACCCTGATACCAATGTATATTTATAACTGCATACTACTTGGATGTAAAATAATTGCCATCATGGCTTTGTCAAGCTGCTGCCTACCTTTGTGAAGCAGGAAAAAAGACTAATACAAAGTGAAACCAGTAGAACTTTTCATTGCCTACCTGGAATGGGTGCAATGGGTGAGTTAAATAAATTTTTGGCTCTCAAAATGGTATCGGTGCTCTATTTGTTGGTACTCGCGAATACCAATACCACCATTTTAGTGGTGGATAGGGGCCCTGCACAATACTGGTATCGCTGCAAAACTAATAACAATTATCTCAAAGGGAGCAGGATCCCAACAGACTGCTGCTCGGTTGATGGTTGTTGTCAGACTCAACAGTAAAGGAGGAGGGCCAGAGAAGGCTGTGGACTGATAGAAGAAACATCCAAAATACAAAGAAAGCTAACACTAATTAATAACAGTTCAGCTTGCTACAATGGTGATCATACAGAATAAGCCCAGAATAATTTAACAGTTGATTTAAGTTAGTAAGACATGCTGCTGTTACTAATATTGCCAACATTTTCAGTGCGATTTTGAATGGTTAGAAATATAGCAACCAGACACTTATCATAGAAACTGTTCCATAGAACCGTTACTAATGGAAAAGCTGAAAAAGCTACTCAGCCTGTAGTGAAACACTCAGTTTGTGATTATGGAAAAGGAGCAGTAAAAAGTCTGGCCCCGTTTACCCAACAACAGTCCATTGAATAGGGCTGGGTATTTTCGCCAAAGTCCTGAATATATTCAATTTTGATTCATACAGTTCTAAATCGATTAATTTAACCTATTGGCTATATTTGCAGCTGTCTGGCTTGAAGTAATCTTGAGAGCATCCTTCCTGCTCATTTGAATGTGAACGTCATGCGCGTCACTATAAAACTAATCCAACTCATTCCATAGACATAGATTTTGCAAAAATGTAAAGGAATCGATCAAAATCGATTAATCGTTTTTTTTAACTAGCCCTACTATTGAAATCTGTATTTCTTTTTACGTCTTTCTTTTTTATAAATATATATATATATCCCTGCACTTATATCTCCTTTGCTGATGTAACGAGTACATTTCTCTACTGGAGATCAATAAAGACCATCAATCAATAAATACATTTTTTCCATGTCACATCTACATGGCAACGGTTAAATCACATTAGTCACAGTCTACATACACATAGTAGAAGCCTGACAATGGTACCATTTTCTCGCCCATTGCTATTTTGCGGCTTGTTCTTCAAACCCAACAACATTTGAAAACACTTCCTGCTTAGAAAACAGTTTCCTTTTGTCGGAGAACCATCAATACATTTTAAAAGAATTGGGGCAAAGTTACTAAGGAAAAATAAAAAAGTACATTTTCCAATGAAAACTGCTCTTGTTTTAGATTCTTAAAATCAAAAACCACCTGCCAGGACGTTTAAGCAGGTGACATTTATATCTACTTTCCAGAAACAGGATTAAAAATAACATGTGCTTTCATCCTTGACAGGCTGCCCAAACAGCTCCTAAGGAAACATTGTCTGCAGCTGATAGAGTGGATAAAGAGAACATCTAGTGTCTATTTGGAGATTGTTGTGAACATACCCAGGCTGGCTGGGCGGTGGGAACAAATGTCGCTCAGGATCGTCTGCAGGTTGGTTAAGATCTGCTCACTGGACATGTCAAGCTACACAGAGGGAGAAAAATGGAAGATGTGATTTTAATTTATCTTCCCTTTATAACTAATCTGTGATTAGATTATGCCTTTATCTGTTAGGATTCACATGAAGTTCTTTTTTAGGGATTTGAGATTTTAATGTTGTAAAAACAAACCCAAGGATAACAGATAAAAACTACAGCCCTTAGAATTTTAACATGTTGAAAACAAGGGTTTTCATTTTTTATAATTTGGAACAAACATGTTAAAGCACATTTAAAATCCATTGAAACTTTAAACATATCTCAATTAATAACAGTTTTTACTGACGTTAGATTTTTTTAGCTGGTAGATTTTATCTTGATTAAAATAAAAATTCACATAAAAGGTTTTTATTTAAAAAAACAACAACATTAAATTAAAAAAAATAATAATAATTTGGAAAATCAAACTTTGTTCAATAGTCAGTTTTTGTTCTTACATGCTTATGTGGGCATGAAGAAAGAAATAATAAAAATGTCAAATCAAATTTCTCACTAAAGACTTGATAACAAATGTGAAGCATACTCTACTTGGTGCTGCAGGGTGTTTGTTGCTAGAAAACCTCTCAGATCTCCTTCAGCTACATTAATAACATGAGCGTGACAGATGGGACGTACCGTAGCGATCTGGGTCCTGATGTAGCAGTCGCTCTCCACCAGGTACTCGTGACCCATTTTAAACAAATCCAGCGTCTTGGGGAGGTTATTGCTGACTGTGCCTGAGTTTGAACACAAACACATAACTGCTCAGCACTCTGCTCCTCCAACATCATAGTTCCAACCAAATATTTACATTATCCTTTCTGGATATGAATCAGACTAAATTTTGCAGGTTTTAGGTTTTTATTTTCTAAATGTTCAGAAGAAAGAAATAATTTTTCCTCTATGATTTCCTGAGTATTTATTAGCAGTACTTTTAAAGATTTGGATTAAATGTTGTGGGATTCTTTCCACAAGCTTCTCACTACAGTTTATTGGATTTTTTTCCCCCATTCCTCCAGACAGAGCAGGTGTAACTGAGTTAGGTTTGCTGGCTACCTTGCTCACACACTTCATTTCAGATCCAGGTCTAGATCAGGGTTCATGAAGGCCACCAGCAAACACCAACATCGTCTCTAATCTAGCTCATAGCTAAACGGGGATTCTGCTGTGGGACAATGGAAGAGCTCTTTGTGAAAAAGCTTTAAACGATTCCCTGATGTCTTTAGATGCTCATTCACCAGTTAATCATGATGGTTTTTCCTAATGATCCAGTCTATTTTGTGAAGAAAACTAAGCAGACATCTGCAGCTTGGTTGTGGAAGGTCTGAACAGTTAGGCGTTTCATACGTACAAATGTTGGATGATCCGTTTAATCATTCATTCATTATTTCTTTACTAATACAATCATACAGATTTAGAAATTGTAGTCATCTCTGTAAGTTAGCTTTGGGAAGTGGTGGCCTACTGGAAAAGTTCTCATTTTATTCTATGACACTTTGATGAATCACTAACATTTAATCGCCAAATAAAAGTTATAACAGATCATCGTGATGAAGTTAAAGTTGTTTGAAAAAACAAAAAAACAACCAAGTTTGTATGGACTGAGTCTGTATAAACCCTGATGGTGACATGGTCATCTACACCTCACCTTAACCTTGACACACAGTGGCGTACTGCATATTCTTAATTCATGGTTCTTTCTATTTGTCCAAAATTTCAACTGGAAAACTGAGAGGGGTCCGGCTGCAGACCTGTGGGCTTGTGGAGGTGTACAATTCTGCCTCGAGTCTTGGGACAGCTCTTTGGTCTTGGCCATGTCAGTAGTTGGATTCTTACTGATTGTAAGGATTGGACAGGTGTCTTTTTTCAGCTAAATACCTCAAACAAGTGCATCTAATTTAGGATAATAAATGAAGTGGAGGTGGACATTTTGAAGGCAGACTAACAGGTCTTTGAGGGTCAGAATTCTAGCTAATAGACAGGTATTCAAATACTTATTTGCAGCTGTATCATACAAATAAATAGTTTCAAAGTAAAAAAAAAAACAAAAAAAAACATACATTGTAATTTTAGATTATGTCTCTCACAGTGGAAATGCACCTACGATGAAAATTTCAGACCCATCCGTGATTTCTAAGTGGGAGAACTTGCAAATAACAAGGTATTCAAATACTTGAACACCCAGCAGAATGAATGATTCTGCAACGTTCTTACTTCTAGAACGGAAATGTTCTTTAATTGCTTGCAAGGTCCTCCTATTTGAGGCTAAAAACATATAATTTTGGTTCCATCATACCATAGGACACTGTGCTGCGTTTGTAGTGATAGAGTCTTCCTCATAGCTCTCTGTTGATTCTGACGCTGTGCCACCAGCATCTTCAGAAGGTCTTTTGTTTTGGTTCTAGGGTTGTTGTTAAATATTTGGACCAAAACATGTTAATCTGCTGGATATTTCACTCTAGAACAGTTTAGGCTACGTTCACACTGATGCTCAATTCCGATTTTTCTGTGAAATCCGATTTTTTTGCGTTGCCGTTCACATTTCCAAATCTACGCGACTTGTATGTGATCTCCTGTGTGAACTGCAGTCATACAACGCAAGTGTCCCACATGCAAAGTAGAGGACACAATGACGTCACAGGCCAGCGTGCTCACTGTTTACGGAAGTAAACATGGGTGGTAGTGCTGGCGCGCATCTAGCAATCTTTCCCAAACTAAAAAACACAATATTTTCAAGATGGTTAAACATAAATACTGCTCTCCGCATCATCGTCCGCCATGTTGTTGTTTTTCTTGCCGTTTCTAGAATAGTGACCTTTGTCAGGTATAAATGGCGTTCAGGTCGGATGAATGTGACCTGATCGTTCAGACACAGGTCGCATTTGAAAAGATCAGATTCGTATCGGATTCAGGACCACATAACCAAGTGGTCTGGGTCGTATTGGAAAAAAATCAAAACTGTGTTGTTCAGACAGCCATGAAAAGATCAAATACAGGCTGCATATGGGCCAAAAAATTTGGATTTGGGTCACTTTGGGCTGCAGTATGAACGTAGCCTTAGTGGCTAAACACCCCACCCCTTTATAGGCGCCAACTGAAATGTTATGATCAACCAATCAGACGCCTGCAAAGCCATGTCAGGGTAACAACAAATCGTTGAAAAATGTACAGATCTTGCAAATGTATAATTGGGGAAGAACAACTTATTAAAAAAATATATAGAAAAACCACTGTTCTGAACATTTTGCAAAACAAATAATTAACGTAGTTATTAATCCAACAGGAAATGTTTCACATGATTCATCAAGTAAATAAATAGCTTTAACTGCAAATATTTGGGTCTAAATGAGAAAAAACACAAAATATTTACACAAAATATGTCAACAAAAAACGAGCTAAGTCAATAATCTCTTGTTGTTTAAAGACTAAGCTGCTTTGAATGAAGCTACATTCACCTCTTTTGCTCTTTGGAAACTTCTTCCTCAGTTTGTTTTTCAGAGGTAAAATCTTTGGAAGAATATCAGGAACGGCTACGTAGAAGTCGGCTGAAATCTCATCATCCAGAATCTGTACAAGAGAAACGACAGATCACTGAAACATGTCTTTTATCACAACATGTGATAAAAGACAAACAGCTGCTCATAATAAAAAGGCAAAACTGTTCGCTACAAATCAGTGCAAAGAATTTTTTTTTTTTTTTTTTATTGACCTACCGGCTGAATGAGCTCAACGCCTCCAACAAAAGCTGCTCCGTTCTCCTGAGCAACTTTCGCCTGAGTAGAATCCTGAAGAAACAGACTCATTAGACCTCAGAGGAGTTATTCTTTCATGAAGTTAACGGGCTCATCTCGGTTGTAAACCTTTATCACTGACCGAGAACATAGACTAAAATCTGCATCTTATAAAATAAAAGCCCCAAGCGAAATAAAATTAAATTAAGGAAATAAGTGCCTGTAAAAAAGAACATTAAATGAAGCATGAGAGGAAGGCGAGAGACTTGACATGTAAAAGCCTTTTACCTCAGTGAAAACCAAAACTTTGTTCATCTCTGTCCTGAAGGGGTGCGGCAAGTGCACGGTGCTGACGAAGGGGTCGATCTTTTTCTGTGAAGAACAGAAGCATTCGTTTGTTGTGGTTATGAACAGTCGGAATATGGCAGGAAGATAAAAGATTTGGCGGGAAAGCAGCAGAAAAAAGGCAGATGTCAGCGCTTTAAATCTTCATCTCTCTGGAGTCCCCCTAATTAATTATGTATGGGAACATTAGTTCTGTTGAAACGGATGAGGGGAAGACCAAGCGGGTCCTCTGTGGACCGGCTGCAGTCCTGTGATGAAGAGACAAACTTCTGAGGGTTTTATTCCTCTGTGTTCTTAGCTGAGCAGCCAACCTGCTCACATTGCAGTGATCGATGTTTCATCTGTGTGACTCGGATTAGCGGTGGTGAAGTGTGACAGTGGAAGCAAGCAGAGGACATAAATCCTAACAAACATACCAAGTGTGACTGCTTAAATTAGCATTTCACAGCATCTTAATGAGTACTGATCAGGGTCCTGAGATGTCCAACAGGACGATGTTGTAAAGTGTTTTATTGAGCTTTAATGTTATGAAAATAAACACAAAAATGGTAACTAATAATATGAAACCAAACAAAAAATGAGAGTAAATGATGATGATTGTAAACCATGAAGAAGAAAAACAGACTTATGTTAAAGATACTGTTGCTAGTTTGTCTCTGTAAACGACTGGCTGCTAAATTTTAAATTGGAAACTGCAAGAATCTTTGGAATCAATTATTATATTCATTTTAAAAGGATGATTTAGTGTTAATTTTGATTAGGGAAATTTCCCAGGAAGACCCTAAGGCAGTTTCTACAGGTGGAAGCCTGAATCACTTTTAGAGGTCATTGAAATGAATGTAGTTCGATCAGACCGTTAAACTCAAGGCATTTAGTCCTCTAGTTAAAAATCACAAAGATCAAAATATCAGAGACAAACTCAAAATGCAAAACTGCATAATGAAAAAAAAAAAGTGCATTCATTCTCATCAATTTCTTAAGAAAATAATTAAGTGATTATCAGTTTTCTGCTCTGCAAGGATGCAGACTATTGATGCATTTTATTGTTTTAATCTTCATTTTCTATAAAATAATCTTAAAAATAAAAAAGAAAAACTGGCATGGTTGAGGAAATCCTGGGAAACTTTACTCAAATGTGAAATAAGCACTCAATTATGGGATAAAATCCTGCTCCTGCCATCTAAAATCTCTTGTTTGTAACAGATTTAAAGAAATGCAGTATAACATTTTGCATAATGTATATATTTCTCCTTATATTTTTAGCAAGTACAATGTGGGAACTTCTCCAGATTGCCCCAAATGTAAAATTTCTGTGGGAACCAGGTTTCAGTGTTTGTGGGAATGTGATGTTATTCAGTCATTTTGGAAAGATGTATGTGCCAGAATTCGAAACTGTGATTAAACAATAATTGAACTAACCGTCAACTAATGTAGTAAATGAATAATTGATCATTGGAGTATACGGCCTGTAAAACATTTCGTTTGCTAAAGAAAGACAAAAAATAATAAAATTAAAACAAAAACTGTACCAAAAATATTAACATTCTGCATTAAAGAGGTGAAACTTGCTCTGGCCAAAAGAAGTTTCTCCTTCACAAAAAAGTTCTATTAAGCAACATTAGTTTTATAATTATTAACAGCTTAATTAAAAAAAATTATCAGGTTGCAGCTCAATCATTATTCGCAGCCCAACTCAGGAGGATATCTGTGGATTCAGGAAGTCTATCCCTGAATCGTCTGATGTTTTAGAGCTCAAATCTTTTACTGAAATAGCTCCGACTCAGCCAACCCATCCTAAAGCTTACATATGGGACCACTGTCCCTGCTCAGATCTAGATCAGTCATGTCTCTGCATACAGGCAGAAGGCGAAGTGGCTGATCTATGGTGCCCTAAGAACCACCTGTAGCCCAATCTAGTCAATAACTTCTAATAAAAAACCCTCAAAGACTGTGTCTGTTGTGGATCACATCTGGTTCCTCTGAAGCCCCATTCCTTGGGACCCGAGTTGATTCTCATACATCATTCCTGTTTATATAAAGGCCCAGCAGAGCTGTCATTCAGTCCATCCATCACTGTCAAGAAAACCGGACAGGTGCAGAGAACAATAAAATTAGGTCTGCAGAGTGGATCATCAAGGCTGATCCTTCCCTCCAACCTGGACAGACACAGGTCTACAGTAAGGAAAATGATCCCACACATTCTGGACACAAACTGGTTACAGGTTCATAGAAAACTCTGCCACAGTGACGTCACACTGATAGACAGGAAACAATTAATCACAGCGACTAAATGTAATTCAATAAGCTGCTGGAATTAAAATCTGTTTACACTAATAAAGAAAAACATGTATTGCACTGTTAATGTAAGATTAGCTGTTGCTTAGATTGTATAAAACCCCTCTTCGCTTTCAGAGCACTTTTGAACTAAACTACCTTTTTCTCCAGCTTCATGTCCAGCCTCAGGTCGATGTAGACAGGTTGATTGGCAGGAGTAAAGTCCAGCTTCTGGAATCTCTTCAGCATGTCGATGCTGTCTGCTGCGCTGTGTATGGTTCTGGGATAAAACCTCTTAACGTAGACGTCATCCACAGGCACCCATGCAGTCTTGCCGTATGGCTTGTGTCTGTCTTTGTCATCGATAATTCTCTTCTCTTTCTTCTCTTCTGTCTTTGCATTGTCCTTTTTGTCTTTCTTTAGGGCCCTGGTGGTTAACATGGAGAGATTTTAGTCTTGATGTGTAAAAGGATGAAGCTGAAAAGCCAACATTAGGTGGTTAGGCTCAGAGCATTTTTTTCTTATATTAAAGAGATGCTAGCTTACTTGACAGCTGCAAAGGTCCGGATGGGTAGATTCCTCGGTGCTGGCTGTAATACAGCCGTATACGTAGGACCGCCAGAACTCAGCAGCTGCTTCTGATATCCTGACAAAACTAAACATGAAAGAAAAATAAACAGAAACTATCAGACAACTGTTACCTAACCCTGATATTCACTGCTTTAGGACTGAGGGTTGTAACATAAAGCTGACAGCTGTAGTTGGGGTATATTTTTAATCAATCAAGTGAATCAGAAGGTGTTTTAAGTTTCATTTAAAATAAGCAAAGAAGCTCTCAGAGCCATCATTTGTATATTTGACTGTAATAATCATTTCTAAGAAGCTTAATAAATTATTTCTGATTTACATTTTCAAACAAAACATTTGAAAAAAAACAGAACAGTTTCCAAATTTCTGGGCAATGTGGACATATTACTTTCTTTGTCTACTAGCAGAAACAAGAGAAGGGATTTGGATCACTTAATATTTTTTTATTTTATTTGATATACCTATTTGCATTTAATAAAATCAATTAAAGGCAGAATTGGTTACATCTGGGTCTGTTTTTGCATAGAATTAGCTGACTTTTTTGGTCCCATTTAAAAATGGTAAAGCAAAAAAATATTTAGTCATCTCTCTATCCAAGAAATCATCAATATTTACATCCCTATATAGCATGATTAGAATCACACGTTGAAGACAGCGAGTTTGGAGAAAGGAGGAGAAAATCTGCCCAGAGGATAGAGAGACAGTCAGAGAGGTACCACAATGTGACGAAGAGCAATTTAAATGCATAATAATGCACATCTCCACACATTTAACAATTCAGAACAACAAAACATGTTTATACAGAAAGGTTAAAGGGAAGAAATGCTGCACATATGTCAGTTAACATTACAGGTCCAACCTCGATCGTGTTTTCCTATCAAAACCCGAAACATTCTAAAGGTTTAGTCTCTCTAATGGGCCAACGAAATAAAAATACATTTAATAACAAACAGTAACATTATAAAACTAAAACATGTCCAGAAAAAAATTAAAAAAGAAAGTGAATTAAAATAAATAACTGACCTTTCCAAACAGTGCGCGTGCAGGTTGCCATATCTGCTGCTGCTGGTCCGTGTGGAAACAAACCATGGCACTATGGTTCCACTTTTCACCAGGGGTTGGATCTGAATAATAAATAATAAGAACTGAAAATAATAATGATAATAATAAAAATATATGTGTCTATATTTTTTTTCCTTAGACTTAGACAGCTGTTATTGTAATTTTGTATTCACAATTAATGATATATTAATGACTATGGAAGAAAGGTACTACAGTAGCCTACCTTTTATTAACAAGCTAAAAATCTGAAGTTAATTATTGTGCTCTGATGCTGGGGTTCTTAAAAGAATTCAGCTTCAAACTTATTATTTGATTGAGCTTTCTTACCTCCTGGTGAAGTGAAGTTACTCGGTTTCTGATAGTTGGGTTTATATTGTTTTTTTTTTTATATATATATATATAACAGTCACGTTAATTTTGCAAAAAGTATGTTTTTCTTTGGACAAGGGCAAAAACATTCTGTTGTATAAAGAAAGAAACTGGTGTGGGTAGGGCAAAATAATAATACATTTGGTTTTACAGGGAATGTTGCGTAACACCGGAGGCGCGCGGTTTTTTACGTATGACGAGCACGAGCGGAAGCCGCGTTTGTTGTTCTTCCTTCTGTTTCCGAGACGTTCAGGGTCTACACGGGTTCAAGAGGGGCGTCTGCATGTCGCTGCCAATTCTCCCTATAAACCGTCGTCTACCGCCTCCGAATGAAGGTAAAGTTCCGCTTCAGTTCGGGTTATGTCGGAACAGATCCACGCGGCTCGGTTCCGAAGCATATTTAACCCTTTAATTCGTCCCCTCCGCTCGGGGCAGATCGTGTCCCCGGGCAGTGAGCCCCCAGTCAGCCCGGGTGTCGCGAGCCAAGCCACCGATAGCCAAAGCAATCCAGCCCCCTGCTCTGGAGGCGCTGCGTTGCTGTTTTATCGCTGTTTGGATTCTAGTGTTGTTCCTATTTCTGTTTGATCTGATTTATTTCCGTCGCTTCGCTTCGGTGACAGCTGGAGGTGCGAACTCTTCCTGAACGGACGGGCCCGATCAGCTACTTTCCACAGCAGCAGCTGTTTGGAGACTCGTCCTTCAGCTGTCGCTGCAGTTGGCATTGCTACATTTTTCCTCTTTAAAAAAAAACCCTCCTTGTGAAAATAAATACATTTAAAAATA
Organism: Cyprinodon variegatus; assembly: GCF_000732505.1. NCBI lineage: Eukaryota > Metazoa > Chordata > Actinopteri > Cyprinodontiformes > Cyprinodontidae > Cyprinodon > Cyprinodon variegatus. The sequence goes on along the minus strand of NW_015150542.1, from coordinate 195,944 downwards.
CTGTTCTCTGATCTTAAGGCGACAAATACTAGGTTTACAGGTAAAAAAAAGACAGTTCATGGTAAATTTTCTCAAAATCTATCACAGTAAGTGACCTGTGAAAGTGTGTTTTGGGTTAGTTGTGATATGAACAGTTTAAGCCATAAATCATCCTTCAGTGGCTCCTTGCTAGTGACACAGTAATGTGTAAACAGGTTATGCAATTATTTTCCAAACTTGTTCACCTCGGTCAGCCTGACGTCTGCTGCTGCATGAAGTTCTGCAGCTCTTCTAAAGTTAATCTGCATACTTATCCAGGTGTGCAGCTCTTCTAAAGTTATCTGCATGCTCCTCCAGGTGTGCAGCTCTTCTAAAGTTATCTGCATGCTCCTACAGGTGTACAGCTCTTCTAAAGTTATCTGCATGCTCATCCAGGTCTGCAGCTCTTCTAAAGTTAATCTGCATGCTCATCCAGGTCTGCAGCTCTTCTAAAGTTATCTGCATACTCCTCCAGGTGTGCAGCTCTTCTAAAGTTATCTGCATGCTCATCCAGGTCTGCAGCTCTTCTAAAGTTAATCTGCATGCTCTTCCAGGTGTGTTACAGTACATGTCTCAGCACAGCCAGGACTTTTTTTTAAATCACTGATTTTATGTAAACAACTCATTAAACTTAAGCTTGGAAAATATTTACTGTAAAGAGATTCGGTTTCTTTTGTTTCTAAGGTTGTTTTTTCCCCCCCCTAAGAAACATGCGGTGATCATTAACTTTTCCCTCAAACTCCACATTATCAATGCCTGTTGAAATAAACTCTGATCACTGAGATGTTTGCAGAAAGGAACTAGGTATTATTTCTGTCATGCTGCCGTAGAGGTAGAGAGGTCTGACCTTCCCTTCTTTTGTTTTGCTTTTTTCAACTTCCCTCTATAGTTATTCAATCAAGTCAAAGTTTGGACTTTGGCTGGTTCTTTGCAACACCTTTTTTTCCCCCTCCTTTTCAGCTGTTTGGGTTGTAGATTGGCTGCTGTGTTTGGGATCATTGACATGTTTTGGCTATCAGGCAGAAGAAAGCCCCACGTTTGACTCTAGAATCCTTTGGTATGCAGGAGAGTTCATAGTTTTCTCCCTTACTATTCATTTCCAGTGGCCGTGGAACAATCATTTCACATTTCACTAAAGATTTACTGTGCTAAGTTCTGTAGTTTCTCAGGTGTTTTTCATTCCTTTAAGAGTTTTGCACTCCAGCCTTAAGGTGAAATGCGTGGATGCCCACTCTCTGTTAGATTGGTATCTATTTGATAGATTTACTGGTCTTTAAGACCTTATAGCTCTGATTTGGAGGCAGAGACAGTTGCTTCTGGGTGTCCATTAGTGCTGGAACCGTATGAATAACTCACAGTTCGGTACGCACCTCAGTATGGACCCTACGGCTCGGTACATTTCTGGTACAGTGCAGGAAAAAAACACAACCAAAAGGCTATCCTCAAAGGCCGCTTTTTATTATTTAAATTCCCAGCTGAGATAGCTGCAACTTTCTTTAAACTCTAGTGAACAAGCACCATATTGTCAAATATTGATATACCGTAAATTCTCTAATATAGGCCCGGGCCTTTATTTCACTCAAGT